>NC_058419.1:33325851-33505980 GCF_002201575.2 Neomonachus schauinslandi | reverse complement strand
AATTCTCACCAAAATACTAACCAATAGGATCCAACAGTACATTAAAAGGATTATTCACCATGACCAAGTGAGATTTATTCCTGGGCTGCAAGGTTGGTTCAACATCCACGAATCAATCAATGTGATACAATACATTAATAAAAGAAAGAACAAGAACCGTATGATACTCTCAATAGATGCAGAGAAAGCATTTGACAAAGTACAGCATCCTTCCTTGATCAAAACTCTTCAGAGTGTAGGGATAGAGGGTACATACCTTGATATCATAAAAGCCATCTATGAAAAACCCGCAGCGAGTATCATTCTCAATGGGGAAAAACTGAGAGCTTTCCCCTAAGGTCAGGAACATGGCAGGGATGTCCACTATCACCACTGCTATTCAACATAGTACTAGAAATCCTAGCCACAGCAATCAGACAAGAAAAAGAAATAAGAGGCTTCCAAATTGGCAAAGAAGTCAAACTCTCACTCTTTGCAGATGATATGATGCTTTTATGTGGAAAACCCAAAAGACTCCACCCCAAAACTGCTAGAACTCATACAGGAATTCAGTAAAGTGGCAGGATATAAAATCAATGCACAAAATTCAGTTGCATTTATATACACCAACAACAAGACATAAGAAAGAGAAATTAAGGAGTCGATCCTATTTGCAATTGCACCCAAAACCATAAGATACCTAGGAATAAATCTAACCAAAGAGGCAAAGAATCCGTACTCAGAAAACTATAGAATACTCATGAAAGAAATTGAGGAAGACACAAAGAAATGGAAAAACGTTCCATGCTCATGGATTGGAAGAACAAATATTGTGAAAATGTGTATGCTACATAGAGCAATCTACACATTTAATGCAATCTCTATCAAAATACCATCCACTTTTTTCAAAGAAATGGAACAAATAATCCTAAAATTTGTATGGAACCAGAGAAGACCCTGAATAGCCAGAGGAATATTGAAAAAGAAAAACAAAGCTGGGGGCATCACAATTCCGGACTTCAAGCTCTGTTACAAAGCTGTCATCATCAAGACAGTATGGTACTGGCACAAAAACAGACACATAGATCAATGGAACAGAATAGAGAGCCCAGAAATGGACCCTCAACTCTATGGTCAACTAATCTTCGACAAAGTAGAAAAGAATGTCCAGTGGAAAACAGACAGTCTCTTCAACAAATGGTGTTGGGAAAATTGGACAGCCACATGCAGAAGAATGAAACTGGACCATTTCCTTACACCACACACAAAAATAGACTCAAAATGGATGAAAGACCTCAATGTGAGGCAGGAATCCATCAAAATCCTAGAGGAGAACACAGGCAACAACCTCTTTGACCTCAGCTGCAGCAACTTCTTCCTAGAAACATTGCCAAAGGCAAGGGAAGCAAGGGCCAAAATGAACTATTGGGACCTCATCAAGATAAAAAGCTTTTGCACAGCAAAGGAAACAGTCAACAAAACCAAAAGACAACTGACAGAATGGGAGAAGATATTTGCAAATGGCATATCAGATAAAGGGCTAGTATCCAAAGTCTATAAAGAACTTATCAAACTCAACACCCAAAGAACAAATAATCCAATCAAGAAATGGGCAGAAGACATGAACAGACATTTCTGCAAAGAAGACATCCAAATGGCCAACAGACACATGAAAAAGTGCTCAATATCACTGGGCATCAGGGAAATACAAATCAAAACCTGAATGAGATACCACCTCACACCAGTCAGAATGGCTAAAATTAACAAGTCAGGAAATGACAGATGTTGGCAAGGATGCGGAGAAGGGAATCCTTCTACACTGTTGGTGGGAATGCAAGCTGGTGCAGCCACTCGGGAAAACAGTACGGAGGTTCCTCAAAAAGTTGAAAATAGAGCTACCCTACGACCCAGCAATTGCACTACTGGGTATTTACCCCAAAGATACAAATGTAGTGATCCGAAGGGGCACCTGCACCCCAATGTTGATAGCAACAATGTCCAGAACAGCCAAACTATGGAAAGAGCCAAGGTGTCCATTAACAGATGAATGCATAAAGATGTGGTATATATACACAGTGGAATATTATGCAGCCCTCAAAAAACCCCCAAAACCTTGCCATTTGCAATGACGTGGATAGAACTAGAGGGTATTATGCTAAGCAAAATAAGTCAATCAGAGAAAGACAAGTATCATATGATCTCACTGATAAGAGGAATTCTTAATCTCAGGAAACAAACTGAGGGTTGCTGGAGTGGTGGGGGGTAGGAGGGATGGGGTGGTTGGGGGATGGACACTGGGGAGGGTATGTGCTATGGTGAGCGCTGTGAATTGTGTAAGACTGATGAATTACAGACCTGTACCTCTGAAAAAAATAATACATTATATGTTTAAAAAAAGAAGAAGAAGATAGTAGGAAGGGATAAATGAAGGGGGTGAAATCAGAGAGGGAGACGAACCATGAGAGACTATGGACTCTGAGAAACAAACTGAGGGTTTTAGTTGGGAGGGGGGTGGGGGGATGGCTTAGCCTGGTGATTAAGGAGGGCACGTACTGCATGGAGCCCTGGGTGTTATACACAAACAATGAATCATGGAACACTACATCAAAAACTAATGATGTAATGTGTGATGACTAACATAACATAATAAAATTAAATTAAAAAGAAAAAACACAAATATCACTTCTCAGCCACTCCTCTCCTGTCACCTGTCAATGCAACTCATGTTCGTTCATTCATTTGTTTTTTGGTTTGGAACCTGGTGCCAAACCATTCGTAGACAACCTGCTTCTGGGTCAGGGGTTTTGTATGGAGTAGAGCAGCTCCCTCACGATCTATTGAAAGTCAGCTGTCAACTCGACGGTTTGTAAAAAAACAAAACAAAAACCAAAAAAACAAAGACAAATATCACTTTTACCACCTCAGAGACTGTCCATGAGCACCCTACCTAAAATAGTACTGCAATCACTCTGTTCCCTTATCATGTTTTCTTTTTCTTTACAGCATTTTTAAGAAGATTTATTTTATTTTATTTTATTTGTCAGAGGGAGAGAGAGCACAAGCAGGGGGAGGGGTAGAGGGAGAGGGAGAAGCAGACTCCATGCTCAGCAGGGAGCCCTACAACGAGATGGGATCCCAGGACCCTGGGATGGTCACCTAAGCCGAAGACAGACGCTTAATAGACTGAGCCACCCAGGTGCCCCTTTTTTTACAGCATTTATCATTCTATAATATTTGATGCTATCTTCATTTGTTGGTTGTTGCCCCTGCCCTTGAATGTAAGCATTAGGAAGGCAGGGACGTCCTTGATTTTTTTTCTTCACTGTTTTAGTCTCCAGTGAATAACAAAGTGCCTAGTATACAGAAGGTGCTAATCAATAGTTGATGACTGAAGTTCAGAGTGTTATCAAAAAAAAAAAAGCATTAAACAAAGATTGGGGAAAAGGCACCATCATGCGTTAGAATTTGGGAACTATAGGAAATTGGTGTTTTCCCACACCTACCTTTCCGGACTTCACACATTTTCGGAAATGATCACATTTTACTTATATGAGAAGAAAATAAATCCGTTTGTGAGTGAAATAGGAAGCCATAAAAGTATTTAAGTTGCTTTTTGAATTGGGCACCTGGTTGTGTGGGGTTTTTGTTTGCTGCAGGTCGGGAAGAAAGAGTTCCTTGTTAAGCCAGCAGATGGCAGCATTCAACTTCTAAATAGAGCCTTCTACTAACCTGCAAACCCCGGTTTAAAGAACAAAAAGGAAGGAGGAAGGAAGGGGAAGGGGTGAGGAGGGGAGGGGAAGGGGTGGGGAAGGGGAGGGGAGGGAAGAAGAAAGATACTTTCTGGTTAAACAAGTTGTGGAGTGTTGGGATACTTCAGAAAATGGACATTTGTTTGAAGCTAAAAAACAGCCTCAAAGCAGTTTCCCAGCTTAATTCAGACGGATGATCTTCAGGCTATTTATTTATCTATTTTCTGATGAAACATTTTATTTTTTTAAATTTTTAAAAAATATTTTATTTATTTATTTGACAGAGAGAGACACAGCGAGAGAGGGAACACAAGCAGGGGGAGTGGGAGTGGGAGAAGCGGGCTTCCCGCCGAGCAGGGAGCCCGATGCGGGGCTCGATCCCAGGACTCTGGGATCATGACCTGAAACGAAGGCAGACGCTTAACGACTGAGCCCCCCAGGCGCCCCAAAACATTTTATTTTGAAATAACTAGATGCACATGCAGTCGTTAGAGGCAGTACAGACCCCACATGCCCTGGACCCAGTTTCCCTGGTGGCACCATCTGCAGAACTAGAACCCCGACCCAGATCAACTGGCCTTTTTAATGATCAGAAATACGTGCTCACACCCAGCAGATTTCAGTTACAGTCAATGCCACGAAACGTGCAGGTACAATCTGTTAAATTCTTTAAAGGCTAATTTCCTCAAAGTCCCCTCTCACTGACCCCAAAATATTTGGCTAAACTAACATGTGAGTGAGATTTACTTCTTTGCTAATGCATGAATGGAACAATAATAAAATTTCCCTCGGTTTCATTTTGTTCGCGATATCCTCATTAAAATAATTTCAGGGGCGCCTGTGTGGCTCAGTCAGTTCAAGCGTCTGCCTTTGGCTCAGGTCATGATCCCGGGGTCCTGGGATCGAGCCCACGTGTAGGGCTCCCTGCTCGGCGGGGAGCCTGCTTCTCCCTCTCCCTCTCCCTCTTCCCCTGCTTGTGCTCTCTTTTGCTCTCTCTCTCAAATAGATAAAATCTTAAAAAAAAATAATTTCAGAAATTGTGCCCATAGACAATTCAGGAAGATACTGCTTTGATGACCTGTATAAGCTTCTATTAAGACACAGCCAAGTCACCATGAGCGGGAGACTCCGAGGCCCCCTCCAGCATCCCAAACTCCTGGTCCGAATGACGCCCTCCCAATGCCCTGGGCTGGTGCTGACAAGGAGGCAGACGCAATCTTAGGCTATTTAAACACCGAATCCTGAAAGTCCACTAGTAAAGAGGAATGGTGGCATAATTTTGCACTTCCCAGAGCCACACTTGACAGGTGTGGTAGTGAAGAAAAACCTTCTGTGGTAGCTGCCTTCAAATAGTAACCTCTGAACCCTTCCTTACTCACTCCCCCTTCCCCTCCGCTCTAACTATTGCTTCCCCAAATCACAGTCCTTGCCAGATAACTGAGGTACAGGAAACACTTGTCTTCTTTTAAAATTAGTTATCCCAAGAGGAATTCAAATAGTCGCAGAATGTGAATGTTATAAAGTCACGAAATCTGGGTTTTTGCTTTTGTTTTTTTTTCTTTCTTGGAGAAAGAAGTGACTAAGGGCTTGTACAACTTTCCCATGATCACGTAGCCAGTTAGCGGCAGAGCTAAGAGCTAAGCAAGGCCTAGGTCCTCTACCTGCAGCCCAGTGTAGCTTTATGTTTGTGTTTTACTGTATCATACTGCTTTTCTTTAAGAATATATACCTTGCCATCTAGGGCACCTGGGTGGCTCAGTCGGTTAAGCATATGCCTTAGGCTCAGGTCATGATCCCAGGGTCCTGGGATTGAGTCCCCTGCCGGGCTCCCTGCTAAGCAGGGAGCCTGCTTCTCTCTCTGCCCCTACCCCCCGCTCATTTCCTCTCTCTCTCTCTCAAAAATAAATAAATAAAAATACTTAATAAAAAAAGAATATATACCTTGCCATCTAGGACTTGCTTTAACATATTCTGGCAATAAATAAACAAGGAAAATATAATTATATGTAATTTGTAAATAAGTAAAATGCATGAATATTCTATAATAAAAAGGTTTTTTAAAGATTTTATTTTTATTTATTTAGAGAGAGTGCACATACTTGAGCGGGGGGGAGGGGCAAAGGGAGAGGGAGAGAGAGAATCTCAAGCAGACTCTGTTGAGTGCGGACCCCAACTCGGGGCTCAATCTTACAACCCTGAGATCCTGACCTGAGTCAAATCAAGAGTCAGATGCTTAACCGACTGAGCCACCCAGGTGCCCCTATAATAAAAAGGTTTTTTTTAAAAAGAATATACCTTATTATACCTTAGTTTGGATAAGTGTAGTAGATATTCTCTTATTTTTTTTTTAAAGATTTTATTTATTTATTTGAGAGAGAGAATGAGAGAGAGCACATGAGAGGGGGGAGGGTCAGAGGGAGAAGCAGACTCCCTGCTCAGCAGGGAGCCTGATGTGGGACTCGATCCCGGGACTCCAGGATCATGACCTGAGCCTAAGGCAGTCGCTTAACCAACTGAGCCACCCAGGCGCCCTAGATATTCTCTTATTAAAGCACATCCAGACCGGAGAACTGAACAAGGAATACAAGAAAAAGAAGAGTGGGAAATGGCGAGATTGAGGATGAGGACAAACTTCTTCCAGTTACTTCCTTATCTAGTCTTGGTTCTTGACTGAACCAGCTATGTGATCTTAGACAAGTCACTTCGCTTCTAGAAGCTTCACTTTCTTCATCTGGTGAGGTCTTTAGAAAAGATGGTCTTTTAGGCCCCTAGAAGCAATACATTCCTTGGCTTCCTACAAAACCTGAAATATTTAAATTCCTCTTTGAATTTTCTGAAAAAAGATGCCAAAGGAAGCCTCAGATCAGAAGAAGCCCCATGGTCCTGTCCTTATCATTTCTTTTTTTTTTTTTTAGATTTATTTATTTGAGAGGGAGAGAGAGCACAAGCAAGAAGGGCAGGGAGAGAGAGAGAGAGAGAATCTCAAGCAGACTATGTGCCCAGCATGGAGCCCGACGCTGATCCCTCCACCCTGAGATCATGACCTAAGCCGAAACCAAGAGTCCAGAGCTCAACCAACTGTGCCGCCCAGGCACCCCTGGCCATATCATTCCTTACAGCTAAGCAGCCCTACAGCCCCTAGTTCCTCAGAAGGCCTAAGGCCACCTGTTCTGGAATGGGACTGAAGTCTTTGGCAAGAAGACATACTCACTGTTGAGGTCTCCCCATGACCTGGGGGTACCCAAGGAACATGGCTATGTGCCACTCCCCTGGCTACCCTCAGCTTCCATTGGACTATAAGAGCAGAGGCTGGGGTAGACCAAAGTTTAATCCCATCTCTGGCACTTCCTAGGTGTGTGTGATCTTGGTTAGTTTATTCCTAGTTCTCAATCTCCCCATAGATAAAATTGTTGTGAGAAGCAAGATAATAAATGTGAGTAGGAAGGCAGACAGAGAGGTGATGGAAGGATACATTTGAAATATTATTAGACTTCAGGGTTTACCCTTCAGGGTTCACCCCCTTTCCATTCAAGTTGCTAGTCATGGCCCAGGTGGTGGCATGAGCATGTCAGAAGGCATGAACCGTGGCATCTTCCTGACTTTGGAGGAACAAAGTTTTCAGCACTGGTGAGCTAGAGCCAGCTCCAAATGGCTCTTTGTTTTCTTCCTTGAGGTGAAATTAATATAGAATTAACCATTTTATTTTATTTATTTTTTTTTTTAGAGAGAGCACAGGTGTGCAGTGCAAGTGGGGGGGAGGGGCAGAGAGAGAGAATCTTTTTTTTTTTTAAGATTTTATTTATTTATTTATTTGACAGAGAGAGAGACACAGTGAGAGAAGGAACACAAGCAGGGGGAGTGGGAGAGGGAGAAGCAGGCTTCCCGCTGAGCAGGGAGCCCGATGCAGGGCTCGATCCCAGGACCCTGGGATCATGACCTGAGCGGAAGGCAGATGCTTAATGACTGAGCCGCCCAGGTGCCCTGAGAATCTTAAAATCTTAAGCAGGCTCCACACCCAGTGCAGAGCCCAATGTGGGGCTCGATCTCATGACTCTAGGATCATGACCTGAGCTGAAATCCAGAGTCCAACGCTTAATGACTGAGCCACCCAGGCACCCCCAGAATGAACCATTTTAAAGTGAACAATTCAGTGACATACATCTAGTGCCAAAACATTTTCATCACTCCAAAATAAAACCCCATAGCCATTAAGCAGTTACCACCCCCCCCCCCATGCACCCTCCCCCTGGCTCTGGCAACCACCAATCTGCTTTCTGTTTCTTTGGACTTACCTATTCTGGATATTTCTTTTCTTTCTTTTCTTTTTTTTAAATGAGAGACAGAGAGCATGAGAGGGAGGAGGGTCAGAGGGAGAAGCAGACTCCCCGCCGAGCAGGGAGCCCGATGCGGGACTCGATCCCGGGACTCCAGGATCATGATCTGAGCCGAAGGCAGTCGCCCAACCAACTGAGCCACCCAGGCGCCCTCTATTCTGGATATTTCATAGAAATGGAATCATGCGACCTTTGTCTCTTCCTTCTCTCACTTAACATCATGTTTTCAAGATTAATCCATCTTGTAGCATATATCAGTACTTCATTCCTTTTTATGGCTGAATAATACACACCACACACCACATTTTGTTTGTCCGTTCATCAGCTGATGGATATTTGAGTGGTTTCCACTTTTGAGTTATTATGAATAATGCTACCATGAACATTCCCGTACAGTGTGTGTGTGTGAACATGTTTTCAATGCTCTTGGGTATGTACCTAGGAGCAGAATTGCTGGGTCATATGATAACTCTGTGTTATCAGGGTTGGAAAAAAATGCCTATAATCAGCTTTCAAGAGCCAGCTGGGAAATAAGCACATGAAAAGATGTGCCACATCATTAGCCAGCTGGGAAATGCAAACCCAAACCACAATGAGATACCACTTCACACCCACTAGGATGGGTATAATAAAAAAGACACAGGGGGCGCCTGGGTGGCTCAGTCGGTTAAGCATCCAGCATCTGACTCTTGGTCTATGTTCAGGTCTTGATCTCAGGATGGGGGAGCCTACTAAAAAAACAACAACAAAAAAACCCAAAAAAAACCCCAACAAGTGTTGATGAGAATGTGGAGAAATGGGAGCCCTCATACTTTGCTGGTGGGATTATAAAATGGTGCAGATGCTTCATAAAACAGTCTGGCAGTTCCTCAAATGGTTAAACCTGGAGCTTGTGCATTTGTGCATGTTTCCTGGTCATGGGATGGGGGCAGTGGTCAGGGTCTGAATAGAAAAGCTAGAGAGACTTCTCCCTTCACCAGGGGTGGGATAGGCATTAAAAACATGCCCATTCGATGAATATATGGAGATGACGTTCATCTCTTTGATGTCATATCCTCCAACCCTACCACCACCTCTCATTTCCCCAAATGATAGCATCCTATTGCAATAGGAATTCTTCTCTCCTAAACGACTGGTACAGAAAAGGGCACTTGTGGTTTTCCTTTTTTTGTGATAACTGATTTTTTTTTTTTTTGGAAGAGCGAGCAGAAGCTTACCATGCAATTCACATTATGTATTTTCCTGCTTCTGGATCTTATTCCCACTGTCCTACCTATGCAAATGACATTCTCATTCCTTTCATCCTGTGTAGATCTTCCCACCCTGTGAGAGCCAGGCCAAATCCCACTCCCACCCCCCTTGTAAAGTCTTCTCTCAATCAAACTCAGGATGCAAGTGCCCCGTGACTCTTTAGCAGAACTCCTCAGTATCATAATACTCTTAACTAAATGCCATAAAATGCTGTTGTATTTTAACCTAATACAGTTAAATACATCATTTTTTGGTCTATGTAATGCCACCGTATGCTAGAGAAACTGGCAGGGGCAAATAGTTGAAGAAATATTGAAGGTGGGTAAATTTAAGATGGAGCAAATGTGAATTAAATTTTTACAATTTTACTTGGAATTGTTTGATTTTAGTTGGAGCACTAATGCTTTGGCCACCTTTGGGTGGCCAAATAAGGGGGATGAGAAATTGGCAGGTTTGGGTTCTGGTCCTAGCTTTAGTTGCTAACTAGGTATGTAATCTTTGAGCGACCCTAACCCTCCCTAATGATCAATTGGAAAGTGGGGATGGTATACCTATTAATAAAGAGTTTCTGTAGATTCTATACTTCTTCACTTTCACTTCCTTAGTTCAGGCTCTCATCATCCTTAGCCCAGGCCCTTGCTATTCCAAACAGTCTGTGGCCAAGCAGCATCATGTTAGACATGCAGAATCTCAGGCTCCACTCCACACCTACTAAAACAGAATTTGTATGTTAACCAGATCATTAGGTGACCTCTATGTCCGTCAAAACCTGAGAAGCAGTGGCCTTACGTTCATTGTAGTCTCTTAGCTGGTCTCCCTGTCTCCACTCTGGCCCCTTCCAATCTTTCCTCTACATAGTGCCTAGGAAGTGCTTTTCAGTGGGCCAAAAAGATTTTATTACTTCCTTATTTAAAATCCCTCCAGGGCGCCTGGGTGGCTCACTCATTAAGCGTCTGCCTTCGGCTTGGGTCATGGTCCTAGGGTCCTGGGATCGAGCCCCGCATCGGGCTCTCTGCTCCGCGGGAAGCCTGCTTCTCCCTCTCCCACTCCTCCTGCTTGTGTTCCTGCTCTCACTATCTCTCTCTCTGTCAAATAAATAAAATCCTTAAAATAAATAAATAAATAAATAAATAAATAGAATCCCCTCGGGGCGTGGGGGTAGGGTGCCTGGGTGGCTCAGTTGGTTAAGTATCTGCCTTCAGCTCGGGTCATGATCTTGGGGTCATGCGTCACGCATCAAGCTCACTGCTCGGTGGGGAGTCGGCTTCTCCCTCTGCCCCTCCCCTGCTGGTGCTCTCTCCTAAATCAATAAATAAAATCTTTAAAAAAACTTAAAAATCCTTTAAAAAAAAAAAAAAAAAAAAATCCCTCAGGGGCTCTCTATGATAAAATAGCAATATGGAAAGAGCGTAGGCACAGTTTCTAGAATGTGGCATGCTATTTTATGCCTCTAAGCTACTATGTTGCTTTCTCTTTGGGAGAGTATTTACCCATCTTCATTTCCTTGTAATCTTTCAATATTCAGCTCAAGTGTAGCCCCATCAGGGAAGCTTTTTCTGTCCCTCCTGTATTTAGGCCCCTACGCTAAACAGACTTTTTCAAAGGCATGGGCCCTCGTTTATTATGGTGATGTGTGTACTTGTCTGTGTCCCTTTCCCATCTGTGAACTCTCCCCCCACTGTGTTATGTGTGGGGATTCTGTGGGGAACAGGACAAAGTCTCAACCCTCTTGAAGCTTACAGAGCAGGTAGGGAAAGGAGACAATAAACAACTCTAAAATTAAATTGGGAGGGGCGCCTAGGTGGCTCAGTCAGTTAAGCATCCAACTCCTGATTTCGGCTCAGGTCCTGAGATCGAGTCCCTCGTGGGGCTCCATGCTCAGCGCGAGTCTGCTTGAGCTTCTCTCCCTCCCTCCCTCTCCCTCTGCCCCTCCCTCTGCTCTCTCTCTCTTCTCTAAATGAAAAAGTAAAATCTTAAAAAAATTAAATTACAGGGCGCCTGGGTGGCTCAGTTGGTTAAGCGACTGCCTTCGGCTCAGGTCATGATCCTGGAGTCCTGGGATCGAGTCCCACATCGGGCTCCCTGCTCAGCAGGGAGTCTGCTTCTCCCTCTGACCCTCCCCCCTCTCATGCTCTCTCTATCTCATTCTCTCTCTCAAATAAATAAATAAAATCTTAAAAAAAAAATTAAATTACATTGTGCTAAGTCGTATGATGGATGCAAGCAGGCTATGGTAAGAGTAGGGGGGAAGCAAAGTCTTCCCTGAAAAAGTGACATTCACATTGAGGTGGAAAGGCTGAGTAGGTGTTAACCTTATTCATATGCTTATGCCGAAGCCTAGCATAATGCCTGGCCCATAGTAGGGTGCGTTAAATACTTACTGAATGAATGCGGGGTGGGAGGGGGGGTTGGTTAAAAGGTTCTTGTGAGGATCCCCTGTGGTAACATCTGCAAAAACTCTTGGGAGAGTAAAAAGTGCAACAAAATGCAACTTTATTACAGATTCTGTCTTCAGAGGATGGGAAGCTGAATTTGCTCTTTTACTGGAGGTAGCCTTGGGAACCTTCTACAGAGCAGGCAAGTTCTGCCCTAGCCAAGTGTATTCAGGCACACAGTCTACTCCCCAAACATAATTTTCTCATTCTGTTTGGATTGTCAACATGGCCTTAAATAAGATAGAGGAGGGAGCAGACACATGGCTTGTGTGGGTGTAGTTTTGGATGAAGTCCTGTGGCCGGAAGGCATCCAGCTCTGGTGCATTGACTTGAAGATCCAACTGGATGACCTTCAAGGGAGGATGGGGGTGGAGGATGCTAAGGGTGGTGGGAAGTGGGGAAGGTGGTTAAGAAGAGTAGTCATGGTGTTTGGGCCCCTCAATAGGATCAGATTCTGTGTTTAAGTGTTTGAGTTCCTTTCCTTTACCTCCCTGACTTATGGCGGTCCCAGTATTTCCCATTTCCAGCAAGACCAGAAGAGAACTAACATAAATTTAGCATCTGCTGCGTGAAAGACGCTATAGAATGTGCTTTTAAAATATGTAGAACACAGGCTCCTGAGACAGTCCATCTAGACTTGAACCGAATAGCCTTAGAATGCACTCTTTCTCTGAATCTAGTTTCCCCCTCAGTGATGGGGATGATATCTCGTAGAGTTGTGAAAAGGACTCAGGTGAGTATTAGATACAATATTTACCAAGTATCGATACTCAGTGAATGAGTGTTGCCATGGCAGCTATTACTTGCTGGTTGATTCCTGGATTGAGTCAAGGTCAGGGTCAGGACTTTCCTCCATGCACAGGTTTCTACGTCTTCCCTTACAGGCTGGTTGCTTAGGTCCATAGGAATAATAATATAGGAGTAGGCTGTCTTGGTCACTCCCAGTGATCACCAACAGTGCTGTCATCATGGAGTCGAGGCACATAATTTAGTGAAGTGATATTGTACTGGCTCCTTAAGACCTTTGCTGGTTAATTAACGAATGAATTGAATCTTCAACGAATACTGAGGTACCTACTGTGTAGTACTACTGAGTACCTACTACATGCTAAGTCCTCAGAATCAAAGAATAAGATAGTCTGGGGCCTAGTTCAACAGGTGTTTCTCAAAGATTAAGATGGGCTCTTTTGGGAGGTCTTATAGAGGACCATAGCTTTAGCCTCAAGGATCTCAATCTTGGGGGACCAAAAAGAGATATAAATAGAAAGAACGCTATGTAAGCCCTTGTATTCCAGCGCACAATGAACGTAGTGATCTAAGCTAGTTTGACACGGACCTTGGCTCTACTCAGGAAATACAAATAGAAACTGAAAATAAATTGCTTCTAAGGAGTGGGAATGGGAAGAGAGACTTGCTTTCCATCACAAATTCTTCAGCATGCCTTGATTTGTTACTGTGTGCATATAGTATTTGACCTTACTTTGATGAAGTTCAGAACAAAATTAATAAAATATGAAACTGACTCTAAAACATGAGAGCCTAACACTTTTATTTCCATTTTGACCAGCCATTTGATACAACTAGGGTTTGGGATGAGATAAGGCTTGGGAAAGGGGACATACAATGGAAAAAAGATATTTATTGGGCAGGCTGCTTGACAATGTTTTATTTAAGCTCGAAAGGTTGTTTCTTTGTTCTTATGGCCCAAATATTTTCACATCAAAATAGCCGAATCAAACAACCTACTTAGTGTATTTACCCTAATGCCAACATTTTACATCTAATACAGTATCCTTACCTATCTCTAGTACCTATGGAAAATATATTGCCAAGTTGTACACGTATTGTGTGCTTTCTGGTCCCAGCTATTCCTCCTGAGTTGGATGGCTCTAGGCAAATTCCTTTCCTCCTCTGGATCTTAAGCCCATCTGTTCATGAGGGTGTGGATTATATAAGTAATTTTCACAGTTGCAAACTTGAGTTTCTGTGGGAACTGATCAGGGCCCTCACAGGACTTTATGAGGGTGAAAAGGAGCAGAATTGGCAGGAACTGAGAACATCCACCTTTGCCTCAACCAGAGCAGCTAAATCCTGCTTCCATCTTTTATTTATTGCTCTTTCGAATAAGGTGTCTACTGAAATAAGGGTTTTATTTATATAAAATATTTTTCTTTTCTTTTTCTTTTTTTTTTTTTTTAGAGGGAGAGAGAGAGAGCCTGTGAGTGGGGAGGGGCAGAGGGAGAAAGAGAGAGAATCCCAACCTCCCTCCACAGAGTGTGGAGCCCAATGCGGGGCTTGATCTCAGGACCCTGAGATCATGACCTGAGCCGAAATCAAGCGTAGGACACTCAACCAACTGAGCCATCCAGACGCCCCTATAAAGTATTTTTCTAATCACTGAAGTAGATATCTAAAGTAGATACCCATTTCCACACTACAGTTCTATGGTTTTAAAAGAACGCTATAACTAGTCAACTATTGAAAGCAATGGTGTATTTCCAAAGGAGAATAGCTTAAAAATCCCTTTGACATCATTACCTCATTTGCTACCCAGAATAACTCTATGAGGGTTAAAGAAGGAGAGACCAAGCAAAGAGGAATTCTTGGGGCACCAGGCTGGCTGTCAGTGGAGCATGGGGCTCTCGATCTGGGGGTCGTTGAGTTCTAGCCCCACGTTGGGTGTAGAGCTTACTTAAAAAAAGAAACAAAAGGGCACCTGGGGGGCGCCTGGTGGCTCAGTCAGTTAAGCGACTGCCTTCGGCTCAGGTCATGATCCTGGAGTCCTGGGATCGAGTCCCACATCGGGCTCCCTGCTCAGCGGGGAGTCTGCTTCTCCCTCTGACCCTCCTCCCTCTTGTGCTCTCTGTCTCTCATTCCCTCTCTCGCAAATAAATAAATAAAATCTTTAGAAAAAAAAAAAAAAGGGCACCTGGGTGGCTCAGATGGTTAAGCATCTGCCTTCTGCTCAGGTCATGATCTCCAGGTCCTGGGATCGAGCCCCACGTCAGACTCCCAGCTCAGCCAGGAGTCTGCTTCTCCCTCTCCTTCTGCCTCTCCCCCGCTTCTGCTTTCTCTGTCTCTCTCCCTCTCAAATGAATAAATAAAATCTTAAAAAAAAAAAAAAAAAGAGAAGAGGAACTCCTTACCTCAGCATCTGCAGCTGGAGAATGGAAGAACGATGACGAACCCAGGTCTTCTGAGGTTGATTGCTTATCCAGTCCCCACTGCACTCTACCACAACACTTCTCAAAATCTGGTTCTAGTACAAAACTATGAAAAGTCCCTCAGAAGCAATGTTGGGCACTGTAGACACTGAAGTCTGAAAGTTCTTTAGTGCCCTGGGAAGTTCAATCCGCTCAATTCCCATAGACCACAATTATCAGTACCCAGCCAGAGTTGTTTATTTTTTTATTTCATTTTTTTAAAGATTTTATTTATTTATTTATTTGACAGAGAGAGAGAGAGCGGCAAGAGAGGGAACACAAGCAGGGGGAGTGGGAGAGGGAGAAGCAGGCTTCCCGCCGAGCAAGGAGCCTGATGCGGGACTCAGTCCCAGGACCCTGGGACCATGACCTGAGCCGAAGGCAGACGCTTAATGACTGAGCCACCCCAGGCGCCCCCAGAGTTGTTGTTTATGTCTCTTTCCCTCCCTGCTCCTACTTTTAGTCCCCTTTCGATCACACCTGCCTACTTAAGCAGAAGAATCTAGCTTCTCCCTCATGTGAATTTCATAAACTAAGTTTGTCTTCCTCATTTAAGAATTGTATTTGGGCTCCTTATTTGATCACGTTTTAAAGTCTTGACCTTTCAGTGTAATAAAGTTTATACTCCAATGATTTGAAATTCACATTTCCATACCATCGAGGCGGCCATACTAACTATTCTAAGGAACGTTGGAAGAGAAAGACATCTTAAGAAGCTATCATAGAGTACCAGTGAGTTCACTTGACTCATCTTTGAGGAAGTTTCCTCTGTCATGTGAAAAGATTTAGGTCCCTTAAAAAAGAGCCCACTTCAGACCTAGGCCCGGCTTAAAAAGATATAAACAGGGGCACCTGGCTGGCTCAGTCAGAGGAGCGTGCAACTCTTGATCTTGGGGTCATGGGTTCAAGCCCCACGTTGGGTGTAGAGATTACTAAAAAAATAAACTTTAGAAAAAAGATAAACAGAGTTGTAAATAATAAGGAAAAAAGATGCTTACAGACCTCAAGATTCACAAATTAGTGACTAAAATAGCACCTAATACTATTGTCAATAAATAGCTGAGGAAGGAAGGGGGTGATGAGAAGAAGTGATGAATATTGTGGAAATACCTTAGAAAGGAGATTAGCATGGCGCCTGAGTGGCTCAGTCAGTTAAGTGTCTGCCTTTGGCTCAGGTCATGATCTTGGGGTCATAGGATCGAATCCCACCCTTGGAGCCTGCTTTTCCCTCTCCCTTTGCCCCCCCCCCCCCCTTGTGCTCTCTCTTTAATAAATCTTAAAAAGAAAATTTTTAAAAACCCCAGTGGTTCTTAATGACAGTGCCTGTAGGAAGCAGGCAAGCCTTCCAGAAGGGGTTAACTGTCTGTGTCTCTATCTTCTTAGACCTAGTGAAGACGCTAACGATGAACGGGGGTGGGGGTGGGGGGCAGAAAGCTGAGAGGGGCCTGAGGAGGGCAAAGTTATCAGACATCAGGAATTCTGAAGCTGCTCTGAAACCACACGAGGAATCCAGGAAGGGAAAGGCGAGAATTACTTTGGATGTTGCAGAACCACAGCCACAGGCAAGGGTGTTCCGTGCCCGGAGTTACGTGTGCAATTCTGTAGATTCAGGCAAAAAGTCAGGTCACGATACTGCGTAGATGAGTTGAAATCATTCTTTGAGAATCTGTCGATTTGGAGCTAGTTTCTTTTTATGCCCCAAGATGGAGCTAGAGCGATGCTGTCCTCCCGAAACTCAGTGTATTGATTGCTGGAAGAACAGGGGAGATTATGGGCCCTTCCGCCTGTCCACACAGCAAGTGCAAGAGAAAGGAGGCATCGGGTTTTCTTCTTCTAAAGCATGATGTTTTCCAGCTCAGGACCATGCCGGAGCCTGAGAGAAGCACAGAATCATTGTTAATGGTTTGGGCCAGCTTCTTTTCTCCACGAGGTCCCACTGTTTTCTCCCGGAAGGCAAGCCCACTTTCCAGGGCAGGCCCACAGGTGAGGTTTTGAAGGCCGGGGATTTGTTTCTCTCCCTTGTTATCCTTCCTGCCCAGGTTTTCACCATTCCAGAGGAATCAAGGCTAGATTGAGAGATACCGAGTGGGCCAGAAGTCGGACGAATAACCAGACATTTTCATAAAATGCAGGAGTTTGGTAATTGCCAGTTTACCCTGGGTTTGCTTCCAGCTGGTTCCCTTTTCAGCTGACTGACCCAAGTGACTATTGAGACCAATAAAGCATTTAAGGATTGAGGAGGGAGGAGTTAGTTCCGTTTTCTATTTCCTACTTGCTTGGGTAACTCTGCTTCCTCCCGAGCAAGGAGCTAATGAAGACCTCATCGCTGGTTTTTTTAATGGAGAGAGATAATAGGTTTTTAATCTGCTTCTTGTATATAAGGACCTCTTAGCAGAGACTGAATCTTTAAAATATGATCCTGTATTTAAATAGAGCCAAGACTAGAAAAAAAAACAAAACAAAAACCTCAGATACGGGGTTTCTAGAGTCACAGAGTTTTAGGCATACTGTATGACTATTTATCATTTATTGAGCACTTGCTATGGGCCGGCCACAGCACTAAGCTTTTGGTAGCTCATTAATCCTCACAACAACCCTATGAAGTAGCTGCAATGATTATCCCCATTTTACAGATGGGGAAACTGAGGCTTACAAAGGTTAGGTAACTTACCCAAGTCCGAAGAGCCAGCAACTGGTGGCACCAGGATTCAAACCCAAGACTGTCGTCTTCTCAATCATAGCACATGACAGGTGTGGGCTGGAATACCTTCCAGGCCTAAATAACATCAATACTTAACACAATTAGTGAGCGCTTATCATACGCTAGGCCCTATTCTGAACACTACACGTATCTACTCACGTGTCACAAGCCCGTGAAGACGGTACTATGATAAAAGGGGGCTACGGAGAACAAAATTTCCTACGTTCCGGGAACTGGTACTTGGTGCTGGGCTACCCGCTCGGGCGGTCTGACTCCAAAGGCCATCCTCTTAACCCCTAAGCCGTATGGAAGGTAATGTGTTCATCTCTGCGTGAGCCAGCCTAGTCCACTTGGAACACCAGCTTTCTTGTTAGACGGTTGGGCCTGTAACTTCTCCGAAGCCAACTGTAGAGTTCAAGAGGCCAGCCTCCAGCTGAGCCTCTTGTTCAATTCCTTCCCCAAATGCGTGTCTCCATTACCCCTTAGCTCGCGTCTTTGAACAAACTGATGGATGGGGAGTTGGGCAACGGCCCATCTCAGCTGTGCCTCCAGCATCCGCCGAGTGGGCTAGCACGCTATGTTTTCCATTTGATCTAAGGGAGATCTAATGAGGGATCGTTTCCTGATAACACACTGCTTTCCACATCACCAGGAAAGCACTCCGCTGCCAACAGTCTCCATTTGGGCATAATTGCCTTTGAAAAGGGGGCCCAAGAAGCGGCAGAAAGGCCTCAGAGTTTGGGTCTGATTTCCTGTGGTGTTCCATTTCAGAGGAGGCCCCTGACAACAGGCAGAGAATAAAAACAAGTGTGGTCTGGGGCAGACAGTGTTTTTCAAACAGTTGGCCAAATCTCTCCTGGCAGCCGGGAAGCAGCTGAATCATCAAACGCCAGGCCTCTAACGACATGGAGGCTGGGCCGCACTGCAGAGCATTCCAGACGGACTCCGCCGCCCGCCCCGAGCTGCTGCTTTACCAGCGCTGGCTCCCTGCCAGGGGGCCGGCCTGGCCGCAAGGCTTCGCACAGCCCCGGTTTCATCTCTCCTCTCTCGCTTGATTTTCCTCCTCCTTGTGATTTCCCATGCAGCGTTTGCCTGCCTTTGGGCGGAATATTTGAATGACTTTGGGGTCACCCCAGGTAGCCAAGCTGAAACTAAGGAAACCCATTTCCTTGCCGGGAAGTCACTTGAGATGGGGCACTTGGGGACTGGGCAAGAATGGGCCCACATTCTTTTCCGAGAGGCAGGAATGACCTAGGCATTCAGAAATTGCAAGCCAGATGTTTGGATAAAACCCTAGACCCAATTTGAATCTTCAAAGTGTTGAAATCCCTTAGGAAATCCTTTGACTAAAGCTTCAGAGGGTGGAAGGTAGGGAAGGGGGCCTAGGTAGGGTCATGCTCCTTGCGAAGAAATAGATGCCTCCGTTTAGATCAGAAACAAAACAAATGTTTGGCCTCATGAAGCATGAAGAATGAAGAAGGCACGATATTTTCTGTGTCCTTTAAAGGTGACTACCTGCAGTTCGCACCATCCTAAGCCTCAGTCTGAGTGAGCACAAAAATATGGGCTTTGTTTCTCCATCTCTGTTAATGTGCATAGAACTATTGTTTAATTACATTTGTCCCTAATAAGTATGAGGAAAGTAAGTCATAAATATGTAAGTATAATCAGGAATAGGTAAGGGGAAAGATTCGGGGCCTTATACCCAACAGTGCCATCCCGGGCAAGATCACAACCTGCTCAGATAGGTTTCTCATCTAAAGGAATATAGTGGAAGAGAGGAGCCTTCTTCACTGTTAACAGTCAACTGTGAATGCATGAAGTGGGGGAGGCATTGGGGGTGGGGAGAGGGAGGTTGTGACTTGGAAAGAGCCTTGAAATTCCACAAAACTATAATCCATTGTCTGGACTCTGATGGGAAAAAGAAAGAAACTGGATTCTCCTCCCTTCAGTCTCTGCCAACAGCATTCCTCCTCCAGTCTGCTCTCCCTGACCCCACCCATAATAATAATAATGTGTGTTATTTTTATAAAACCCTAAATCACTTTCACACACGCTTGTATTTGGGCTGTGTAACTTTGAGGGGATGGAAAGAAGAGATCTTTCCCTTTTCGCAGGTGAGAACACTGAGGTCCAGAGAAATTACTGGACTTGCCCAAAGTCACACAGGAAATGAGTTAGAGGGCCAGGTCCCCTGGGTCATCCGTTCCTGATGCTATTACTCTTTTTATACACCAAACCATGTTTGTTTGGGGTGCTGGTTCTCAAATTGTCCAGTGCCTCAGAATCCCTGGGAAGCATTTCACAACTGCAGATTTACAGATTCTACCCTCAGAAACAAAGTAGCTCTGGGATAGGTGTCCAGAATCCACATTTTTCACTGTTTTATTTTATTTATTCATTTGAGAGAGAGAATGAGCCAGAGTGGGGGGGGGGGAGAGGCAGAGGGAGAAGCAGACTACCCACTGAGCTGGGAGCCCGACGTGGGGCTCGATTCCAGGACCCTGAGATCATGACCCGGGCCGAAGGCAGAAGCTTAACTATCTGAGCCAGTCAGGCGCCCTTAGAGAGCTATTCTTACAAGGACGGTGAGATGAGGGGTAGAGGAGAACTGATGTTGTCTTTGGCAAAGTACACTTGCTCCCCCAACTCCCTTCCTCTAAAACCCCTTTTCCGCATGAAGGTGGAGTCAAATGAGCATCAAAGGAGGCCTTGAGGATAAGGATATTTTGCACACCGGCCCCTAGATATGTGGCCAATGGCCAAAGAAAGGGAGTTTGCAAACATGGCTCAGGGCTGGCTTTATAAGGATAGATGTACTTGAGACTCAGGCCTTTTTTTTTTTTGCACAGTTGGTAGGGTTGGAATCCTCCCTGTGCCAATTATTGGCTGTATAACCCTGGGCAAGTCACTTAAATTTTCCATGCCTTAGTTTCCTTATCTGTACAATGGAGGTAAAATTACTATATATTCCCTAAGTGTGTTGTAGGGATTAAATGACCTAAGGTGCGTCTACCGCGTCTAGCAAGCAGTAGTAGTAGTATGTCAATTACAGTTTCCCTGAGTCACTGCTGAGCTGCAGTCAATAAGGGAGGGCTTGTGCCTAGAATTATGCATTTCTGTGGTTTTCTGTCTCTGCCTCAGTAAGTGAGGAAACAAAGGTGTTCTGAAGAGCCGTAGATGGCAGTATTATGGCACTCTGCTAAGTTCCTTCCCCAGGCTAAAAGATGAGTCCTGATGACCTACGGGGCTTCAAGCGTTTTCTGTGGCAGCATCACGGGGCAAAGAGATATGTGACAACCAAACACGATACTTTTTCTCACCTCTTAAAAATTATTCAGTGGGGGCGCCTGGGTGGCTCAGTCTGTTGAGCGTCTGCCTTCGGCTCAGGTCATGATCCCAGAGTCCTGCGATCGAGCCCTCATCGGGTTCTTTGCTCAGCAGGGAGCTTGTTTCTCCCTCTCCCTCTGCTGCTTCCCCTGCTTATACTCTCTCTCTGTCAAATAAATAAATTTTTAAAAAATCTTAAAAAAATTATTCAGTGGGATTTCATATAAATCCGGTCAGTGTTGGTATATAACAAAAATACCCAGTCAAAACACCATAGGGCAATGCTATTATTCCTCTTTCAACTTTTCCATCTCAAGACAGCTCCATACGTGATGAAGGATGATGATGATGGTGGTGGTGGTGATAATGATGATGGAGATACCAGGGGCCTGAGGCTCCTTTAAGAGTATTAGGAAGGCCTGCGGGGACACAGGCTCAATGCACTGCACAAAGGGCATGGTGGCTGGTTATAGAAGTTATACTCAGGGACTGGCTTCCCAGAATTTGCTGAAGGGTGATACTTCGGGATTTGGGCAGGGTTTCAGAGTTGGTAGATTTATTGGAAGCACGTTAGTGTCTGGAGACCCTAGGATATAGGTGTGTGTGTGGGGAGAGGAAAGAATAGAGAGACAGAAGGTGGAAGAAAGAGAAAGAAAGAGAGAAGTTAATGGAGACAGAGAGGAGGTTGAGGATGCAAAACAAGAGGATTTTTGCAAAGGGATGATGGGAGATGGAGAGGGGTCTAGCACTGTGTCTAGAATCTCTTAGAAGCTTCTGGAGCACATCACGTCTTGCAGGGAAAGCAAGAAAGTTTCATTCTAGTCTGACTCAGCCCACCTACCAGCAGCTTTGCTCCCTGCTGTCTGTACTGTCACTCATGTCCAGGCACATCTGCTCCGGTGTCCCCAAGCCATTTCATGGTAGATTCATCTGTACCTTCGCTGCTCATGTGACCGCCAGCCAGCCAGCGAGGCGTCAGAGTACCAGCAAGTAGCCTAGGTGGGAGTGCAAAGGAAACACTGACAAATATAAAATACCTACATGCATACGTGTCTGGTACAAATTACAGCCAGTTAGCACTTAAAAAATTCAAGCAGTGGTATCAATATGGAGGCCCAAAGGCTTGTGCCTTTGATTATGTGCATGTGTGCATCTAAAGAACACACCTGCACACAGAAATCTTTCAGTAACTGGCAATTTTCATGAAAATGATGTAAGAAGGATAAGTCCATGCCTTGCTTTCTCTTTCAACAGGTTCAGTTACATAGTGCAAACTGTTCGCAGATCAGACCATTCATTCCCTGATGAGTGTCTGTTTGGCCTGGGCCCAAACCCCGCAAGGCTGGGGGGCTCCGGTGGCTGGGGGAGCAGCTTCAGCTACTGCACTTTTTGCGTATATGCAGCCCCCACATAGTGCCCTTGGAATTGGATAGCCCCGTGCAGAGTACATTGAAATTGGAGGACTTTTTTCCACGTATTTTGCAGCCTCCAAACACAACCAAGGCTTTTCTTTCCTTTTTTTTCAATTTTATTTTATTTTATTTAAATTCAATTAATTAACATCCCAAGGCTTTTCTGATAATCGCAGTTCAGCCGAACTTTGACCAGCTCTTATACAAAGTTCAGTTGAATCACTTGAACAGAAGGACACCGTGGAATATGTTTTCATTGTGATTATTTTGCACCTAACTGGGAGACAACCACCAAATAAAAAGGCTTTCAGGATTTTTTTCCCCACTAGACTATAAAATCTCTTTAATTCTTCAATGGACATACAGTTTGGATGAACTAAAACCAGGGTTTATAGAAGGTCAGGAAAGAAGGCTAGAATTAATGGAAATTAATGGTTTTGCCTTTTGGAGACAAACTGAATCAGACAGAACTATTTATCCAGAGCCAGGTTCTTAAAAAATACCCAATGAAGGGCGCCTGGGTGGCTCAGTTGGTTAAGCGACTGCCTTCGGCTCAGGTCATGATCCTGGAGTCCCGGAATCGAGTCCCGCATCGGGCTCCCTGCTCGGCGGGGAGTCTGCTTCTCCCTCTGACCCTCCTCCCTCTCATGCTCTCTGTCTCTCATTCTCTCTCTCTCAAATAAATAAAATCTTAAAAAAAAAATACCCAATGAAACAGAGAATAAAGGCATATCCTTTCACACTTCAATGTAAAAAAAAAAATTAAATAACTGGCTTTGGTGATATACACGATTGAGATCATTTTCAGCAAGTTACATGTACCAGTATGGTTTGGAAACGTAAATCATCTGTGTCCTGTGTTTGGGATGTACCTTGTAGAAATCCTGACTGCATATCTTAGGACAGTTATGAAGATACACACTGGCCCTGGTTTACAGACCTTTTAATTTAATTTTTTTTTAAAGATTTTTATTTATTTATTTGACAGAGAGAGAGACAGCGAGAGAGGGAGCACAAGCAAGGGGAGTGTGAGAGGGAGAAGCAGGCTTCCCGCGGAGCGAGGAGCCCGATGCGGGGCTCGATCCCAGGACCCTGGGATCATGACCTGAGCCGAAGGCAGACGCTTAACAACTGAGCCACCCAGGCGCCCCTACAGACCTTTTAAAAAGTTGGTGAGGCTTGAGTTTTGGAAAGCTTTCTCTGAACCCCCTTGAGTTGGGTAAAATGTCTGTCAATATATTTCTAAGTACTTAGCTGTTTAGATGTCTGTCATTCATAGTACACGGTGAGATCCTTGAGGGCAGAGGGCATATTCTACTCGTATTTAAAACACGACTACCAGCATCCTGCATGATATAGAGTAGGTGCTAAATAAATACTTGTTAAACTGTTGATGGAAGTCAGGCAGTGGGACAAATGAAAATTGGGCAAGGGAGTGGCCTAAAATGAATATTAAAAATATGGCCCACTTTCTACTCTGACTTCCTTGATTTGTATAAAAATGTATACTTCTGGATCTGCATGACAGGGCCAGGTTTATATAATATGATTAAAAAGCCCATATCACTAAATCTCTCCTAAACATTATTTTATTCTGTCATTTTTCCTGCAACCTCAGGATAATGAGATCGCTTTTGTAAAGTTTGAGAATCCTTGAGGGCCTTCCAAGAGATCAATCCTCCATATATTAGTATAAAATTGTTGGAGCAGGTTGCTATATTTTTAACACCTAGCTGACATTAGCACTGAGGTTAAAAAAAAAAAAAAAGGTTTGACTAAAGAGGTAGGAGGATGAGAGAGGGTGCCTGATTAAGAGAGAGAGAGTGGGGGTGCCTGGGTGGCTCAGTTGGTTAAGCGTCTGACTCTTGATTTTGGCTCAGGTTGTGATCTCGGGGTTGAAGGATCAAGTCCATCATGGAGCCCCATGTTGAGCCCCATGTTGAGTCCCACATCAGGCTCCGTTCTCAGCAGTCGGCTTCCTCCTTCTCCCTCTACCTCTGCCCTCCCCGCCCCCTCACCCCAGCACACCCCTCATCTTTCTTTCTTAAATAAACATAGAGAGAGAGAAAGAGTGTTTTTTAAATTTTATTTTATTATGTTATGTTAGTCACCATACATTACATCATTAGTTTTTGATGTAGTGTTCCATGATTCATTGTTTGCGTATAACACCCAGGGCTCCATTCAATACGCGTCCTCCTTAATACCCATCACCGGGCTAACCCATCCCCCCACCCCCCTCCCCTCTAGAACCCTCAGTTTGTTTCCCAGAGAACATATTCTCTCATGGTTCATCTCCCTCTCCGATTTCTCCCCCTTCATTTTTCCCTTCCTACTATCTTCTTTTTTTTTTTTTAATATATAATGTATTATTTGTTTCAGGGGTACAGGTCTGTGATTCATCAGTCTGACACACTTCACAGCACTCACCATAGCACATACCCTCCCCAATGTCCATCACCCAGCCACCCCATCCCTCCCACCCCCCACCACTCCAGCGACCCTCAGTTTGTTTCCTGAGATTAAGAATTCCTCATATCAGTGAGATCATATGATACTTGTTGAGAAAGAGTGCTTTGGAGCATGCAAAAATGGAGGGAAAATCCAGCCAGTGTAGCTCAGGGCAGATCTCGGTTCTGGGTGAGGTAGGGGCTAGAAGTGAAGCACAGGTACAGAAAAGAATTTGATGAATGACAAAATTTAGAATCATCAAGTCATAGACTATGAGAGTAAGAAGGACGGTTACATGTCCTTAATGCCAATAGGATGTGGAGAGACAGAAAGGGTAAATGACTTTCCCAAGGTCACATGACTATTTCTTGTTGAGCTAGCAATAAAACCAACAGAACTTTAATCTTTTTAGCACATCAACAATTAAATTCAGTTCAAGTACTTGTTAAGCACCTACTCCATGCTCAGCACTGTGCTACACGCTGCTGGGAGTTCAAGTTCCATTCAGGATTTTGATCGTCAAGAAATCTTCCGTGTTCCTTTTGTAATAAGGACTTCCTATTGTGAAGGCCAAAATACCTGAGCACTACTGCCGAATTTGTGCTGAACCAATCAGGGAAACAAATATAATGGTCAATCATAAGGAACTAACTTCTTTCTTTGCTGTGAACTTCAACATCTTTCACTCCAGATGCATGTAGTCATCAAGTCACATAGATTCTGCCTTCATAATCTCTTCTAAGTCTGCATTTTTACTTTTATAGCATTCATTCTCACCTTGGTCCCCATTCTCATCACCTCTCACGTGGATTACGACAATAGTCTCTACATTGGTATTCCTAGACCTATCGTCTCTCGTCCTCCAATTGATGCACACCTGTGACGGATTAATATTCCTAAAACATCACTTTAAGTGCATATGTCATAAATCTGTTCAAAAGCATTTCGTGCTCCTCATTGACCGAGATGAAAGGCCAAATTCTTACGCTGACTTCACAATCATCCCCTTTGTCCCCCTTTGCATTCATCTGCTTATGGATGTGTTTTGTTCCTGACCCGAGATTCTAAATTCATAAGGGCAGAGACTCTAGCTTCTTGTCTTTCAATTCCCATATCCTAGCACAAATTAGGCTCTCAGTAAATGTTTCTTCCTGACGATGATCACTTCTTACAATATAGTATTAAAATATTTTCATTTAATATCCCATAATCAAATTTACAGAAGACATTTCTGCATTTGCTAAGGGCTGATGTCGTTAGTTATTTGATCTAATCTTTTACCTTTAGTTTTCAGAACATTTCATACTATGTATTATTTTACACACATGCTCACATTCACGTAGAGTTAAGTCAGGCTCTGGCTGAGACTGACCTAATTCCTTCATATGTATCCCAAACACCTACGCTGTTAGGACTTGACTTGCCTTCCATTGTTTAAACTTAAATTTGTCTTATCACTACTAAATATACAACCCATTCTGGGCAAGAATACCAGGAGGAAACAAATAACTCTCCCCTCTCTTTGTGCTTTGTGTTTGTTCTTTGTACTGGTTCCCACAGTAGGTATATTCCCATTGGATCCACAGGGAGTCAACGGGAGTTTAGAGGAAGGCAAATGATGGATTACGCTCACTCGGAGAAATTCCATACTCATTTTCATCAAGCTGGGAAACAAGATGTCACAGAGAAATCACTGACTTGGCAATCAGAGTAACAGGGTTCTAGACTTGGTTTTGCCAGGAATTAACAATATAATCTTAGAGTCATATAAATACTTGCCATGAATCTATTTCCACATCTACCAAACAAAGGGGTGGTAGATTTGATTCATTCATTTTACAAATCTCTGATGCTTGCTGAATATGTGACAGGCATGGGGCAAGACACTTTTAAGGAATGGAAAGATGGACCAGACATGAGTTTCTGTCCTTGAGAAGATTATAAGTCTGGATGGCAGAAGGTACACGCTCGAAGGACTGAAGTACAAGGCAGACAGTCATAAGAACCACAAAATAGGTAACAAGAAATTATGTAATGATCTCACAGTTGCCTTCAGCTTCAACATTCTATGATGTATAATTACTTTTTCACAGAGAAAAGTCTTCTCTTCCCCAAACAGAGATATTATCCTTATTTATTAAAGTGATTTCTTCATTAGCATTACCCCCCACATCAATGAAAAAGTTAGGAAAGTCCCAACTGAACGATTCTGGGCCTTAATCCCAGAGAAATAGAAAAAGGCCATTTTGCAGAAAGAGTTAATACTCTTTGACAAGTCAGCAAAAGAAAACAACAGGAACTTTTTAAATGAGTTATATTTTTTAAAGTAACTATTTTATAAACAAATGTTGAAAGCAAAAAAATCAATCAGTCATTGCTGAGTCTGCGGTACTTCTAGCCCTCCTCAAGCAGTTGTAGGAGTTAAAAATGAATTTCAACATCTGGTGCTTCCCCTCAACCTAGTTAGCTTGTAAGTAGGTAGATAAGGACTAAATACACAGAGGATGATTTTTTTTTAAGATTTTATTTATTTATTCCAGAGAGAGAGAGAGAGAGAGCAACTGGGGGTAGGAGCAGAGGGAGAAGGATAAGCAGATTCCCCACTGAGTTTGGAGCCCGAAGCAGGGATGGATCCCAGGACCCTGAGATCATGACCTGAGCCGAAACCAAGAGTCGGACGCTTAACCGACTGAGCCACCTAGGCGCCCACACAGAGGACGATTTTTAAACAGTTCAGTATAAGATTGCAATGATGCAGAAAGATCTGTCTTTAGAATCTGTCAGACCGGGGCGCCTGGGTGGCTCAGTCGGTTGAGCATCTGCCTTCGGCTCAGGTCCATGATCCCAGGGTCCTGGGATCGAGCCCCCGCATCAGGCTCCCTGCTCTGCGGGGACCCTGCTTCTCCCTCTCCCTCTGTCTGCTGCTCCCCCTGCTCGTGCTCTCTCTCTCTCTCTGTCAAATAAATAGATAAAATCTTAAAAAAAAAAAAAAAAAAGAATCTGTCAGACCTAGGTTCAAAACCTTCTCTGCCACTTACTGGTTATGTGACCTTGGGCTCACTGCTTAACCTCCTTATAACTCAGTAACTCAATTTCCCCCACTGTATAGTGAGGATAGTTGTAGGACCTGCCGTGCAGGTTTGTTGTGAAGATTAAATGAGCTAATGCATGCTAAGTGCCAAACACAGTGGCCCACAGAGAGGTTTAATGGCTATTTGTTGATTTTGATAGTCAAGGTCAGTCGGAATACCTGAGGAAGAAGTTCAGACCCAAGACGGGCATTTAAAGATGGCAGAGAAGACGGAGTAGGTTGCAATTTTGACCTGTCAGGACAAAAAAAATCAAAAGAGAAAAATACACCCTATCTTATAGACTTCCGCAATATATGTAACAATAAACTAATGTCAGCAAACGCCAGCTAATAGCTAGTGATAATTAACGATCTAGTACTGGTCTGGTTGGCACACCTCTTATCCACTTAGTCATTAAACTCTCTCATCAGTGAATCTCCAAGTATCATTGCCCTATTGAAATTTGGTTCATGGATTATGAGAGTAAACACCAGCACAAGTTATTATTTGCTAAGTTTGAACATTTTCTTTTGATCTGTTAGCAGCCTCAGATGACAAAAGCTTTGAGAAATATTTCCAAGTAGCATAACTCTTTCTTATATTGACCTTTTAAAAATTGTCGAAACCGGGGCGCCTGGGTGGCTCAGTTGTTAGGCGTCTGCCTTCGGCTCAGGTCATGATCCCCACATCCGGCTCCCTGCTCGGCGAGAAGCCTGCTTCTCCCTCTCCCACTTCCCCTGCTTGTGTTCCCTCTCTCGCTGTGTCTCTCTCTGTCCTATAAATAAATAAATAAATAAATAAATAAATAAATAAATAAATAAATAAAATCTTAAAAAAAAAATTGTCGAAACCAAAGTATTTGACCAGCCTTACACCTTTTTTTTCTTTTCACGTAGGTAATATTATGATGACTGGCAGACCAAAAATATCTTGGTGCTTTGGGATGAAATGTATTATTGGAAACAGAAGATACAAATCATCAAAGATAAAATTTGGAAGAAAGAGGTGTATCTACAGAATTCAGGTTGAAGGAAGAACACCGAGCACATTATCAAGAAAAAGTTGTCTTCTGAGTTCGATATGAACTATAGACACACTATCTTCTCGGAAGCATGAGCAGACCACAGTCTTGTGGTCTTTGACACACTAGAGCTGTTCTGAAAACATCACATCCCACTTTGAGTCAAGAAAATTAATTTGGAAAAAGCAAAATTCCCTCCTATTTAATTTCCCAAATAAAATGGATTCCTGTTGTGTGTCCCCATTACTTGACTTTGAATGGAGGTAACCATACTCTTCCTAAGGTCCCTCGTGAGCAGAAAAACTCACGGCAGCACTGGCTCTAGATCAGCCTAGCCTGACCCAGGCAACCACCCCTGGGATCCTAGTAAGGCATACTTCCAGAGGTTAGAAGAAAACCATTTTCTGAGGAATTGACGGCATTTTGGAAGAGAGGGAAAAAGTTCATACAGGTATTTGCAAAGACTGAACACTTGATTTATTTATTTTTAAAATATTTTTATCTCTAAGGAATCTCTATACCCAACACGGGCTCGAACCCACAACCCTGAGATCAAGAGTCGCACGCTCCATGGACTGAGCCAGCCAGGTGCCCCAAGACTGAACACTTTGGTTTTTTTGAAGATTTTATTTATTTATTTGAGCAGGGTGGGGGGAGAGAGAGCTCGAGCAGGGGAAGGGGCAGAGGGGGAGGGAGAAGCAGACTCCCTACTGAGCAGGGACCCGACGTGGGGCTCATTCCCAGGAATGCCGAGATCTTGACCTGAGCCAAAGTCGGATGCTTAACTGACTGAGCCACCCAGGCGCCCCAAGACTGAACACTTTAAAATGAAGTTCTTTTCAGAGAGTTCATCTTTCCGTATACAGCCAATACTTCCGAGAGAAGTAAACGTCACCTCCCCAATTCTCCATAACTGAAAGATTTCTATCATTTAGAGAGATCACCCCCAGAGGAGTGCATTTATTGTTAGAAGATGAGGCGTAAGTCTAGTTATTGCAATCAATTATTCAAAATCTCTCAAGTTGATCAGGAGTCAGGCAGCAGTTTTAGGAGTTAGTGATGTAAGCGTCCTTAAATAAACTTGAAGCCTGAGCCACAAACAGGAAGTATGTCATGTTCCTGTGGGGGACAAGCCCATTATTTCCTCCAAAAGACTTTTACAGAAATTTTAAAAATAGCCAAGTGTGTCTTGTAATAAATGTAATGGGACTTATTTTGAATAAACAGGTAATAAGATGCAGGCACACAAAAGACGTAATAAAATTGTCCTTCCGGTGGCTAACATTAATAAACATTTTTCACAATTAAAGATTTTACGATGTTGTCTTTCCATCTGGAGATGGTTTTAACATAAAAATATGGTAAACGAAATGGATAATTCAGGTTGCAAGTCTATGAATTTTATATCCCTTTCCAACTGCCTGTTGTTCCCTCCCCAGATACCGTCTCAGAGGTTTGCCAATTACAACAGTGTGACTATTTTGAAAGAATGTTAATTTGGGTTCCCAGCAAAAATAAGTTTGAGGAGACATTGCCATTCAAAACACTCATAAATGAACTCCATACTTCATTACCTCAATTGCAGGCACAAATATAAAGACAATATGGCTTTTTCATTCCAAATCTGTTTTGGACTGAAACAAACAAAAAATCACGCTCTCCATTGGGAAAAGATGCCCAAGGAAGGGGGAAGGTAGACTTGTCTCTACTGCTAATGGGAACTCAAGCGTTGTGTTCTGTTACTGACAAGGACACATACATTTTGTTCCCAGTGGAGCCTGTTTTACTACCTCTGACCATTTTATGACTGTTTACGTTTGTAGGCTGTCTAATATCTGTGCCCATGGCAAACCACTGGAGATCAAATGTGCAGAGGAAAGAGAATGTGGTTTATTGGATGCTAAACTGAACTGAAAGCCAGCAGATTTCAGTTCTATTTCTGGCCTCTCTTTGGACAAATGGTACCTTTTTTGACCTTGAGCAAGTCATTTACCATCACTCCACCCCAGATGGTGCAATTAGGCCTCATTAGAAGACAACTCCAATGCCACAGTTTTTCCATAGCAGTATTTATAAAGTAGGGAATAAATGTAAAATGCATTCATTGAAGAATGGCTCACTCGAAATGTTTCAAAGCCCCACTGCCTAATGGTATCATCAACTGCATAGCTGTCCTCAGGTGAGGTCTGAGGGCACAGTGATGGGGAGAAAAGTAGAAACCCAGGACAAAGATGTGCCGTTTTTCTCCCTCCTTCCCTTCCTTTCTTCTAGTTCTTCCTTCCGTGGTTTTATTGGAAAAGGAATGGGAATTGCTGAATGTTGCCTGCATTAGGGACATCCACGGTGATGACACCACTGACCAGAGTTTTATAGGTGAGAGGAAGGGGGACAGTCCCATCATCGGCCCCTCTGATAGTGGAATCGAACTTCCAGAACAGGAAGACAAGATGATTGCCAGAATATCTGGGGTTTTTAAGCAACAAGACTATAAACCAAGCTGCACTTTTGAGGCAAACTTTATTTTCAAGTTTGGGAATGTGACTTTTAAAAATGGGATGCCTGACCTGCCTGGGTGGCTCAGTCGTTAAGCGTCTGCCTTCGGCTCAGGTCATGATCCCAGGGTCCTGGGATCCAGCCCTGCATCGGGCTCCCTGCTCCGCGGGAAGCCTGCTTCTCCTCTCCCTCTGCCTGCCACTCTGCCGACTTGTGATCTCTCTCTTGCTCTCTCTCTGTGTCAAATAAAAAAAAAAAAAAATGGGATGCCTGAAATATACATCTTCAGCTGGGGGAGGATATTAGTAAAGCAGAATTTCTTTTATTCAAGGTTGTTCTACAAAAAAAAAAAAAAAAAAAAAAAATCTAAGGATGCATTTATTTTGCATATTGAAGGATAGTTAGACCTGGTGATTATGATTCCTGTTCTATTTTATGGCATCAACTGTATTCAGTATAATAATAAAATAGTGAGTTTGGGAGCTTGAAAAGCAGTATTAGAACCAAGCCAAGGGGGGCACCTGGGTGGCTCAGTCATTAAGCGTCTGCCTTCGGCTCAGGTCATGATCCCAGGGTCCTGGGATCGAGCCCCGCATCGGGCTCCCTGCTCTGCAGGAAGCCTGCTTCTCCCTCTCCCACTCCCCCTGCTTGTGTTCCCTCGCTCGCTGATTCTCTCTTTGTCAAATAAATAAATAAAATCTTAAAAAAAAATGAACTAAGCCAAGGCAAGTAAACTGAGGCACAGAAAAAGAAAGTGTGTTGCCCAAGAACACCACTTAGTAAGTATTGAGATGAGAAATCTAATCTTCTGAATCTTTTTATAGCAATGAATATTCATTGCTTAGATTTGACATCAGATGAATTGACAAGTTCCTAAAAGTAGCACCAATTTGAATCTTCCTCTTTTCCATAAGAGATCCAATTACTAAATGTGAAACCAGTTGCTGAAACCATAATTGACCTTAGTTGGATGTTCCTTAGTTTTCATTTTGGCTTTAATTTTTCCACCAGTATGGCATAAGTTGTTGATTATTATGGTCGTTATGATTAGTCCCCACAGAATAAAAGGAGGAGAAAAATATTAAAAGATTAAAGTGTGTTGCCCAACAAAGTCAGAGCACCTTCTACAGAAAAGTTTTAATCGGGGGAAAAAAAAAACTACTGATTACTTACTTTCCTGCCTAAAGACAGCAGACAAAATTAATCTTTTCTTTCTTTCTTTCTTTTTTTTTTAAGTAACTCTACACCCAATGTGGGGCTCGAACTCACAACCCCGAGATCAGGAGTCACACAGTCCACCAACTGAACCAGCCAGGCACCCCAAAATTAATCTTTTCTAAAGTGGCACTTCCTGTAGGCAGATGAATTGAGGAAGAAAAGAAAAAAGAGTCCCCTCTCAGCACAAGCTTCTGGAAGCACCTGTGCCAGTGGGATTTCCCCACTTCCTGCCCATCCACCCAACACCTTTGTGCAGTGTGCAGCCTGCACAACCTTAAGCAGAGACCCTGGGCATTGTCCTCCTTATTCCAAATGCTATCACTCCTGTCTGCGTCTCTTTCATTAGTAATAAGTTAAAAGTCAGCTGCGGACAACACCCAGTCTTGAGTTTCCTTGGCTTGACTTCAGTATCAACAGGGACAGGAGCCCCAAGGCTCTGTGGTGTCCTAGCAGTAAGCATGGACTTTTGACGTTAGCGAATTCATCGACCCGTTCCCACCCATTTGCCCACTGCCCTGCCCACCCCTTCTCTCTAGCCAAACCTCACTGATGCTTTAAGGCCTCCTCTTCTCTTCCAAGTCATCTTTGCTGACTCATTCCAACCCTCACTGATATTTCTTCTGCACATCAACTAAGACTCATTGTCTGCTGAGGATTTGGCATTGATTAATGTGGCGTGGGCTGGCATTTGGGGAGAGAAGCCCGCTTAACCACGAGGCCACGTGAAGATGACCACGGCATTCCTGCAGGAGTGGTTTCAGGACAAGGTGCAAGTCCGTCTGCAGGCTGTCTAGCAGCTCGCATGTGGAGTAAGGTAAACGTAGAAGAAAATAAGCACCCGGCTGCCCATTGCACCCAGTATCAGCATATGCTGCCCAGAATTCCCGCACCCCACCTGGGCTTCTGAAAACATGGGGTCGATCTCTCCCCGTGGCAGTTGTAAATAACAATTGAAAGTATGTCTCTTAAGTCATGGAGGCGGGGCTTTTATATCTCCATTCCCTTCAACAGGAGAAACTTCTGTAGCCTATTTAAAAATGTGAAGAAAGAGGGTCGCCTGGGTGGTTCAGTCAATTAAGCGTTGGAGTCTTGATTTTGGCTCCGGTCATTGATCTCAGGGTCGTGAGATCAAGCCCCACCTTGGGCTCTGAGCTGAACGTGGAGCCTGCTTAAGATTCTCTCTCTCCGGGGCACCTGGGTGGCTCAGTCAGTTAAGCATCTGCCTTCGGCTTGGGTCATGATCCCAGTGTCCTGGGATCGAGCCCCGCATTGAGCCCTGCATCGGGCTCCCTGCTGAGCAGGGAGCCTGCTTCTCCCTCTGCCTGCCATTCCCCCTGCTCATGCCCTCTCTCTCTCTCTCTCTACCTCTCAAATAAATAAATACAATCTTAAAAAAAACAGATTCTCTCTCTCCCTCTGCCCCCCCTTTCTTTTTCTCTCTCTCTCTCAAAAAAAAAGTGAAGAAAGCTACTAAATTAACTGTCAGAGTAATGAAGAAGTTTATTTTCGTAATGTAGCTAATCCCCTAAAACAGTTGCTACCAGATGCCCCCTTTCTTGAACTTGGTGTATGTTTGTGTTAAACAGATACAAGCATTTCAAGTCTACCTTTTCATCTTGGAAAGGGCTGAGCAGAGTGGGAGGAATAAGGGTAATTGATGTGACTCCTGCTGGTAGCTTTATCAAATATGTATGTGTGCTTATTCTTTTCTACTGGTTTGTATTGTGGTGCTAATGACTCTTACTTTTGAGGTTGCTTTGAAGTAAAGCTTGCCTTTCTATGAAATAACAAAGCAATCAAAAAAGGGGAGAGGGAGACCATTTTACTTCTCTTTCTATCCCAAAATCCATTTCAAATCTTAGCACTTCAATTGAGGAAAGGCCAAACAAGCCGATGAAATGATAGAAGAAAAACACATACTCATAAGATCCAGTGCCTAGATAGGTGTGTGTGTGGGGGTAGGGGGCATTGGGTTGGCTCTTACCTAGCCACATGCAACTGAACACAGCACCGTAAGACAGACAGACAAGACAGCCCAGCTTGATCAGAGCAGCCCTTAGGCTCTTATGGAAGGGAAAGAGCCCACCTTACTCAATGACTCTAGTCACAGCAGAGTGAGCAACCTCTAAAGGCCATAATTATTTGGGGGGCATTTGAGTATATTCAATGTAATGCACATATTAGAACCTAGGGTGGTCTCTGTTTTATAAAATGTTTGTCTTGAAATCCCCAGAAAGATTCAAAACTCATTCACTAAGTGCCAGGCCAATATCCACACCATTTCTATTTTCTCCAGGGCTTAACTGAGACACATAGTAAGTGCTCAGTCAATAGGTATATGATTTGGGCGCCTGGGTGGCTCAGTTGGTTAAGCGACTGCCTTCGGCTCAGGTCATGATCCTGGAGTCCCGGGATCGAGTCCCGCATCGGGCTCCCTGCTCGGCGGGGAGTCTGCTTCTCCCTCTGACCCTCCCCCCTCTCATGTGCTTGCTCTCTCTCATTCTCTCTCTCTCAAATAAATAAATAAAATCTTTAAAAAAAAATAGGTATATGATTTATGTAAAAACAAATCTTGGGGTTCCTGGCTGGCTCAGTCGGTAGAGCATGCGACTCTTGATCTTGGGGTCATGAGTTCAAGCCCCACATTGAGCATAGAGCTTACTTAAAATATAATAATAATAATAATAATAATAATAATAATAATAAAACAAATCTTTATTTTTGAAACTCAATATAACCTGGTTTTATAGATATGAGGATCATGGGATGGCAGAGTCTATTCAACGGAGGTAGAAAAGAGTTAAGAACTGGCAAAAGAGTTGAAACCATCAAGAGTGGTTCCAGGGGATGAAAAAAGCATACCCTCAAACCTTCTAATTATAGACTGGGTTCTGTGATTTAATGACATTTCTTTATAAGCATGTGATTTTTTTTTTTTTTCTGTCTGGAAGCAACACACAGTCAGGAATTGAGACAAACATCAATAGAACAAAAGCTGTAGCTCAGCTGTTTGGAGGAAATCAATTCAAACAACTCATAATTTGCCGGGTGACACACCATGAAGCATTAAGCTAAGTGGCGGCACCTGGCTTCAGAAGCGTGATCTCTAGGACAGCTACCAATTTATTCATGGCTGAAAAGGAAAGTCTCCCCCTCCCCACCTCTTTCATGTAAAGCTTATAAACCAAAATGAGAATGATATCAAAGGGCTCTAAGAAAAAAAAAAAAAAAAGCTTCCCAACAGACAGTTATCTCTTTGTCAGGTTACTTCATCCAGCTTTCTCAAACAAAGTGAACCATGAGCTTTCCTAAGGAAATGCCTTGAGATCTCCAAGCCGTGAGCCAAACTGTTGAGGTTCAGTACGGAAGGGAGGCCTGCAGGGTGGCAGAATGCTGGTATAACGGAAGTCTGGTTCACAACCTGGCGAGGTTGTCAGTGAGGACATTTTCACTGGTACCTGGGGTCGGAGAAGGGAAGCACAAGCACCTCTGTACCTTAAAAATGGCAGACAGAGAAATGGGCACTGGTTCATCATGGTCAGTTATTGACTGTTGCAGAGAAACCAACAAAAGTGGAGTTCACAGAAGGGAAAAGGGAGGGGAGGCTGACCTTGGATAGACTGAGAAAGATGACTAAGCAAGGTATTAAGTGTCACGGAGGAACTCTGGGGAGCATTCACCACGACATTGCTGGCCCCCAGTACATGTTGAATGGAGACTTACAATATGGCGAGCTTGAGCTAGTTGAGATGGGGGATAGGGAAGAAATGTAGCCATTTTCCTCAAAGAATAATATATCATCTAATGGAGACAAGATTAATAGTGACCACTGAGTGTGTACCGTGTGCCAAATAGCGCTTTGTATGTGTTCTCTTACAACATAGTCCTCACAAACCTCCCAATGAAGTGGGTACTGTTATTGCCTCCATTACACAGATGAGGAGACTGAGTTCAAAAGAGGTTATGCATCTCATGGAAAATCATTCATCCAGTAAGTGACAGGGCCAAGAAGTGAATCATGGCCTTACTCTAGAGTCTCTGCATTCAGTCACTAGGGCCAGCTGTAAAGTGGGGATAGAAAGGTTGTCAACCACAGAGTTGTTAGGAGAATTAGTGAGTTAATACGTGAAAACAACAAGGAGAGCGATTGGCATGGAGCCAATGTTCAAAAACGGTCAGCTGTCATCTTTAATGTCAGCAGCATTGCCCTACATCTTAATGCATAAACCCTTTTTACAATATCCTTGACAGATAGTTCCCAGCTCCTGACTATACATCTCCCCAGGGGCAGGAAACCCAGGACTTGAGCAAGCTGCTTCATTGGGCAATAGCTGTTATTGTTTAGAAGGACTTCCCTTGATCGGCTGAAACAAACCTTCCCATAACTTTTGCCTACTGGCCCTAGTTCTGCCATTGGGAATAACACAGAATAAGCTGCCACCCTCTTCCATTTGACGTGACAGATTACATATGGGAAGAGGTAGAGAATCATTTAAGATGCAACAAAAGGGAAGGCAAGTCTAAGGAAGATGTGTCTGATGAGAATAAGCAGAGCTGGGTTGGGGAGCAGTGAGAATGGAGAGAGGGGGACCAGGGAGGAGGATGTGGCAGTGATCCGGATCACATGGACCAGGACAAGAGCCGTGGCGGTGAGAATGGAGAAGCAGCACAGATAAAGGAAAAGGAAACCTTTTGTGAGAAATTTGACAGGGCTCGGGCATTGGCCGGGTATGGGGTTGAGGGCATAAATGAAGTCTCATTGATGATCCTAAGTTTTCCACCCTAGCTATTGAGAGGAGCCAAGTTGTTGGGTGTTTTGGTTTTGTATATTTGTTTGAGAGGTGGGATGCCTTTGGAGGGTAGAAAGACGATGAGTTTGGGTTTGAGTTGACAGTTAGATAAGCCAAAGAGATGATATGTAGTAAGTAGAGATTGGTGACCGGCAAGAGATATCTGGGTAAGAGATACTACTTTTTTTTTTTTTAGATTTTATTTATTTATTTTAGAGAGAAAGAGAGAGTGAGCAGGGGGAGGGGCAGAGGGATAGGGAGAGAATCTCAAGCAGGCTCCAAGCTGAGCATGGAGGCTGATGTGGGGCTTGATCTCATGACTTTGAGATCATGACCTGAGCAGAAACCAAGAGCCGGATGCTTAACTGACTGAACCACCCAGACGCCCCGAGATACTAATTTTAAAGTCATCATCCAGAAGGGTTAAATAGGTTAAACAAAATGTTGATTCAGGGCTTCGGAATAGTAGGGTGAAAATCTGAACATGGTCCAGCATGTAGGGTCGGCCCCGTGTGAACCCCTGAAGGACCTGACATTCTGAAGCCTCTAGCTGCCCTCCCACTCTTGGCTGTCCTTTTCTTTTCTTTTGCTGCTGTGCTTTTGTTTTTGTTTTTTAAAAGTAGGCTCCATGCCCAACGTGGGGCTTGAACTCATGACCCAGAGATCAAGCGTTGCACGCTCTACCGACTGAGCCAGGCAGGCGCCCCTGTCCTTTTCTTTTGATGGTGCCTGCTTCCATACCACTTAGGTCTCTGATACTCTTATCTCTTTCCACTTGCTTTCTTATTAATATCATGATGAAGGCAAAACTAATCTTAGTGGATCAAGGTGGTCATGTGGCAAGAACATAAACTAGTAGTTGAGAAACCTGGATTCTTATCTCAACTCTACCACTCCTCCTGAATCCCAGAAGGGCTCAATGGGCCCCTACGGCTCAAGAAAATCAATGTGTGTCCAACCTGCCTGTACTGAACATTGCCCCAGTTCACTGGCTCCGTGCCATGAACCTGTTTCCAGATTCTCCACTCACCCTAAGGCGCAAAAGACAGTGCACAGCTTAATGCGTCTTGCTGGAAAGAAGACAGTAGATAATATGTTTACTGGACAATCCCGAAATAATAGTTTTCGGTCTTGAAATGCAGTCTGACATGGATGTCCAAACACATGCCTTCTAGTACAACCACTCATTCTCCCTCTCTTGAATTCAACTGGATGGGTCACTGCTGGAGCTGGGGAAGGTGCAGTGGGTGAAGCGAGCAGTTGCATTGAATAGACTTCTCACAGGGAAAACCTAGAGTTATCTGTTACATCTAGTTCCTGTGCGAATATACCGATACGTATAAAAAGGTCTGGAGGATTAGAGATGAAATAATTAGCAGCAGTTCCCTCTGGGGACCAGAATAAGATCAGAATGAAGGGGCAAGAGTAAAGGGAGACACATTTCACGCTAGTTTGTTCAGCGTGTGAACTTTTACAATGAGGATGTATTCCTATGTTACTTGTGTAATATACAAAGCAATCAAAATGGTCTTCACTTATTTTTTTTATTTTTTAAAGATTTTATTTATTTATTTGAGAGAGACAGGGAGAGCATGAGAGAAGAAAGGGAGAAACAGACTCCCCACTGGCAGGGAGCCCAATGTGGGGTTCAATCCCAGGACCCTGAGATCACAACCCCGAGCCAAAGGCAGATGCTTAACTGACTGAGCCACCCAGGCACCCCATCAAAATGATCTTCATTTAAAACACGACAATTGTTTATTAAATCTGAGAAGCTGAAAAGCTTAGAGTAGCATTTCTGGAATCACCGTGATAAGTGATGTCATGTCTTAGGGTGCTTGCATGTTTTTGCCTGGTGGACAACTTCCTCCTCTCTCTTCCCGAGATCACCAGCCTCCTTAGGCTCACGGCCACCTAGGAAACAGAATCCAGAAAGGGGGTGTTTAAAAAGAAGGCAAAGAAGAAATGGGGTGTTTCATGTGGCCTCCGGAAGGATAGCTGGTGGGCAACAGTCCCCAAAGGTTAGCCGAGCAGCGTGTCAGGCAGAGAACCAGAGGGGCCCCTTTCACCTCCTCCCACCAATTGCCAAGCAAACAAGAGAAAAACGGGCTGGTGTGAGTCCACTGCAGAGGTGGGGAGCTCTTTAGCGTGGTAGTGACAATGCCCTGCTTCCCTAGATCTGGCACATTTCAGAAGAGCTGACGTGTTGATGCCTGCTAAAACATGATGTGGGAAGAAGAATGAATGTGGGCAAGCTCAGCTAGCCACTCAGAGGGAAATGATCTCATTTCCCCTGCTGGGCAACCCCCCGTTGATGGTAAATGGAATAAGACAGGGTAGCATTTAAATTCCATCATTATGGCTTTTTTTTCTTGAAAGCCACAACTTTACAGATGATGGCTTCTATTGTCTTTTGAGCTCTTTATCATAGCTGTAGCCAGAAAAGGAGAGAGATTCAGAAACACTGTGTTGGCCAGAATTTTATTCTCCTGCCTCTCTTTTGGGGATATTTCCACTGTTTTTGTTTTTTTTTTTCCCCCAAATATACAGGGGTGGCCTTTGGCACTTGTTATGGTCTTATGTGCTGGCTGGCTGAAAGTCGTGAATATTGGAGCCTTTAATCCATAATCTCTCCCAGTGCAATTTGTCTATGAGATTCCTTTCCTGTCCTGCCAGAGGGTAGTGGAGTTATAATTCATGATCCTGTGATCTTCAACATGGCTTCTGGCGTAGTGAGTAAGTTCTTTGTTCTTTTAGGACAGAACTGTCACTCATCACTAAACAGCCCTTCATTTTTTTCCTGAACACTGACTCATAGAATCATAGATTCTCAGGGATGGAAGGAAGCCGAGAGGTCGTCTAATCCAAAGCCCTTATTAGTTGACTCCAGGCAGTGCCTCGGCTTGGTGAATCACTTCATGCCCCAAGTAAGTAAGAGTGAGTGAAATAAAAAGGGTGATTTGTGAGAGTCAGAGATGGAACACCTCCAGGAGGGTTCTGAAGAGATGCATGCTAAAAGGTATGATGTAGGAAAAAGGCATATTTAATAAACATCTTTGTTTCTGTGAGAATTAATCAGGTAGCAACCCAAATTCAAAACTGAGCTCCTCCTAATTATATAATAATAGTGATAATGAGGAGGAGGATGATAATTAGAGTGATTAAAATCAGTCAAGATTTTTCTGAACACTTGCTATGTGTCTGGCACGGAGCTAACTTATGCATGTGATTTATGGAATCATCAAATCACTCCTATGGGCCTGATATTACCCTGCATTTCACAGAGGAGGACACCGAGGCTTTAGGAAGGTTGGAGTGGTTTACCCAATCAAATGCCTATCAAGTGGCAGATCCAATATTGGAACCCCTAGTACCCTCAAAAGAAGACAGCAACTATGGAAAAATAGTTATCTCCCGCATGAGTCCCCAGCTACCTGGCTAGTGAGGGGATATGTTTCATAATCCTTTCCCCTAGACCCCTTGAGATCCTTCTCAGTTTATAAGCCCTCATTTGAGCTGAAGCAGAAATAGTTCTTGCTTCTATCCCTTCACACAAAGGATGTTTTGGTTTCAGCCAAGAGCAAGAGAAAGGCTTCCCTGAGCATTTGGAGCAGGTGATAGGTTTAAAGGGATAATAATAGCCTATGGTCTTGGACAGCTGGTTTGAGAGGAATTAAAACCCTACTCTCATCCAAAGAATAAGGATCTTTCATACGATCTCTCTGCCCAGCTAGTCAGAAACCATCAATCCATCAAAGAGAGTGAAGTTTTTGTCTTAAAACGTCTCAAGGATAAGTTTTTCTATTAAGCGCATCTTCCTTTGAATATTGCATTTTAAAAAACTGGGTTGCTGTGCTGTGAGCAAAAGCGGGTAAGGATGCCACAGAAATGACCAGAATCACGAGTGACAAAGAACCCGAGCCTTTGTCTCACATTCAGACTTTACCAAATGCTTTTCCATGCTTTACTTTTTTTGATCGTCATAATACCCTATGAAGTAGGCAAGACATATTTTAATTTCCTAATTTGGTGACAAAGAAAGAACAGAGTTTAAGAGGATCGAAGTGGTGAAATGACAAAAAAAAGACGAAACTAGGAGCTGGGAATCTTTTTATCTTGTTCTATCCACATGGAATAGTTCTATACTGATGGACACCATGTTTACAATTTCTTTTTTTTTTTTTAAGATTTTAAAAATTTATTTATTTGACAGAAAGAGACACAGCGAGAGAGGGAACACAAGCAGGGGGAGTGGGAGAGGGAGAAGCAGGCTTCCCGCTGAGCAGGGAGCCTGATGCGGGGCTCGATCCCAGGACCCCGGGATCATGACCTGAGCCGAAGGCAGACGCTTAACGACTGAGCCACCCAGGTGTCCCCCATGTTTACAATTTCTTAATCATTATGAAATATCCCAAACAATTTTATTATTCCCCTTTGGTCTTAGAGGTCTTGGAATGAACAATGTCCTTGTTCTTTGATCTTCACAGGAAATTAGTATATGTCAAAGCATTAGTATATTACATCTGTGCTGGAATTTCCTGAATCTAATATTTGTAAATCCAATATGTGGTCATTGTCCTTACTGAAGGTTAGCACAGCAGTCATTTTTAATGAGCTTGTAAACGGGATTGCTTGTATATTTGGAAAGAAGAGGGAAAAAGAACTAATTGAATATTGACTACACACGCTGGTTATTTTACATTCATTATCTCATTTAATGTTCTCAATACCAAAGCAGGAAAATGACACTATTGCCCCACTTTACATTTAAGAAATTGACTCTTAGAGATGTTAAATAACAGGACCAAGAGCCCAAAGATATTGAATGATGAAGCTAGGGTGCAAACTGGTAGAGTCTGACTCCAAAGTCCGGGTTTTTAACAACTGTGCACACAGCTTTCCAGTAGCTGAAGCTAAATTGATACCACTAGCTCATCTTGAGTGTTTATTATCTGTCAACCAATGTGCTAATGACTTTGCTTTTCTTATCCCTTTAATTTTTAAAACCTATGAGGTAGGTACTAATATTAGCTCCAATTTATAGATGAGGAAACTTGAGACTAATAATGTTAAGTGATGGGGCGCCTGGGTGGCTCAGTCAGTGAAGTGTCTGCCTTCGGCTCAGGTCATGATCCTCGAGTCCTGGGATCGAGCCCCGCATCGGGCTCCCTGCTCAGTGGGGAGCCTGCTTCTCCCTCTGCCCCTCCCCTTGATCATGCTCTCTCTCTTAAATAAATAAATAAAATCTTTCAAAAAACATAAAAAATAATGTTAAGTGATTTAAGTCACACAGCTAATAAGGGGAGGAACCGAAATGATCACTGTACATCTCTGATTTTCCGTGTGCCGTTTACAAAATACAGCCCATGAGTATGAAAGAGGGGTAAAGAATTGCTTGAGCACTGGGTGTTATATGCAACTGATGAAGCACTAAACTCTACCCCGGAAACTAATAATACAGTATGTGTTACCTAAATTGAATTTAAATAACAAATTTTAAAAAAAGAAACCCTTTGCAGAAATAATTTGAGTTGGCATGTATATGCACAAAATCACATATCAAAAACTCAAGGCCCATGAGAAACATTACTCTTTTGTTCTCAAGGTTGCTGACCAGTTGTATGTGTGTGAGTGTATGGGGGGGGCGCATTTTTGATATGCTAAGAAGCCCCTAGTGAAGACAGAAGCCATTAAATAAATCAGTAAGGTTAAGAACAGAAGTGTCAGCTGGGACACAATTTATCAGTTTGTTGGCTGTGGTGATATTAGCCAGTTCATAAACTTGAGCCCTGACATATATAATCTCTTGCCTTGTTCTTGATTTGGAAATTTTATAGATGAAAGGATTAAAATAATGATGTGATGAATTGCTATGTAATGACACATGAGCTATGTTGTCAAAACATCCAAGATATACGCCTGGGTGGCTCAGTCGGTTGGGCATCTGCCTTCGGCTCAGGTCGTGATCCCGGGAGTCCGGAGATTGAGCCCCGAATCAGGCTCCCTGCTTGGCGGGGAGCCTGCTTCTCCCTCTCCCTCTGCCTGCTGCTTCCCCTGCTTGTGCTCTCTCACTCTCTCTGTCAAATAAGTAAATAAAATCTTAAAAAAAAAAAAAAATCCAAGAGCTAAAAGTATATACAGACGGACAGGTATCAACAGAGATCCCAACTCTGCAGCTTCCTAGCTGTGTGATCCTGCTCAAGATACTTGATTCTCTGAGCCTTTGTCTATTTGTCTTTAAAATGAGGCAATCAGGGGAACCTGGCTGGCTCAGAAGAGCATGCGACTCTTGATCTCAGGGTTGTGAGTTTGAGCCCCACCTTGGGTGTAGAGATTACCAAAAATAAATAAACAAACAAACTTAAAAATAAATAGATAAATCAAATGAGGCAATCCTACCTACCCCCACAGGGTTGCTGTGGGTCTCTACTGAGTTTTAAATATGCAAAACACCAACTCCTGTATTTGGCATATAGCAAGAATTCAAAATATTTTATCAGTGCCCTTTGCCTTTCCCTTGAGAATCGTTATTTAAAATTCATTTCCGTACAGCCAGGACTTTTTCAGATCTGAAAAATCAACATGTTTACATGTATTTATTAGCAGTAGTAGTTTCCTATTATTTCACCATTTCTGCTTCATTAGGCAGCTGTGGCTACGCCAGATCCCGAGTTTCTTCGCAGCATACGCCAAAATTGACTCACACAAAATGGATCCGTTTGTGGCTGACTTAAAAACGATTTGCAAAAAATTATTGCTGCATTTTAATTTGTTTATTCTTTTTTTTTCTTTCTCTTCATCCTGCTTGGCAGAACTGCCCAAATAGCACTTAGACGACCAGAAATACATGGGAAAGTAAGTTCTGCAAGTAGACACTCAGAATTGCTTGGCAGACTTTCCAACAACTGGCAAACGAACCTTCGCACACACTCTGATAGTACGGCTGAGTTCAAGAAGCAATTGTATGGGCCTCTGTGCAGCTGTCTAGTTTGCTAATGCGTGTTCCTAAAATAAAAATTAAAAAAAAAAAAAAGAACCACACACATACTAATTGTCTTTTTCCTTCCAACAATCCAACTACTCAGTCCTTCTTCTGGAAGCCCATTTTTGTAAACACTATGTTGACCAAGAAGTGTCTGGAGATGGGAGGATGGAGAAAGCTTGTATTGTTTATTGACTATCAGAGGACGTTTCCTTCAGGCGACCTCAGGCATGTGTGAATGCTGCTATCATAAGAGCCACATTTTAAAGGGGTGAAGTCATCGCAAACACCGCCTTCGAAGAGTGTGCTGGTCCAAAGACTATCCTCAACAGCATTTCCAGATTTGCTTTTTTAAAAATCCAGAGATTTTTTTTTTTAAACACATAAATCAAGAGTGAACACGGCAAAGGTTCAGCAGTTCACTTCCATGCATTGCTACCCTTCATTCCCTTCATCTTGGAACTCAATTTCTTAACCAGGTTGCCTTTTGGGGCTAAAAGAAGGGAAAACAGAGATGGGGGGAGGAAGAGGAGACAGACAGGGCCAAGAATCCAATAAAGGGACAAGCTGCACAAAGGTATAATAACCAGTAATCCTAAGCAAGAGAAAGCAGAGGAAAAGGAAAGTTACTTAAAATCAGAGAGAGTGGAGGGGAAGAAAAGTTACTTAAAATTGGTATACAGCAAAAAAATAAATAAATAAAAATTTATAATTTCCATTTTACTGATGAATGCCCTGTAGTCTAGAATTCTATAAAGTCAAACAAAGAGCCACAGTTAATTCCCTGGGAGACTCCAATTTCAACTTGTATTGGTTTTAACGATAAAAAAAATTTTGTGTGCAAATTTGTAAGACAGCACACACACACAAATGAAAGAATGTAAAGGCCTCTCCTAGGTGAGCATGGTAGCCTTGACAAAAGGGGAAATGAAAATCTTCTCATGCAAATGCCTCTTCCCTCCGAATTCTATTAACCCTGACCTTTTATGTTTTGTAACCCATCAAATGTAGATTCAATAAAAATCAGATCACGGGGCTTTGGGTTTTAGAGAAAGGAAAAGGCCAGTCAGGAATACTTGCTATTGGCAAGAATTGTTCAGGTGAATATGGTGCTTGGTAATTGTTCATCTAAGAAAGGGGGCATAAGCTTTCTCTCCTACCATGAGGCCGTGTGCACACTTTGTTCTCTAGGGACAAAAAATCTCTACATATTCAATAAAAGAGAGGTATTTACCTTGGACTTTAGTGGGAGTCTGGCCAATAGAGCTCTGGCCCTTTCTGGAAATATGAGCAATTCCCAGTGTGGAAAATATAGAAACGCACCTGCAGGCATCACCACCGGCCCCCCTCGCTCTCCTTTTGTCTCCAAACCTAAGGGACCGGCCATACACCGTCTTCCTTTCACAGGCCCCTGTTGGACACTCTAGCATTTCAGGTTTATCCTGGTGAAGCCCATATTTAATATTCTAGATGAAAATCAGAGGAAGTTGGTGCTGGAAGGTGCCATATATATAGTTCAGCCAGTCAGCTATTGGCCTGAACCATTTATGCCCTCCCGTCCCACAAGGGCTCATCCTCTCGAAGATAGGCAACATTGTCACAAGTGAAAGTTTAATTGGCAAAGTCAAAGTTCCTCCCGCTTTTCAGAAAAAAAAAAAAAAAAAAAGATCTATTATGTCAAGTTAGGTTGGATTCTATACAGTATCTGTGCCTTAGCTCTAATTTCGCCAATTCATTTTAGTGATCATTCATGGAAATAGATCATTCCAAGTCCTGTTAGGCATTTAGAGGTGAATTGAAAATACTTATTTCTCAATTGGTTTTGCCTCTATTTCTTTCGATTCTGACTCCCATACACGTATACCTGAGAAAGAGATTGGGAAAATCGGAAAGAAAAGAAAAATAGATGGTAGGAGAGGCTGAGGGTGGCAACTGGGAGTTCCCTTACGTTGTACTGCACATTGAGGATGCCTAGCTGGCTGCAGCTACAATAGATTTCCCTTGATGCCAATCTTCCTAGTGTCGGCATTTCCTCCAGATTAAGAGGGGGAGTTGGGATCGACCCGAACAACGATGGAGAATGCATAATACTCAGTAGAGTGCAAAGCTGTTTCCAGGGATGAAGGTGTGGAAAAGCACATCCACACAGTTTAGGGGAAAACAGAATACTGTAATATCCCACTTACCCAATCATCTAGCATATGGCTGTGTACAAAAAGGCCCGTCATTTCTCTCGGGACTAGAAAGCGTGTTTTACCTTCAGCCCCCCACGGCCAGATGAGGGTGTGGACCATGTAATGCATGATGCGACCATTACCTTGAGGATGCTGCTTGTGTCCCCTCAGGTATCATACTCACTCGGGGCGAGTTGTGTGCGCTCCCCTCCGCTGGCTCCAAGTTTCAAGGGAGCATCTGAATGAAAATACTTTCCCTTCGCTAAGGCCTATATTTGCTTTCAGGCAGTTTTCCATGACTGTCTCACCTCTCAAAAACAGGTTAGGTCCCTTCTTACATGTTCTCGCCACACCCTGCAGTTTTATCAAAATTGTAATTGAGTATGTGGGTCATCATTTCATTAACCTACGGGTTCCTTCATTTGTCACATATTTATTTATTTATTTATTTATTTATTTTTTAAAGATTTTATTTATTTATTTGAGAGAGAGAGAATGAGAGAGAGCACATGAGAGGGGGGAGGGTCAGAGGGAGAAGCAGACTCCCTGCCGAGCAGGGAGCCCGATGCGGGACTCGATCCCGGGTCTCCAGGATCATGACCTGAGCCGAAGGCAGTCGCTTAACCAACTGAGCCACCCAGGCGCCCTTGTCACATATTTATTGCTCATCTACGGTGAGCCAGGCACTGTGCTAGGCCCTGGGGTACCACAGTGAGCTGAACGGACCTGGGCCTTGCTCTCACGAAGCATCGAAGGAGACTGACTAAAGGCACATTTCATCATTTCGGCGCATTGACTTCGTGACATTTACTTGCACGACTTTAGGCACATTTACTTCTCCTTTATGAGACTATAAACCCAACGAGGAAGGAAACGTTCTTGTCTTGCTCAGTCTTAGAGTATTCTCAGTGAGAAGCTGTTTAGAAAGCTTTTGCTTCAGTTCAAAGCATCTCTTGGGCTTCTGAGGTAGGCAAGGAGGCTGCCTGTTCCTGTCAGTTCTCAGAAGATAACACACCAGGCTCCCCTCTGGCCAAGGCAGTCCGCTTCCCGAGGTCTAGAGATTCAGTGGGTCAGGATTGAATTAAGCTAGGTCAGTGAGGGTTCTGACAAGGGGAACTGTGCTTGGAATAAGGAATTTACTGGCTCCTGACTTGGCTGCACTGCTAAATGGTCAAGATTGACCCAGGGGCCCAGGTGACTTAACAGAAATAGTTTTGCAGTATTTCAGAGCCTCAGGACAGCCTCCACAGCTACACATGAAGAGTTCAGACAAGAATAAGTGTGGGTTTCCAAGAAAAGAAAAGGAAGTTTGTATAAATCCCCGGGCATGTTGAGGCTTGGATTCTGAGGTTCACCAGGAATGGCTTTCTATTCTCAGCAATTCATTCATTATCTTGCAGGGTCAAGTGGGGGATAGTTGACTGCCTGGCATCACCCTTCATGAATAGGACACAATTATTACTGTCATTTTTGATCACCCGAAACCAATCTCTGGTTTCAGTCACAGGTAAGCTTAAACTTGTCACAAGAATATTACTGCCCACTCCAGAATGCAGTGGAAAGTTCTAGGACCATGAACTGTCCATTTACATCCTTGACAGAGGTAGTTCTCAGGCTATAGATGGTATTTTTTTAGAATTCAAGAATAGTTTATTTTTTTATTATTAAAATAATACATGTTCCTATAGAAGATCTGGAAATATATTTTAAAATGTGAAAAAGAAAACAAAAGTCCTACCTCCCAGAGATAATCACTGTTTTTTTTAAGAGAGGGAGAGACAGAGAATGAGAGAGAGAGCGAGCTAGAGCTGGGGAGGGGAGGGGCAGAGGGAGAGAGAGAATCTTAAGCAGGCTCCACACCCAGCACGGAGCCCGAGGCAGGGACTCCATCTCATGACCCTGAGATCATGACCTGAGCCGAAATCAAGAATCAGACACTTAACCGACTGAGCCACCCAGGTGCCCCACGTATGAACGTCTCAGTACATATCCTTCCATTTTTCCTATGGAGAGAGCACGTAATGCAGCAGGGTCAGTATAGTGTCAAAACCAAGATCCAAGTAACTTTCCTCTTGCCAAGCCTCTCATAAACAGTTCCTATGGTTTCCCTGACTTAACATCTCTTTGGACCCCTGAGAAAGACTTCAAATGTGAGAGCTGAGCTGGAGAGATCAGTCTAGAAGTCGTCAGCCCAAAATGGTAGCAGAGGCATTTGGACGCAATACAATCTGCCATTTATTGACAGCTTACTGTGTGTCAGGGGCTGTGCTAAAATAACAGGAAATACATTCCCTCTAATCCTCAGAAAAACCTTTTGAATCTATATCATCTCCATTTGCGAATGAGGAAATTGAAATTCAGAAAAAAATAAAAATAGGTGATGTGTTAGCCCTCTAATGCTACCAGTTAAAATCCCTATGCGCTTAGGGGTCAAAAACATCACACGTGGGTTGGCTCACAGTTCTATAGGTTGGAAGTCCAGGCACAGCATGGCTTACCTGGTTCTCGGCCCAAGAGTCCCACAGGGCTGAAATCAAGGAGTTGGCTGGGCTGCATTCCTTTCTGGAGGCCATGGGCAGGAATCTGCTTCCAAGCTCATTGAGGATGTTGGCAGAATTCCATTCCTTCCGATTGTAGGACTGAGGTCCCATTTTCTTTACTGGCTGTCAGCTGAGGGCTGTTCTCAACTTCTAGAGGCTGCCCTTCCTCCATCTTCAAAGGCAGCAAGGGTGGGTGGGGTCTTTCTCACACTTCCGATCTCTCTGACCTCCCCTCTGCCTTCTCTTCCCTGCTTTTTCCTTCCTTTCAACCACTCAACGGAGGTATGATCTTCATATAAAAGGAGGTACATATCGAATGTATACAACTTGATGAGTTTGAGTATAAGGACACACCTGTGAAACCAGCACCACCAGCAAGGCTGTACCCATCACCTCCCAAAGTTTCCTCCAGATCTCCCTATTATAAGGTCCGCTGATTAGCAAATTTAGTTATAGCCGAGAAGTCCCTACACAGCTGTACCGAGACCAGCATTTGGTTAAATAACGAGGGGGTGGGAATCTTGGGGAAGCGTCTTTAGAATTTTGCCAGCCACAGGTGATTTTTGCCAAGGTCACATAGTTAATTAAGCGGCAGACCTGGGATTAGAATGTAGGGTTTCTGTATCCAAAAGAGCTTGCTCTGTGTGAGTCCTAATTCTTTTTTCAAAATTAATTAATAAAAAGGAAGCTGGATGACATTTCAAGAAAGACTATATAAAGAGCAGAGGGCCAGGGCCAAGATGTTGGGAGCACCTGGCAGGAGACTGTGGAAAGTAAGTTCAAAAATACTTATTTTATTCAGCTACGGGGCCACTGGGGCCACTCACATACTGGGGCCACTCCCCTAGGCGATCACCCTTAAGTGTTTTGTTAAAACCAGGATAGTTTTTGGAAAAAAAAAAAAGCCGAACTCACAGAAACGGAGAGTAGAATGGTGGTTACAAGGGGCTGAGGGATAGGGGCAATGGGGAACTGTTGGTCAAAGGATACAAACTTCATTTTTTTTTTAAGATTTTATTTATTTATTCATGAGAGAAAGAGAGAGAGGCAGAGGCAGAGGGAGAAGCAGGCTCCCCGCAGAGCAGGGAGACCCATGTGGGACTCGATCCCAGGACCCTGGGATCATGACCTGAGCTGAGGGCAGACGCCCAACCAACTGAGCCACCCAGGCGTCCCAGGATACAAACTTCTAAGTTAGAAGATGAATAAGTTCTGGAAATCCAATGTACAGCACAGTGATTATAGTTAATATTAAAAGTTGCTAAGAGAGTAGATATTAAATATTTTCACCACAGAAAAGAAATGGTAATTATGTGACGTGATGGAGGTATTAGCTAACGTCATGGTGGTAATTATTTTGCGGTATATAAGGATATCAAATCCACACACAGTGCACCTTAAGCTTATGCAGTGTAATATTTCAACAAACCTGGGGGGGAAAAGAAAACAAATCTGAATATTCTTGGGTATTTATACTTCCCAATAAAATTTAGAGTCCGTTTACCAGTTTAAAAAAAAAAGGATAGTTTTATTTATTTTTTTATTTTTTTAAAGATTTTATTTATTTGTCAGAGCGAGCGCGTGCAAGCAGAAGTGGGGGGGAGGGGCAGAGGCAGAGGGAGAAGCAGGCTTCCCGCTGAGGAAGGAGCCCAACTCAGGGCCGATCCCAGGACCCCGAGACCATGACCTGAGCTGAAGGTAGATGCTTAACCGACTGAGCCACCCAGGCGCCCCCAAAAACCAGGAGAGTTTTAACTCACAATATTGGATATGTATGTCATCCGCATGAACGCTAGCTTTAAAAAGAAAATGGTTCTAAATTATCTGTAATGCTTACAGCTCTAGTCAGGCACGTTCCTGTCCTTGCAGTGTCCCAAGCAATAGCAAATGATTCTGTCAGCACCCGGGACAAGCAAGGTGTCACTGCTGCATGTCTATCTGCCTTCTCCGGGGGTGAGGGGCCCTCCCTGCCTCCATCTGGATTTGGGGCAAAGCTTGTCACATTTGATCAAATTAAGATTTCGTCAAGTGCCTAGGTAGTTCTGGGAAATGCTTTAGGTTAGCCTCTTGACCTCTGATTTGGGATATATTGGAATCCGTAAATGGGTGAGCCAAGGGCAAGGTGGTCACAAGCAGATACCACAGGAAAAAAAGTGTCAGGACCTGGAGGTGGAAAATTAGTATAGGCTCAGAGAAATTGGACAATGTTTCTCTTTGGAATAAAAATCAGGGCGCCTGGGTGGCTCAGTTGGTTAAGCGACTGCCTTCGGCTCAGGTCATGATCCTGGAGTCCCGGGATCGAGTCCCACATCGGGTTCCCTGCTTAGTGGGGAGTCTGCTTCTCCCTCTGACACTCCCCCCTCCTGTGCTCTCTCTCTCTCATTCTCTCTCAAATAAATTTAAAAAAAAAATCTAAAAAAAAAAAAAATCAATGAAAACTCCTCTAATCACTTTGATCCCTTCCTTTGCCTCCTCGATCCCACCACCTTCCCAAACCCCCACCCTGCCCACCCCCACATTCACATGTATGCGTATATAGACACTCATGTGCACATGTGTGCACAAAAGAATGCAGGAATAAGCTTGTTGAAAGTAAGAAAAGGGAGGAGTTCAGAATTTAAAGGTTGTTGAAGACCCTTTGAAAGATCCTGAGAAAAACCCTAAAAGCAGTCCGGTAGGCAATGGGATCTTGACCAGTCCCTGTCATCTGGTAGAAATAACTGAGCACCACAGGTTTCTGTTTTAAAGTCAAAGACTGTATGCCCTTAACCTTGCTGAGTGCAATACCACCATTTACTCAGACCTATAAATCCTTTATTTCCCTAAGAAATTCCATCAGTTAAAAAGCCAAATACTTGGCCCTTATTAGATCCAGACTTTCATTTATTATTTTCAAGGACCTGTCTGCACTTTTGGGTTTAGTTTGCTAAACTAAACTAGTCTGACTTCAAATGGGAATGGGATATAAATATAGGAAACAGTTCATTTATTCATTTTCTGCCTCTGTTTAGAGGATAGATGGGGATAGCGACATAGCATAATATTTTTAAAAGATTTTATTTATTTATTTGAGAGAGAGACACACACAGCAAGAGAGGGAACACAAACGGCGAGTGGGAGAGGGAGAAGCACACTTCCCGCTGAGCAGGGAGCCCAAAGCAGGGCTTGATCCCAGGACCCTGGGATCATGACCTGAGCCAAAGGCAGATGCTTAACGACTGAGCCAACCAGGCGCCCCAAGAATGCTTTTTTGCTTCTTAGCTTACTCTAGTATTTCACTCATGTGGAATATAAGAAATAGTGCAGAGGATCATAGGGGAAGGGAGGGAAAACTGAAAGGGAAGAAATCAGAGAGGGAGACAAGCCATGAGAGACTCTTGACTCTGAATTTACATTTTAAACACACCTTAGAGTTAACCCAAAGGCATAAATGCCTTGGGGAGTCCTTTTGGACCCCAGCCAGGAAGTAAAGTAGCAAAAGAATTTGGGGGACCCAGTCCCCGTCAGGATTTTTGGAAATCACATTCCAGTGGCCCCCAAAATTAGGTCTTCTAGTCGTCCACTAAACCCACTCAAGGAGGATGAAGCAATTAGGAAACTGCTGGTGCAAAGGTTTTGAGTAACTGCGTGGTTCATAGAGATCTGGTACTCCCACCAAAACGTCACAAGATACCATCTACTTTCATCCAAGGAAAGCTTGCTGGAAGCAATGAAGATACTAACAGCTAACATTTGTTCAGCACTACCTTTTGTTAACATAGTCACAAGCACAAAGTCTTTCTAGGACTATTTTCTTATGTACTTATCTCCCTAAGAACATCCTATGGATGATGCTGCTGAACTACTAACATGAACCGATTGGTTACCATGAACCAGGCAAAAACTAAAGTGTGTGTGCGTGCTTTAGCTCATTCAATTCTGATGACCTCATAAATTCATCTGATAAACTGATGAATGAGGTACTAGTATTATCTCTATTTTACAGATGGAGGCCTTGGGGCTTAAAGGTTAGGTCGCTTGCCTTAGGTCACATGGCTATAAACAGCTGAGTGTAGATTTAATCCAGGTTGATGATTCCAGAAACCATTCTAGTCCATGCTACTACCTCCAGTTTGGCTTTACCATTTAGCCCAGGCAAGCTATTTAATGTTATTGGGTTTTTTTTTTTTCAGACTTATTTATTTTAGAGAGAGTGCACAGGTCGGGGGAGGGGCAGAGGGAGAGAATCTCAAGCAGACTCCCTGCTGAGCACAGAGTACTATGCGGGGCTCCATCCGAGGACCCTGAGATCATGACCTGAGCCAAAGTCAGATGCTTAACTAGACTGAGCCACCCAGACACCCTGAGCTATTGAATGTTTTTAAGGTACATCCATAAAACTGAAATAACAATTCCCACTCTCACCCATTCAGAACATCGTGAATTTGTCATTTTGACCTCGAGAATGATGAAGCCCAAAATAAAGACTACTCCTTAGAGTACTCCTGGAATATCTAATTTCATAATTTCTCCTGGATTAAATAACAAATAAATAGAAAACTTTCCTGTTTTTATCCAATTCATAATAACAATTACTGATAATAAAACAATCACAAAATAAGGCTGGGGAAAAAGATAACTGTATCTGATTAAAAAATTATTATAGAGGAAAAACTAAGAATGGTATCTTTTCACTGAGAAAACTGTAAAAATTGACTGATAAATTAGACTTGGTAGAAGTTATCAAGGTCAAGGAAACAAAATAGAAAATGGATAAAAAGGGCGCCCGGGTGGCTCAGTTGGTTAAGCGACTGCCTTCGGCTCAGGTCATGATCCTGGAGTCCCTGGATTGAGTCCCGCATCGGGCTCCCTGCTCGGCAGGGAGCCTGCTTCTCCCTCTGACCCTCCCCCCTCTCATGTGCTCTCTCTGTCTCAAATAAATAAATAAAATCTTTAAAAAAAAAAAGAAAATGGATAAAAACACACTAAGAAAGAGATGTCATTAACTGAAAACTGAATAGGGAATCTTGCAAAATATAGATCTACAAAATATGACCCAGGCAAATTGGACTGTATAGATGGTCACAAAAGTAAAACTATATATATATATTTCATTATAACCTTTATAAAGATTGATTCTGATAAAAATAATGTAAGCAAATTAAAAGCGAAAATGGAAACATTTTGCATATTTCAACTTCAATGCATAGAAAAATTGATAAAAGCAACGGAAGGGCTTAATGGTGTTCTCTCCAGGAAATACTTAAATGAAGAAAATTCATCAATGTTATAAATAAGAATCATGATAACAAAATGTTTTAAAAAGTGTGGGCTCTGGAGCCAGACTACCTTGGTTCAAATTCCAGCTTTACCACCTAACTGTAAACTGTAGCTGGTGGCTGAACCTCTCTGTACCCCAATGACCTCATCTGTAACATGGGGATAAAAACAGTATGCACCTCATTAGGCTCTTGTGAGGAGTAAATAAGATAGTATATATAGAGGTACCTGGGTGGCGCAGTTGGTTAAGCGTCCGACTCTTGGTTTCAGCTCAGGTCGTGATCTCTGGGTCATGAGATCAAGCCCTATGTCTGCTCCTCCCCCCACTCATCATCTCTCTTGTGCAGGCTCTCCTCTCTCTCAAATAAATAAATCCTTTAAAAAAGATAGTATATATAAAGCACTTAAAAGAGTGCTCAGCACATTGTAAAGGCTATATAAGCATTAGCTACATATATAAATATGTAATATTTATAATCATTGCATGACAAGGTGCAATAGGGTCATTATGATATGCCCATAGTTGAAAGAACTCACATGTTATCAATGACCAAAAGTCCCAGGCTTGATAAGCAAGTTTCAAGTTGCTTCAGTTGCCAGAATTAAGTTGCAATGATTATAGAAAGGTAAATTAGAAGTTTTTCAAAAGAGTTTCCTTCATTGCTTAAATGTACTATTTTGGTTTGTTTTCTATTGTTGGAGAGGTGCGTGGATAGCGTCCGTAGATAGAAATTGGTCTTGTAAAAACAGATAATGTGATTTAGATGCATATCTATTCGGGCAGTTAATTTGCCCTTTGATTCAAAGATGCTGCATCTGGACACATTTCTACTAGGTGTTTTTGTATTCTGCTCATCTTGATCCCTTTGTTAAGTGTGAGTCTCCCTCAATAATGCATTCTGTTGTTTAATTATGTAGCAATGTTTAAGGCCTGGGTGTAGCGAGGGGGAAAATCCAAGGGGAAAAATGGGCCAGAGAACATCTTCCCTTCACCACCAGTTTTTCCTAATCCCTAGTGCAAATTTTCAGCTTTTTCCATTTGCCCTTATCCTGGAAATTTTTTGACCCTTCCCATGCCTGTCACCTTCTCTTAGGCCCTTTGCCTCTTTGCTGCCCACTTTTCAGGGTCAGTTCATTTTCCATCTCCTCCTCCCTTTACTCATCAAGACCCTCTCTTGTCTGAATTCCCGTCCCATTCCTGATCATGACCATGGAACTTCAGACCTCATTATTTGTATTGGTCTCTGTGTCCTATACTCTTTTCATCCAGAGTTCTCAACCGCAGCTGCCCAGTGGAATGACCTGGGGAGCTTTAAAAATACGGACACCCCGGCAGCACGCTAGATATTCGTATTAAGTTGGGTTTAGTTTGCGATTTTTAAAAGCTCCCCGGGAGATCTTATCGTGCAGCCAGGGTTGAGAACCACAATTTTTGCCCCTCGTGAAGGTGAGCTCCTTTATAATAGAGAATGTTTTCCATTAACAACCCTTGAACTTGTTCAGATGCTGGTGTACCTGCAAGTTATGGTGCTCTTTGAAGACCGCTATAAAATATTGATGTATTTGATTGATTCATATAAATGAGGAACAATTTTAGCGGCAAAGAAACTTCTGTGGTTTGGGTATACAACATAAAGGCACAGCCCTGAACACATTTAACCAAAACAGACTTTTGAACTAAACATGATTGGCTGATTCCCAGTTTCCCCCCTAGTATTCTTTGGCTGCTGCTTCCGTCATCTGTCAGCATTCACTAACAGTCTAGCAGGGACAGGTATCGAAGTATTAAACAAAAATTTTGAGCCCCCCAAAAAGTGATTGAATTCCATCTTTTTTGCTTTCTTTTTCCTGCAAAGTGAGACAAGCCTACTGTTATTAGATTTCTGGTCTTGGAATACTTCCATTCAGGCGGCAGAACACCCAACACATTAATAATTGCTAACATTTATTAAACTCATTACATGGCAGATGTTCTGCTTTAAATCCATTCTTTATAACATATGTACTTTATAGATTATAAAGATATAGATTATTCTGTAAGGATAGTTTTTTGTCAAAAGGGATGAAGGCTATGCAAAAAGTATTTTATTTAGAAATAACTTGTCAAAGGAGGCCCCTTAGATCTCATTTTGAAAGCATTTTCTATTTTATTAATAACAATGGCATTGACATGAATTTGTAAGTGGTACTAGTTATATAGGTAAGCTATTATTTATTTACATACAATCTTTGGAGCCCTAGAAATAACTCCACACTTAGTCATCGGAGGCCTACAGGTTGTAAACTAAATGTGGACCTGCAAATCTGGAGTCTGTGGTGGGCTGAATAATGGCCCCCCTGAATTATCCAGGTCCTAATCTCTGGAACCTGTGAATGTTACCTCATAGGGCATAAGAGACTGTGCAGGTGTGATTAAATTAAGGCCCTTGAGATGGGGGAGTAATAGGGATTATCCAGGTGGGCCCTAGATGCAATTACATGTATCCTTATAAAAGGAAGCAAAAAGAGATTTGACACAGAAAGAAAAGGTAGTGTGATGGGGCGTCTGGGTGGCTCAGTCGGTTAAGCGCCTGCCTTCGGCTCAGGTCATGATCTCAGGGTCCTGGGATGAGCCCCGTGTCGGGCTCTCTGCTCAGTGGGGAGTCTGCTTCTCCCTCTCCCTCTGCCCCTCCCCCCGCTCATTCTCTCTCTCTCTCTCAAATAAATAAAATCTTTTTAAAAAATTAAAAAAAGAAAAGGAAGTGTGACAATCTCAGCAGAGAATGGGGAGAGAGGGAGGGAGGGAGGGAGGGAGAGAGGAGATGAAAAGGCTATGCTACAGTCATTTTAAGTGGAGGAAAGGGACACAAACCAAGGAGTGCAGCTCTAGAAGCTGGAAAAGGCAAGAAAACATTCTCCCCCCGCAGAGGTTCCAGGGGACATGGCCCCACTGATGCCTTGATTTCAGCCCAGTGAAAGGGATTTTGGATTTCTGGTTTCCAAAACTGTAGAAGAGTAAGTGTGCATTGTTTTAAGCCACCAAGTTTGTGATAATTTGTTACAGCTGCCATAGGAAATTAATACAGGGTTGTTCCCCACTTAGATATTGTCAGCGAAAATGAAGGTCATGATTTTAGGTATAGGCTATTCCTACACTTATAAAAAAAAATGGAGGGACGCTTCAAAACCAAGGAAATATTGACTGAGCCTATTGCTTTGTTTTTAAATTAATGTGGTATGCAATGGAAAACTGGGCTTATTGCTAATGTAGAAACTACTTTAATTGAACAGTCTTTGAAGAAATTTGGCTCTATTTTTGGATTGTGTCCACCCAGCCTGAGATGTGCCAAACCAACCCCATCTGTGTGGTTTACATCAGGAAGTGTACTTTTTTAAAAGGATGTTTTGGGAAAAAATGACTAAAATCCTTACATAGTGGTTAAATTTCAACTTGAAATTCTTTATAAAAAATTAGAAAGCAATACATGAGTTATGGATGATCAGTTGTATTGAATTAAATGAGGCCATTAGACCGAGGTGGTTCTAATCCCTTCGAGGCTGATGTAAGCAAACCAGACCCTAAGCATGTGAATGCCTCAAGATTAAGAAATCAAAACCTAAAGATAACCAGTTACAACCAGCCACCTAGGTGTCTCCAACTAAGGCAATGCTTAAGCTATAGCCAATCAAATCATTTCCTTCTTTGCTCCCACCTTTACTCTGTGGGAGTCTTTGCCCTGGCTTCTGTCTGGAGAGCACTCCGAACCACTTTCAGCTTGGTGCCGCCTAATTTGAATCCATTTTTGCTTACATAAAACTCCTAAAATTCTTCTTTTTTTAAAGACTTTATTTGTCAGAGAGAGCGCAGAAGCAGGGGGAGCGGCAGGCAGAGGGAGAAGCAGACTCCTGGCTGCGCAAGGAGCCAGACATGGGATTCGATCCCAGGACCCGGGGATCATGACCTGAGCGGAATGCAGATGCTTAACCAACTGAGCCACCCAGCCGTCCTGAAACTTCTAATGATATGCCTCAGTTTATCTTTGACCTAGTTCTTTGCTTCTAAACGTATTTGTGGATCAGATAGGCTACTGATACCTCAGTGACTCAGAAGGTCATCAGATTAACCATTGCCTGAGGAATTTGGGTTCCCCCCCCCCACTAAAGGCACTATATAAACAAGCTAAAAGAGTGCACTCACATCTTGGTAACAAGTTAGCATGCTCCTCACATATTTGGCTTCACTTAGATTTTCTGGAAAATAAACTCACTTTATCTAGAAGTCAACATGGATGTTGGAGGGTCATTAGTAATTAAAACAGGGGGAGTCCAAATGAAGGATACAAAAATAAAACATCTCTTAATGAAACAGGTGTTCTCTTGGGAAGGCTTGTGGGGGTTGGGCTGGGGAGTGAAACGACTTTTCAAAAAGCTTGGATAATTTGAAAATGACTAACCCCATCAAGGGTCAGTTTAATGACCACTATAGAAGGCTAATAAAAATAAACAACTATCCCTACAAGTACTAAGCCATAAATTCTCAACCAGTGAGTCTTTGTTTTGCAAAAGAAGAAAAAGGTATCTGTGGATTTTTGTTTGGGAAGTTTTTTGTTTTGGTTTTCTTCAACAACAATAATATGCACCCTGGAGACTAATTCTCTGCCTTTCATTTCCTGGTCACAGATTACTTCTAAGCTTCATCTTTGGTTTAATATCCATCTGGTAGCATAGATTTTTCTCTTTTCGCCATGAATACAGATACTAGAATAAGGACATGTAGACCTTCCATAAGCAGGAAGGATGTAAAGCAATTTGCTACATACATACCCAGTGTTTCCGTCACGGTAAGTGTCTTATGCTTATAAAAGCAAATTATTTGCCCTTTCCACGTCCACTAAAACTCACTTTCACCAACGTGGTCTTAGACTAACATAGTTACTGAATTAGATACTGCTGAATTAGTAAGTTTATACTCCCCCAAAGAGTATTTAGTAACTCAGCACATCTGCAATTTCTAAATCACTGCTCTTATAAACAAAGAGAAACTGGAGGCTACAGTCTAAGAGCTCTCTAGACCTTGCCTTTTCCAGTTCATCACTGGGTGATTATTTTTTTATGGGGATTCTTTATATCCGTGTAACTCGATATAGTAATAAGCCGGTGACAGCAGCAGAAGCAAGGTGTCTGGTTGTGTGACAGGAAGCTGGGGCTCTGTTTCTCTAGTGAGGACCCCTGAACCACAGATCTAGCCTCAGAAAATCTGGATTGGTGTTGATTCAAATTAGTACCTATCAGGCCTCTTGGGAATAAAACCGAAGCTGACTTTTTGGCTGACAGCAGGTTCCTGTGCCACAAAGAGTAAGACCCTCAAACAAAGGAATGGGGCATTCGCTGCTCCCACCTTAGGGAATGTAGCGAGTAGTGCTAAGAATGACCTGGGAACCGGGCGCCTGGGTGGCTCAGTTGGTTAAGCGACTGCCTTCGGCTCAGGTCATGATCCTGGAGTCCCGGGATCGAGTCCCATGTCGGGCTCCCTGCTCAGCAGGGAGTCTGCCTCTCTCTCTGACCCTCCCCCCTCTCATGCTCTCTATCTCATTCTCTCTCTCAGATAAATAAATAAAATCTTAAAAAAAAAAAAAAAAGAATGACCTGGGAACCCCAAAGTAGAATAGGGTTGAGGAGCCTTGTCACAGACATTGGTTTTGATTGGACTGTTTTCCAGTAAAACCCCGGGTGGCTATCACTCAGATGCCTATGGAGGGGTTGGCAAGTTTTTCCGTGTTGGCCAGATAGTAAATGTTGAGAGCTTTGGGTACCGAGAGGTCAAATTGAGGATATCATGTAGGTGTTTATATAACAAAAGAGAACAGGACGCCTGGGTGGCTCAGTCAGTTAAGCGTCTGCCTTCAGCTCAGGCCATGATTCCAGAGTCCTGGGATCAAGCTCCACATTGGTCTACCTGCTCAGCGAGGAGTCAGCTTCTCCCTCTGCCCCTCCCCCTGCTCATGCTCGTGCACACGCGTGCTGTCTCTCTCTCTCAAAAACAAATATTTTTTTTTTAAAAAAACAAATTCCACACATTTACTATTTTATAATAGCAATTAAGGGCAGATCTCATTCAGAAAAAATCCACTCAGATTTTTTGGAGCTCAAAAAATCTCAATAAAACTTTAGCACTGCTAAGCCATCAAACTTCAGCAGCATCCAGCAAATCAGGATATTCAGTTTCTATTTTTTTTAAAGATTTTATTTATTTATTTGAGAGAGAGAAGGAGAGAATGAGCGAGAGAGCACAAGCAAGGGGAGGGGCAGAGGGCAAAGGGAGAAGCAGACTCCCTGCTGAGCAAGGAGCCCGATGTGGAACACGTCCTGGGATCATGACCTGAGCCAAAGGCAGACGCTTAACCGACTGAGCCATCCAGGCGCTCCTCAGTTTCTATTCTTGAAATAAAACTCACAGAACTGTCAGTGGTTAAGTCCAGGAGAGCGTACTAGTGGTTCAATAACACAGGATGGACTCAATTATTTTCTGCAAGTACGTGCTGATGAATAATTTGATGAATAACCATAGACTGTAGACATCTTACGTTTTCACACGTTTTGTGAATTTGTTCCCCTAGGCCTTTTTCTGTCCCACACAGATTATCACCATCAGTTGTAACACATCTTCGCATATTTCTACCTCAAGTTGTACTGAATGAGTGTTTTCTCAATGTTGAAAACACACTCTCCCATAACTGGTCCACACAGACCATTCGTAAGGGCTAATTTTTCGATCACTTCAAACTTAGTACTGCCGCCTCAAATAAACAATTAGGAAGCATTGATAACATCTGTCAAGTCATCAAGACCCAAGCAAAAGCACTCACAATCATTTGCTTGTTTTTAATTGACTACTGATGTTGCTCTCACGATCCTCAACTCTTCGAACAACTGTTCTCACCAAAAATTCAAGCTAATAGCTTGAAACAAATTTATTTTCTCTGGACACATTTCTTTAACTGCTGCAATCAAACATGTTTAATTAACCCACCATCAGTAAATGGCTTTCTTTGCTTGGCTAAAAAGTGAGCCACTTGGAAACTTCCTTTGGTGACAGGCTCAGTTTTATTGTTTAGTTTTGTGAAGAAATTCTGCTGTGATGAGATATTCCATTTTAAATGTTCCAGTTTTTCTGACCATTGCTTTCCTGTGGGTTGGGAATATTGTGATGAGTGCTTGGTCTGGAAATGCTGACATATGTGGTATTCTTTTAACACAGCTATCGTTTCAATGCATGGTAAACACGGTATTTTGCTCTCTGCTTTCAACTGTATCGTGTTGCCCCCAAATTCAAACGTTGATGCTCTAACCCCTAATGTGATTGTATTTGGAGATAGGGCCTTTAGGAGGCACTTAAGGTTAAGTAAGATCATAAAGGTGAGGTCCTAATTCTATAGGGTTCTAAGATGGCCTTATAAGGAGAGTGAGAGCGCTCTCTCGCCCCACACGTACACACAGAGGAAAGACCATCTACAGCTCAAGGAGAGAGCTCACACCAGAGACTGGCCCTGCCTGTACCTTGATCTTGGGCTTTCCAGCCTTCAGAACTGTGAGAAATTAATTTCTGTTGTTTAAGCCACACAGCCTATGGTGTTTTGTTATGGCAGCTCGAGCTAATACACCATCTAATTGGATAACTAAGTAATCCCCACTCCGGTGTGCCTTAAAAGTACGGCAATCAAAATCCATTTTCCTTTTCTTGTTTTGACATAATGGATATGCCCTGGTAATTAAAAAAAAAAAAAAGGTGCAGTCTGGAGTTACACATGACACTTTAAATGCTGTAGAGTTGTAAATGTGTTGCTGTGATTTATAGTACTCTAAGCAGTAGTACAAAGAGATGAGAGAACCACATTTGGTCTCTGTTGCAACTACTTAGCTCTGTGGTTACAGCTCAAAAGCAACCATAGATGATGTATAAATGAATGTATTTGGCTCTGTTCTAATAAAACTTTATGGGCATTGAAATTTGAATCCATGTGATTTTCACAAGTCAGGAAATATTTTTATTGTTTTGATTTTTTCCCCCAATCATTTAAAAATGTTAAAAATCTTACTAGAAGAGGGCGCCTGGGTGGCTCAGTCGGTTAAGCGACTGCCTTCGGCTCAGGTCATGATCCTGGAGTCCCTGGATCGAGTCCCGCATCGGGCTCCCTGCTCGGCGAGGAGCCTGCTTCTCCCTCTAACCCTCCCCGCTCTCATGTGCTCTCTCTCATTCTCTCTCTCTCAGATAAATAAATAATAAAATCTTTAAAAAAAAAATCTTACTAGAAGAAAACATAGGGGGAAAGCTTCATGACGTTGGAGTTGACGATGATTTCTTGCACAGGCAACAAAAGAAAAAAAATGGACAAATGGGACTACATCAAACTAAAAAATTTCTGTACATCAAAGGGCACAATCAACACAGTGAAAAGGCAGCCTATGAAATGGGAGAAAACATTTCTAAATCACTATATCTGATAAGGGGTTAATATCCAGAATAGGTAAAGAACTCCAACAAGGAAACAACAACAAAAACAGAATAGCCTGATTTAAAAAATGGTCAAAGTCCTTGAGCAGACATTTCTCCCAAGATGACGTACAAAAGGCCACCAAGCATATAAAAAGACATATAACCTCACTAACCATTAGATAAAGGCAAATCAAAGCCACAGTGAGATGTCATCTCATACCTCTCAGGACGGATACTATCAAAAAAGAAAAACTAGGAAATGACAAATGTTGACAAGGATGTGGAGAAACCCTTGTGCACGGTTGACGAGACTGTAAAATGATACAAGCAATCTGGAAAACAGTACATGGTTCCTCCAAAATTTCAAAATAGAACTACCCTATGATCCGGCAATGCCACTTCTGGGTATATTCCCAAAAGAATGGAAAGCAGAGTCTCGAAGAGACAGCTGCACACCCATGTTCATAGCATTATTCATAATAGCCAAGTGGTGGGAGCAACCCAAACGTCCGTGGATGGATGAATAGATAATTATCACGTGGTATATATATACCTACAATGGAATATTTTTTTTTTTACCATATCATTATTTTTTTTTAAAGATTTTATTTATTTATTTGACAGAGACAGAGACAGTGAGAGCAGGAACACAAGCAGGGGGAGTGGGAGACGGAGAAGCAGGCTTCCCACTGAGCAGGGAGCCCAATGTGGGACTCGATCCCAGGACTCTGGGATCATGACCCGAGCCGAAGGCAGCCGCTTAACGACTGAGCCACCCAGGCGCCCACCATATCATTATTTTTAATGTCCAGCATTTATAATATGAGGGCCAGGGCTTTCTCCCCAACTCAAGTTTACAAATTTTTGATTGGCTTGTGAGGCCGATAGGGATACTTCTCTTGCCTAATTTGGTTTCTGGGAAGACTTCATTCAGGTGCTCAATGGTCATCTGATCAAATGGAATTATGTTCTGCAACTTCTCCAGCTCTTTTTCACATTCCTCAATCCCGGCCTTTGAGAGAGACAAATACTCAGCACAACTTTTCACATTTTCTTTTTCTTTGGCATCCACCTGAACAGTATGCTTATCCTCTGGCACAGGAAACTTCAGGGCATTGAACTTCTCAAAGTCCTCTACCAAGCCAGCCTTTGCCACATTGGCCTTGTAGTAAGCCCAGTCACTAGCAGGTGGATTCCCAGGGAGAGTGGCCAGTGTGGAGGTGAGGGGTTCCTTCTAGGATTTCAGGGAGTTAGAAGTGGCCTTCTGGTTTGGGGCCTTATGATCTCTGCAAAAGCTACCAAGTCAACGGCTTTTAGAGCAAGTTTTCACCCACCCATCTTTTTTTTTTTTTTAAGATTTTTATTTATTTGACAGAGAGAGACACAGCGAGAGAGGGAACACAAGCAGGGGGAGTGGGAGAGGGAGAAGCAGGCTTCCCGCTGAGCAGGGAGCCCGATGCGGGGCTCGATCCCAGGACCCTGGGATCCTGACCTGAGCCAAAGGCAGACGCTTAACGACTCAGCCACCCAGGCGCCCCTCACCCAGCCATCCTGAGAGCTTCACTGACCCTGGTGGCCCACAGTCCTCCCTAATGGAATATTATTCAGCCTTTGAAAGGAAGGGACTCCTGTCACATGCTACAACATGGATAAACCTTGAAGACATTATGCTAATTGAAATAAATGAGTCCCAAAAAGCCAGTTTACGAGTCCATCTATATCAGGAATGTAAAGTAGTCAAATTCATACAAATAGCAAGTAGAATGGTGGTTACCGGGAGCTGAGGGAAAGCGGAAAAGGAGAGTTGTTTAATGGGTACAGAGTTTAGTTTTTCAAGATGAAAACATTCTGGAGATCTGTAGCATAACAGTGTAAATATACTTAATACTACTGAGCTGTACACTTAAAAATGTTTAGGATGGTGAATTTTATGTCATGTGTTTTTACCACAAAAAGGAAAACATTTTTAGACCATGTGCCATACAAAAACAGACAGCAGGCCAGACTTGGCCCACAAGTTGTGATTTGTCAACCCTTCCTCTTTGGCCCAGCCTCAGGAAAGTTCTCCCAGGTTCCATGCTTAAGGGAGCTCTATACGGGAAGAATCACACAGCTTTGGAGAACGTAACAAAACACCTGTAACACCAGTGGACGAAAGAACCCTTTCTTCTTTGAAGACTTGGCAGTGGATACAGCGGTGCAAAGACTAGCAGAGCTGGAATGGGAGCCCTGAAGAGGAGACTGGATAGTGGTGGGAGGAGGACGCGTGAATGGTGAGGGATTTGAGAGCCTGCTTGGGGGAAGAAGAAGTCGTGTGGACGTTGACAGTCCATCACTCACCTTACCCCCAGGATGGTGTAGTTTACTTGAGCAAGAGTTCAGCCATTCACTTGCTGTGTCTACCTGGGCAAGTTACGGCCCCTTGCCCTCCCTTTGAAAGGGGGAGGGTTGGACAACATCCCCGGCACCCCTCCGAGCCTTAAAAACCACGAGACTCTTCTTTGACCAAGTTGACACAGTGCCAATGTCTTTATCCCTTCATTTGAGCAGCTTTAAAGACCGGAGACCCTCCGCGTCTCCTACGGAGTTGCCATTTTTTTGGTTTACTCTAGTTAAGCAGGGGTAAAAAAAAAACTGATCACAGTCTATGGAGTCCTGACTCACTCCATTTCCACAGCTGGGCCTTCTCTTGCTACCTCAAGCTCCCCTGCCCCTGGGGACCCGAGGAAATAGCGCAGACAAGGAAGGGACTTGGGAGCCGCTGTTAATGCTCTTGTCAGTCCCCTCCCGTTCACAATCTCTGATGTCTCTTCCAGTTCTTTAACAAGAGTGGTTGGGGAAATGGGCCTTGTTTATAGGAAGAATGCAAGTCTCGGTGTTCACTTTGAAAAATTACCCTTCTGTGTGACAGCCTTGTCAAAAACAACGAGAGCCACATTGCTTTAGCTTTTTCAACACTTCCTCTGCTCCCCTCGGCCGTGACTGTGCAGGGAAAAGCAGGCGTTCAAAGGGAGTCCCAGGGCTTCCTCCTGCCAGTTGTTCACCAGGCACTGTGTTCCAGAAAGGAAGAGGCTGCCTCACTCTTGGCCTCTAGGGCGTTCGGGGAGAGGGCCTCGGGGAGCCGGGTTAGTCCGGTAGCTGCCTTGTTTGCTTTGCCGTTTGCAGCTGGCCCGTGATGTGTTTATTTGAATCTCCGGCTCAGAACTGGCTTGCCTTTGTCTCTGGCCCGAGGAAGCTCCAGTCGGAATGGAAAAGTTCAGCCACACTGTTCAAGTTCAACACACTGAAGTGGGAAATCAGGAGCGAGCGAGGGAGCGAGCGAGCAAGCCTCGAGACTGTGGGACCGGGTTAGGCTTTTCAAAGAAAATGCCTTTAGCCGTGGCATGCTTTTGTTCACTGCTGGGGCCGGTTGTCCTGTGAACCTCAGGTTTGCTCAGAAATGTTCCGGGGGTGTTTTCATTGCCATGATGTTTTGTCCCAGAAAAAGGAAACTAAAAACTCATCGACTTGCTTTGTGTGTTTGTTGCCATGTTACACTGGGGCTTTAATAATAAAAATAAAAATCTTAACAAGTCAGGAAACTCCAAGTGTTGGCGAGGATGTGGAGAAAGGGGAACCCTCTCACACTGTTGGTGGGAATGCAGGCTGGTGCAGCCAGTCTGGAAAACAGTACGGAGGTTCCTCACAAAGTTGAAAATAGAGCTACCCTATGACCCAGCAATTGCACTACTGGGTATTTACCCCAAAGATACAAACCTAGTGATCCAAAGGGGCACGTGCACCCCAATGTTTATAGCAGCAATGTCCACAATAGCCAAACTATGGAAAGAGCCCAGATGTCCATCGACAGCTGAATGGATAAAGAAGATGTGGTATACATACACAATGGAATATTACTCAGCCATCAGAAAGGATGAAATCTTGCCATTTGCAACAATGTGGGTGGAACTAGAGGTATTATGCTGAGTGAAAGAAGTCAAACAGAGAAAGACAATTATATGATTTCACTCATGTGAAATCTAAGAAACAAAACAGAGGATCATAGGGGAAGGGAAGGAAAAATAAAAGAAGACAAAATCAGAGAGGGAGGCCAACCACAAGAGACTCTTAACTATAGAGAACAAACTGAGGGTTGCTGGGTGGGGGATGGGGTAGCTGGGTGATGGGCATTAGGGAAGGCGCTTGGTGGAATGGGCACTGGGTGTGATATGCAACTGATGAATCACTGAACTCAACCTCTGAAACTATTAATACACTATATGTGAGTGCCTCCATTTAGTCGCTGATGAGAAAGTCAGCCTCCCCAGTACAGCATTCCACTTCTGGAATATTTTTCATTTATTTATTTTTATTTGATAGCGCATGAACAGGCGGGGAGGGGGGGGGCGGGAGAGAAGCAGACTCCCCGCTGAGTTCAGAGCCCGATGCCGGGCTCGATCCCAGCACCCTGAGATCATGACCTGAGCTGAAATCAAGAGACGCTTAACCGACTGAGCCACCCAGGCACCCCCTGAAATATTTTTGATATCATTCAGATTTATAATCCAGAGCCAACAGCAAAACTCTGAAGTAGATCCCTATCACTGAGAGCAGAGCGCCCCTGAATGGGTCTCTGGTTCCTCCCGTTTCCCTGCCCCTCGTACACAGTCGGCTGGCTTCAATTCGCTACACTTCAGGGTCATCTGCAGGCTAGATCTTCTCAGGCTTTTCCTCTCTCACTTGTATCCTACCTTCTATCTAAGCTGTCAGAGCCTGACATTTGAAAATGACTGGCAAGGGTTACTTCTTAAAGACACCAGGTGTGGGAGGTGGGATCGGAGTTATTTTTCAAGAGCTGTTTTTTTCTGCCCTCAAGCCATGTCATGTAATAAACACCTACAAAACAAAGTGGTTTTTTTTGAATGTTCAGTGTTTGCAATGAACACCGAAACATTTCTAAGATCCACTTTTAATGTTTCATTACCTCCTATTCCACAGGAAAATAGGGAGTCATACTTAAATACAAGAAATATGTTTGGGAGGAGGGCATCCCCTCCCAAGGCATAACTTTTAAAATGGAAAGAAGATGCCGTATTATATGGTTAAGAGCACAGGCTTTCAATTTCTTTTTACAAGTGGCAAGAAAAAAAAAAAAGAGAAGAACTCTATAGATGAAAAGAGACTTCAGAGACATATTAACCAAATGCTATTATATGAGCTAGACCTTGTTTGAATCATGAAACTGCTGTGGGAAAAAAAAAGGAAAAAATATGAGACAGCTGGGGAAATATGAACATGGACTGGATATTTGATGAGGCTAAGAAATGATTATTATAGGTGTTATGTGTTTTAAGAGAGTCCAATTCTTTTGAAGACCTGCATTGAAATATTTACAAATGAAAATATGAAATTGTGTGTGTGTGTGTGTGTGTGTGTGTTGGATGGTGGCTGGATGGGGTATGGATGAAACAAAATTGTCCAATTGTTGAAGCTGGGTGATGGACACATGGGATTCATGGTACTACCTTATCTACTTTTGTTTATGTCTCAACATTGCAATAATAACAAAGACTTTTTAGATGAGAGCATGAGGTTGACGTCAGACCTCCGTGAATGGGAACCTTGGCTCCACTTCCTAGCCATGTGATGTCCTTAGAGAAGTCCCCTCTCTGAGCCTAACTGTCCTCATATAGAAAGTGATGAGAACATGAAGATTGGGTGAAATAATATAGGTAAAGAATTGAGCAGGAGCCTGGCACATAGTAAGCAATCAATAAATAGTAGTTCTTATTATAGCCAGTTTTTTTTTTTTTTTTTTGTCTAGTTTTCTGAACCTATAATTGCAGGTCCTGAGAGAATTTACATCCTAAGAAGTTCTTGCCACTGAAGTAGAAGAATTTTGCAATACACAAGATGTCTACTGCTGTTTTCCAGATGGGGAGCATGTCTGGGAAAGACAGCCTCTGGTAGCAGCCCAAATGGAAATAACAGCAAAGGATCAGGCAATTGGTCCTAAGAAATAAGAAAGTCTTGCGTGGCAGTGCTCAGCCTTTAAAAGCCTCTCCAAGAACACACAGCGCCTGATATTTCTTTTCTACCTGTTTCCCCCTCGCCCTCCCACCCACACTGCCCCATAGTGCACGTTGACTGACTAACCAATTCTCCTCAGAGCTGTGCAGAATACAGATGGGAGAATACAGATGGTTTGCCCCTGTGTCCCCGCTAGGAGTCCATCCTGTGCACGTAGGACTAGTTAATTCTTCTAACAAAAACTTACCAGTTGCTTACTGCGTGTCAGGATACTGAGATACACTTAACATACAAGATCTCAATATCTGGCCCAACCCCATTTTATTTTATTTTATTATTTTTATTTAAAAATTTTTAAAGATTTTATTTATTTGAGAGAGAGAATGAGAGAGAGAGAGAGAGAGAGAGAGAGAGCACGAGAGGGGGGAGGGTCAGAGGGAGAAGCAGACTCCCCGCTGAGCAGGGAGCCCGATGCAGGACTCAATCCTGGGACTCCAGGATCGTGACCTGAGCAAAAGGCAGTTGCTTAACCAACTGAGCCACCCAGGTGCCCCCAACCCCACTTTAGACATGAGGAGACCGAGGAATTGGAGAGATGAAGTGGCTTGCCCAGAGTTCCACAGCTAGTAGGTGACAAAGCTGTTATTCTGGTTTTTGTTCTTAAGATTTTATTTATTTGACAGAGAGAGAGAGAGAGAGGGAACACAAGCAGGGGGAGCAGGAGAGGGAGAAGCAGACTCATGCTGAGCAGGGAAGCCGATGTGGGACTCAATCCCAGGGTCCTGGGATTGTGACTTGAGCCAAAGGCAGACACTTAAACAACTGAGCCACCCAGGTACCCCCAAAAGCTGTTATTCTGATCGAAGAGCTATCAGACCCGGAAACCATGTTCTTGTAATTAGCTTGACCATAGTAATCATTTCACTCTATATGTGTACCAACACATCGTGTCACATACCTTAAGTACATACAACTTGTATTAAAATAATAATACAGAAACCATGTCCTTTACTTCTAAGTCTTTTTTTTTTATAAAGATTTTATTTATTTATTTGAGAGAGAGAATGAGATAGAGAGCATGAGAGGGGGAGGGTCAGAGAGAGAAGCGGACTCCCCGCTGATCAGGGAGCCCGACGTGGGACTCGATCCCGGGACTCCAGGATCATGACCTGAGCCGAAGACAGTCGCCTAACCAACTGAGCCACCCAGGCGCCCCTTCTAAGTCTTTACTGTAACTTCATCCCCCCTATCCGAATGAGGATAGGTTCTAGGTGATCTTTTTTTTTCTCTCTCTCTGAGCTTCATAAATATCTCAAAGATTCCTTCCCAGCACAGATTATTTATGTTGGGAAAGCCGTGATGTGCAGAGGGAAAGGCGCTTTCAGATAGGCAGGGTGCTGCATTGATTTCCACTGGGTTTGCATGAACTTATTAAAGATGTACAGAACCAAAGCCTTCTTTTGCCATCAGGTCATCCCTGCTTCCCAAGGCCACATGGCCTACGTAGAGGAGAGAGTTGCAGAACAAAGAGGTCCTTCATGTGCAGGCTCCGTCCCGAGCCCGGGCTGCACACGAGGGTCTGGGGTAAGGGAGCAACGTGGAATCCAATGAGCCCGGCTGCGAGGGAGAGGTGGGCTGCCAGACAGGCCCCTTGCCAGCTCTGAGTCACTGCAGGCTTCCCGAGCCCAGCCAATTTACCTGCTTTTCAATAAGATCTTTATTTGTCCTTCTATTCTCGTCAAAAGCTGTTGTCATTTCCTTTTCTGTCTGGAGACACTGGGAGCTGCCTCCAGGCAGTATGACCATGCCAGGCCCCTTGTGCAACCCCCAACTCACCCAGATGAAGCATCTCATAGAATTTCCCCTTGTTTGGCTTTTTCTTCCTTAGTGGGCAGAAAGCGTCCTATTTCTCGCATTTCCAGAGCTTTGGCTATGCAAGTTCTTTACTGGGTCAGCAAGCAGCTCGGGTGTTGGGGTCAATGCTGTCCTGGGGTCATCAAGTGGTTGCATGTGGAGACCTATGGAGTCATAGGATCAGAACCTGGTAGGCCCGCAAAGCCGCCAGAAGCTGCCGAACTGGGGGCCAGACTAGAGTGACCTCCACTTGGTTCTGAAAACTTTCATTTTGTTCATTCAATCCTTCCTTTATTCTTTTACTCCAGAAACACTTCTTTTTTTTTTTTTTTTTCCCCCAGAAACACTTCTTAAATGCCTATTAGAATATCAGCGCCTTGGCCCCACCCTCAGGAAACTCTCATCTTGAGGGAGGGGATGGATGAATAAGTAAACAGACAGTCATAATACAGGGTGGCCCATTCTGAGAAGGAGAGGCAATGTCAGAGAGCAGTTGAGAACGTACATTTTAAAACCAACAGTCCTGGTTGAAACCCCAGCCTTGCCACTTATTTCTTGTGTTAAATTACAAAATCTCCTATGTTCCCTCTAGAGCATGAGGACAATGGATGTACATAAGTACACGGCACCAGAACCAAACGGATGGCCAGCAGAACATCTATATCTGACTACCGGGATTCCAGGAAGCCAGGATGTTGTGATTAGCTAATAAGATAGAATTTTATCCTTAAAAGTATCCCATGGTGAAGGCAGGCGACAAGCAGGTGGATGGCCAGGGTTGCCCCTTGGAACTAGAGGAGCTAGCCATGAGGGCTCTGGTTCAGGGTTCAGATTCCTAATCCATAAAAGGACCTGGAGAACAAAGGAGACCTTGGTCCCAGAAGACATCTATGGCTGAGTTTGTGGAGGAAGGGGATAAAGTAGGACTTGAAGACAGGGATGGAGGTAAAAACAATATATGGGTATACTACCTATATTCTAGATAGTAACTAGAATATGGGGGAAGACACAAAGCAGGATGGGAGCCCTGCTGACAGTACCAGGGCGGGCAGGCATGGCAGCCATGAGAATGTGCTTCTAGATCTCTCACTGCTGGGAGAGGGACCAAGCTGCTGCTGTGCTCCGAAATCATCACTGCATTTGCATTGAGGCCACACTTCCTACGGGCTACTCCTGCGCAGGGAATGGGCACAGCAGGGGTACTAGACAGGCCTGTTCTTGGGAGACACTGGGCTCCTTTGACTGTTGACTTTGTCTAAAGACGCCATGATGGCTAAAACACTTCCCTCTGACCTACCTCCTTCCCTCCCTCCCTCCCTCCCTTCCTTCCTTCCTTCCTTCCTTCCCTCTCTTCTTCACTCAAGGTCAGACCTGCTTTGCATTGCAGTACATACTGGTAGCCCTCCCAGACTCTCCCCCTGCCTTCCATTTTCTATCATGGAGGTTGACCCTAATAAATTTCTTAGGCTTATTTAAAAGATTTTATTTACTTATTTATTTAGAGAATAGAGAGAGACTGTACAAGCGAGGGGAGAAGCAGAAGGAGAGGGAGAGAGAGAATCCCAAGCAGACTCCGTGCTGAGCATGGAGATCACGACCTGAGCCAAAATCAAGAGTCAGCCCCTCAACCAACTGAGCCACCCAGGCACTCCAAATTTCTTATGCTTTTAATCCTATCTTTTTGCTTGCTTCTTGAAGCACCTGGACCAACATAGGTGTGGTTTACGGGACCTCAGCGGAAAGGAGAGTTGCAGTGACAAAGAGTTCATTGGACAGTTGGCCTAATGGTTTTCACATTCCATTCCATGAAAAACGTAGATTCATTGGGTAGGCCTCAGGGCCCAGGCAGAGTGCTAGGCTCTAGGAAGACAGTAATGAACAAGATGAACAAGATGCCCTTATGAAATTTATCGGGAAAGACAGCAGAGATTCAGTAAGTAATCAAGAAAATATCTTTATTGCTTTTTAAAGAATAAATCCAGTGATATAGCCCAAACCCTTTAGCACGGCCTACAAATTTTCATGATCTGGCTCCTACCTACCTCTCCATCTTCCTTTCTCGCCATGTCCATATTGCACTCTGCACCAGCTAGCGTGAAATAATTGCATTTCCCAGAACTCTCCATCTTCTTCTTACCTCTAGGCTTTTGCCCAAGATAGCCCTCACCCACCAGCCTTAGACCACATCCATCCACCAAGTTTAGTACAGTCTTCCCTAAGCGACTGAAGGTGCTCCTCCTTTGTGCTCCTGTAGCGCCCTGCACCCTTGTCATTGATTTCATTCTAGGCAAGTAAGTGGAAAATGGCAGAAAAGAAAGATGCCAGGCATGAGAAATGCGTATTCTTTCTTTCCAAATCAGTTGGCTCATATTTAAGAAATGATATCTCCACTCTGTATGCTTAAGCCAAACTTGACTTCCGTTTGGTTGCCCAGACTGCTAACTGCCTCTCCACTCTCTGTTCTTCCCTGCCTCTTCGCTATAATAATGAGCCCGGCTAAAAATATCTCTGCTTCGGGGCGCCTGGGTGGCTCAGTTGGTTAGGCGACTGCCTTCGGCTCAGGTCATGATCCTGGAGTCCCGGGATCGAGTCCCGCATCGGGCTCCCTGCTCGGCAGGGAGTCTGCTTCTCCCTCTGACCCTCCTCCCTCTCATGCTCTCTGTCTCTCATTCTCTCTGTCTCAAATAAATAAATAAAAAATCTTAAAAAAAAAAAAATATCTCTGCTTCCTAGTGTCTTGCAAATAGAGGTGGGCAGTGAGATACAAGGGGAAGTCTTGGGGTGGGGCATCTGGGAAGCCCTTTTTGCCTTTGACCCTCCCTTCTACCCACTGCCTGGTATTTGAACGTGATGCTTAAAGTTCCAGCAGACATCTTGGGACCATGAGGGAAAGGTCAAGAGAATTACAAACAGCCCTGACATTCTTGAGCTCCTGAACCAACACCAGCAACCGCCTACCTTTGGACTTCTCATTACATGAGACAAATAAACCCTCATGTGTTTCAGCCACTGTGATCTTTTTTTTTTTTTTTTAACTTACAGATTCATCCAATTCTGAGCCAATCCACCTCAACAAGTTCTGTTCCTTTCTCCTTAGCTGTACTCATGCCTGGAATGTCTCCCTTCCTACCATCTTTTCCCCTCAATCTCTGCCTACCAAATCTTTTGTTGTTGTTGTTGAAGATTTTATTTATTTATTTGAGGGTAAGAGAGAGAGCACAAGCTGGAGGAGGGGCTGAGGGAGAAGCAGACTCCCTGACAAGCAGGGAGCCCGATGCGGGACTCGATCCCAGGACCCTGGGATCATGACCTGGGCTGAAGGCGGATGCTTAACTGACTGGGCCACCGAGGGGCCCCTGTGCCTATCAAATCTTATCCATCACTGAAGACTCAAACAACAGCCACTTTATAAGATTTTATTTTATCCCCTCCCAATCTAGATGTGCTATTTCCCTCTTTTTGACTCATTCCTATCGTACTTTATCTGGATATCTGGACCTCTTTTGTGAAATGAATATATGTATATTCATTTAAAATTATGGAAGTTTATGATATATTCATATCACATTCATATATATGAATGAGTGAATAATATATATTCACATTCATATATATATATAATTCTGTCTATGTGATAAGTATTAGTGATCTTATTTGTATTGTATATTTCTTTGCATTTTTCTGCAACAGATAGCAGAGACACAATAGTAGACATTTAGTAAATCCTTGTTGAATTAAATATAAACTTGCAATAAAAACATAACTTCTTGGGGTGTCTGGGTGGCTCAGGTGGTTAAGTGTCTGCCTTCTGCTCAGGTCATGATCCCAAGGTCCTGGGATAGAGCCCCACATCTGGCTTTCCACTCAGTGGCAAGTCTGCTTCTCCCTCTCCTCTCCCTCTGTGATCTGTCTCACTCTCTCTCTCAAATAAATAAAATCTTAAAAAAGAAAATATAACTTCTCTGGGGCACCTGGGTGGCTCAGTTGGTTAAGTGTCTGACTCTTGATTTCGGCTCAGGTCATGATTTCAGGGTTGTGAGATCGAGACCCGAGTCGGACTCTGCGCTCAGTATGGAGTCTGCTTGGGATTCTCTCTGCTTCTCCCCCTGCTTGCGTGTTGTCTCTCTAAATAAATAAATAAATCTTTTAAGAAAAACAACTGGATGCCTGGATGGCTCAGACGGTTAAGCATCTGTCTTCAGCTCAGGTTATGATCCCGGGGTCCTGGGATGAAGCCCCACATCGGGCTCCCGGCTGAACAGGGAGCCTGCTTCTCGCTCTCCCTCTGCCTACTGCTCCCCCTGCTTGTGGTCTCTATCTCTCTGTCAAATAAAAAATAAAAAATCTTTTTTTTTTTAAAGAAAAACATAACTTCTCTTTAAATACACACATTTAACCATTGACTACAGCATTTTTTGGAAGCGACTACATAGATAAAATATGCCTTCAAATGTTATATTCTTTCATTGATTTGGAAAATGGAATTATTCACATGACGATGGAAGATATACTTCTGTTTAATTTTATATTGAACCTTCTTTTGTTTCAACTCTTATTTATTGAACGTCTCCACTATAAAGCCACAGTGAGTGAGGGTTTGACGGGGAATATCATGATCAGAGTTGAAATCTGGAAATTATAAAAAGCCCAGGTGAATGTGGTGAGACCCCCAACTAAGTTGGGGGCAGGGAGAATAGAAAGGAGGAACAAGCCTGTTCTCTTTGACCCAATCTTTGAGGTACAGAAAGGTTATTTGAAGGTCTACCATTCATGCTCATACCAGATACTGGAATGTTCTTGAATATTACATGCTGCAAAATGATGTAGATAAATAGGAAGAAAGAGCTGACCATATGTTTAAGGGGATATTTTGATGAAAGATAAATATTTATTCCAAATTCTTAAAAAGTGACTGTGAGATAAATAGCTGAGGAGAGCTCATTAGAAAAATCATCACACGGGGTGCCTGGGTGGCTCAGTCGTAAAGCATCTGCCTTTGCCCAGGGCCCTGGGATCGAGCCCCGCATCGGGCTCCCTGCTCAGCGGGAAGACTGCTTTCCCCTCTCCCACTCCCCCGGCTGTGTTCCCTCTCTCACTGTGTCTCTCTATCTGTCAAATAAATAAATAAAATCTTTAAAAAAGAAAAATCACACAAAAGAAACCTCCTTCCCTCTGTTCATGGACCATTTTGCTCATGTTTATTACAGCCTTAGTCACATTGGATTGTAAACTTTTGTTTACATTTCTTCCCTAATTTTAAGTCCCAGGGTTATGTATTATACATCTTCATACATCTAGCACTGTTGTCTGACGTATAGCAGATACTCAGTAAGTGATTACTGATCATCACCGTACTCGACGTGTCTGCAACATTTAGAATTACTGACCACGGCCTTCTTGAAACATACTCCCTCTTTGCTTCCTGACCCTGGATTCTCTTTGTTCTTCTTTCTCCTCCCTAATAAGTCATTTTCAGTTTTCTTGGCTGATTCCTCTTCCAAGCCCTTTCAGTTCTTCAAGACACAGATTTTTTCCCCTCTCGTTTCATTTTTATTAAATCTCAAAAAGTTATTACCATGTTATCTCCTTGAATAGATCATTCCTTTAACATTCCTTCTACTCTTGCCTTCTTAAACTTAATTAAGATGTATTTCAGACATTTTGCCAACTTAACCTCTTTCAGGCTTTTTTTTTTTTTTTTCATATCTTTGTCTCCTCGTGCTTTTGACTACGTAATATCATCTGACCTGTTTTCCAATCCACAGATTGTCTTTGGCTCTGTTTAATCCATCAAGAGAGGTTCTATTTTTCTACTTAAATTATCATATTTCTTATTTCTCAGATTCAATTTTGATTGAATTATCATATTTTTTTGAATTAAAATTTAAAAAAATCATATTTTTTTGAATTAAAATTAAAAAAAATCAAGAGTCAGACACTTAACCATATTTTTGTTTCTCAGATTTAATTCAATTCATTTCATTTTTTTCAAACCTGTTACTCAGTTTTCATAGTTGATTTCCTTTTTTTTAAGTTTTAATTTTAATTCCAATAGCGTCCTATTAGTTTTAGGTATCAGCAATGCCATACATCACCTGGGGCTCATCACCTATTTCCCTCATCCCCCACCCCGCTCTGGTGACCATCAGTTTGTGCTCTATAGTTAAGAATCTGTTTCTTGATTTCTTTCTCTCTCTCTTTTTAATCCCCTTTGCTAATTTGTTTTGTTTCTTAAATTCCACATGAGTGAAATCATACGTTATTTGTCTATCTCTGACTTGTTTTGCTTAGCATTATACTCTCTAGTTCTATCCATGTCCTTGCAAATGGCAAGATTTCGTTCTTTTTTATGGCTGAATAGTATTCTATTGTATAGATATGCCACATATTCTTTATCCATTCATCAATTTCATCAACTGATGGATGCTTGGGTAGCTTCCATATCTTGTTTATTGAAAATAATGCTGTTATAAACATAGGGGTACATGTATTCCTTTGAATTAGTGTTCTTGTATTCTTTGGGTAAATATCTAGTAGTGCAATTGCTGGATCATAAGGTTGTTCTATTTTTAACTTCTTGAGGAACCTCCATACTGTTTTCCAGAGTGGCTGTACCAGTTTGCATTCCCACCAACAGGGCACGAGGCTTCCACTTTCTCCACATCCTTGCCAACACCCGTTGTTTTTTGTGTTTTTGATTTTAGCCATTCTAATAGGTGTGAGGTCATATCTCATTGTAGTACTGATTTGCATTTCCCTGATGGTAAGTGATGACGAACATCTTTTCATGTGTCTGCTGGCCATCTCTATGTCTTCTTTGGAGAAATGTCTGTTCAAGTCTTCTGCCCACTTTTTAAAAGATTTGTTTATTTATTTTAGAGAGAGAGGGAGACTGCGAGTGTGGGGAGGGACAGAGGGAGAGCAGAAGACTCCCCATTGAGCACAGAGCCTGACTTGGACCTCGATCCCAGACCCTGAGACCATGACCTGAGCCAAAATCAAGAGTCAGACACTCAACTGACTGAGCCACCTAGGCTCCCCATGCCCATTTTTTAATTGGATTATTCATGTTGTGGGTGTTGAGTTTTTAAGTTCTTTATATATTTTAGATACTAACCCTTTATCAGATGTGTCATTTGCAAATATCTTTTTCTAGTCTGTGGGTTGCCTTTTAGTTTTGTTGATTGCTTCCTTTGCTGTACAGAAGCTTTTTATTTTGATGAAGTCCCAATAGTCCATTTTTGCTTTTCTTTCCCTTGCCTCAGGGAACATATCTAGAAAAAAGTTGCTATGCCAATATCAAAAAAGTTAGTTACTGCCTGTGTTCTCTTCTGGGATTTTTATGGTTTCAAGTATCACATTTAGGTCTCTAATCCATTATTTTGAATTTATTTTTGTGTATGGTGAAAGAAAGTGGTCCAATTTCTTTCTTCTGCATTTTGCTGTCCAGTTTTCCCAACTCAACCATTTGTTGAAGAAACTATCTTTTTCCATTGGAAGTTCTTTCCTGCTTTGTCAAAGATTAATTGACCATATAGTTGTGGGTTCATTTCTGGGCTTTCTATTCTGTTCCGTTGATCTATGTGTCTATTTTTGTGCCAGTACCATACTGTTTTGATCACTATAGCTTTGTAATATAATTGAAGTCCAGAATTGCGATGCCTCCATCTTTGCTTTTCTTTTTTGAGATTGCTTTGGCTATTCAGGGTCTTTCATGATTCCATACAAATTTTAGAATTGTTTGTTCCAATTCTGTGAAAAATACTATTGGTATTTTGATAAGGATTGCATTAAATGTGTAGATTGCTTTGGGTAGTATAGATATTTTAACAATATTTGTTCTTCCAATCCATGAGCATGGAATGTCTTTCCATTTCTTTGTGTCATCCTCAATTTCTTTCATCAGTGTTTTATAGTTTTCAGAGTCCAGGTCTTTCACCTCTTTGGTTAGGTTTATCCCTCTGCATCTTACTATTTTTGGTGTAATTGTAAATGGGATTGTTTTCTAATTTCACTTTCTGCTGCTTCATTATGGATTGGTGTATCAAAATGCTACAGATTTCTGTATGTTGATTTTGTATTCTGCGACTTTAGTGAATTTTTTTTTTATCAGTTCTAGCAGTTTTTTGGTGGAGTCTTTAAGGTTTTCTATATAGAGTATCATGTCACCTGCAAACAGTGAAAGGTTTACTTCTTCCTCACTGATTTGGATGCCTTTTATTTCTTTTTGTTGTCTGATTGCTGAGACTAGGACTTCCAGTACTCTGTTAAATGACAGTGGTGAGAATGGACATCCTTGTCTTGTTCCTGACCTTGGGGGAAAAGCTCTGTTTTTCCCCGTTGAGGATGATGTTAGCTGTGGGGTTTTCTTTGATGGCTTTTATTATGTTGAGGTATGTTCCTTCGAAACCTACTTTGTTGAGGGTGTTTATCATGAATGGATGTTTTACTTCCTCAAGTGTTTTTTTCTGAGTCTCATAGTTTATTTCTTAATCATTTTAAAATTCTTCCATTTAGCATATCAAATGTACTTATTGTATATTCAATATCTGATCATTTTTGTATCTGCACTCTTTGCAAGTCTGTTTCTGCAGACTCCTACACATAATGCCTTGCTTCTTTGTAGGTTTAATGATTTTTTTTCATTGTGAGCTCATGCTCTTTGGAATTTTATCTGTGGGAATTCTTTGAGGCCACGTAAAACTCTTCCAGAGAAAATTTTCATTTACTACTGCAGTGTGCCCAGAGGCATTATCAACCAAGGACCACTATAAACTAATGTTTTTGTTTGGTGGTTTTGAAGACACAGACATAGTATTCTGCTCCCAAAAGTGCTTGAGTGTGAGCATGTGGTTAGGAATTCTCAGAGGAAAGAACTTTTCTCCAAACCCCATGCCTGATCCCTAGGTAGGTAAATATCTTTATGTAGAGAGGGGGTATTTTCTAGGTCATTCACTGAAGAAGTCACCCTTAGAGTATTTTAGCTTTATGGCAGGGTCTCCAGTCAGCCCAACTACCTTGCTTGGGTCTCAACACTTTATCCCCTGTCCCTGGTCCTGCCACATGGTCCTTTAATACCAACTGTGGCCACCAAGGATAAGTAGATTTGGCCCAAGGCAAATTCTAGCTTGATTACTCTAGAAAATCAGGCCCTGTTGTTTTCTCTGTTTCCCTTGCTTAACTTCAGCTCAGCTTCACTTTAAAAACAACATGGAGGGGCACCTGGGTGGCTGTCGGTTAAGCATCTGCCTTCAGCTCAGGTCATGATCCCGGGGTCCTGGGATCAAGCCCCACAGCTGGCTCCCTGCTCGGCGGGGAGTCTGCTTCTCTCTCTCCCTCTCCCTTTGTGCTCTCTCTCTCTCTCAAATAAATAAATTTTTAAAAAAATCTTAAATATATAAATAAAAACAACATGGAACATATTTTTTTAAGATTTTATTTATTTATTTGAGAGAGAGAGAGAGCATGAGCAGGGGGAGCAGGAGAGGGAGAGAGAGAAGCAGACTCCCCGCTGAGCAGGGAGCCCGATGTGGGACTCGATCCCAGGACCCCGGGATCACGACCTGAGCTGAAGGCAGACGCTCCACTGACTGAGCCACCCAGGTGTCCCAACGTGGAACATATTTTATCCAGACTTCTAGGCACTCTTTTTTTCCCCCACATTGTGCTTGGTGTGTCAGGGGCCGTTCTAAGTAGGCATTCTTTATTGAGAGAGTATTCTCCATACGCTCATCCTATTGCCAGAAACAGAAATCGTTTTCTTATTTAACAATATTCCCCCTGAGTAGTCTCACTTCTGTTTAGACTATATCCTCTCCTGGGGTGACTCTTAAATCTACCTTCTTGCCTTTTCCCTGAGCTTCGGGTATGAGTAACCACAGCCCGCTGTAGAGCCTCCTACAAATCACCTAATTCATGGTCACCTCCTGCCTCCAGACTTACTCTCTTCGGCGTCCCCTGTCTCAGGGGCACAATAAGCTGCCTAGTCAATCAGGCTAGAAATTTTGGCATCCCCTTCAAACCATCCTTTTCCCTTGCAGTCAGTTACCAACTGCCCTGACTACCAACTGTTTCAGGTTAGCTGCTTCTACCCCATTGCCCATGAAAATGCCCTGGTTCAGGTTCCTACCCAGCCCTCGCCCAGACAATATCTCTAGTCACACAACGGGTCTTTGGCCTCTAATCCATTTGATGCCCCTTCCGTGATTGAAGGTGCCACTGAAACTCTCATTCCAAATCACAGATCTGATCATCTCACTTGGCTGTGCCAAAACCATTATGGACTTCAGAAAGAATAAAATCCTGACTTCTTGACTTGGCATTCAAGCTATGTGACAGTGAGATGCCAATCTTTTTTTTTTTTTTTAAAGATTTTATTTTATTTAAAGAGGGGGGAGAGGGGCAGAGGGAGAGGGAGAGAGAGAATCTCAAGCAGACTCCCTGCTGAGCACGGAGCCCTATGTGGGGCTTGATCTCACGACCCTGAGATCATGACCTGAGCCAAAATCAAGAGTCGGACACTTGACTGAGCCACCCAGGCACCCTGGGGTGCCAATCTTTATAGCCTTTTCATTGTGACCCTGTATTCTCTGATACATGCAGTGTTCCGTTAGGTTGTACTTGTCATTCTGTGACTTAACTCCTTTACCTGAAATACTCTTTTCCTCACTTCCACCTACCCAAATCCTCCCTAGGAGGCTTTGGGTCTTCACTTAAGGTCCAGCTCAATGTTTGCTCTATCCATAGAGTCTTCCTGGAAAATTAATTGCTCCTGAGTCTGTAGTCCCATAGCATTTGCTTGATCTTTTGTGACTCTTCCCATATCATGCCTTTTATGAGAGGTCATTGTGCATGTTTCTTTCCCTAAGTAGACACCAAGTCTCTGAAGGCACTAGAACATAGTGGTTATATACTCTGGCTTTGGAGTCAAATAGACCAGGCTCAAACCTCGAGCCCGTCACTAGCTGTGTGACTTTGGACTTACCTCTCGTAGTCTCAACTCACCTATAAAAGAGGGTATAGTAGTTTTGTAAAGCATAAACTGTCTAATCCATGTAAAGCCATGAGGACAGCGCCTGGCACAAATTAACTATCGAATAAAATATTAGCTCTTATTATTAAAGGCAGGAGCTACTGCCTGTTCATCTTTGTGTCTCTCCAACATTTCGTGTAGCGTCTCCTCCTCCCCTGCCCCTTCCTGTTCCAGGGCTTAGCCCGATACTTTGCACAGACTGAATATCCAGTAAATTCTTCTCGAGTTGAATGCCGCAAACATCACACAGTTTTCTAGAAATCATTTCATTCAGTCTGGGCAGAAACAGTTGACATTTGTATGAGACACCAACAGACAAATGCTTATGGGCTGTTCCAGCAAGATAGATCAATGGAACATCCTGTCTGCACACCAAAGAGCAGCCCCTTTCAGTATTGTGTGAACAAGCCAGCTTTGCTAGGAACGGTGAAAGAGAAAGAGGAGGTTTCATATCCTAGGGAAGTGTTTGGAACTTAATGAGACGTGTGGGCTGAGAAAATGACCCCGTTCTTTGAAAAGCAAATGCAGCTACTGAATGTGAGGCCTAGGCCATGTGTGAGCAACAAGGGGCCAGAGATCTGCACAATCTTTTTCCTGGCCTGTGGTGAATTTGGAATCAAACCCACTCAGCATTTTACTCTCTATAGACACAGCACATTTTTTCCTCTAAATCCTCACTCTCAGCATGCTCCCTGACCAACATTCCTGATAAAACCAATGAAACCAAACAGGGCTAGATACGAAGTTGGTCTGCTCTCTCTTTCTTGTTCCAGCACCAAAACCATTTGTGCAATGACTTTCCATTCCTTAAAACTGCTGCTATTCCAAAAGGATCACTATTCACTTGGATTCTGTATTTTTTTTTCTGTTCTATTTCAAAGATGAACGCACCATATTTTATGACATTACCTGTTGTAATATTATCAGTAAGATTCCCGTAAGGGTGAAACATTTAAAACTCCAACTTTTGTTATTTAACTCTTCCTGAATTATGTCTTGCCCAGCTGCAAATCCATCAAAATGCCTAACTGATGCTATATGTGTTTCCAATTTTGTCTTCTAAATTTGAGAAAGATTTAGACTTTAGCTGCTTTAAGCTAACTATTTTAGGAATGTGGAGCTTTATCATTCAGAGATGATAAAAGTGGAATTTTTCTTTAATAGCCCAGAAAACTCCCCGGTATTCCTGACATCTAATTATTGCCCCTCGGGTAAAGAGGTATGGAACATCTCAATGACATCATACATTTAAGGTGACCCACTCCCCCCCACCCACCCCGCACACACACACGCAACTCAGTGAAAAGACTTTGTTCTTGAAACCAAAGGTTATACATGGCTGCCTGGCTGATCTTTATTTGTATATGTAACCCTTCATTCCTAACCTGATGCTTCCATTGGAAAAATCAATGGCCCAGGATACAGTGAATATTACTCAGTTTCATCCCCTAAATAATTTTGCTTTTATAGTATCTGCCCCCTTTCTCCCTAAGACCCATCTTGCTCTCAGCCAGCTGTCAAGTCATCACCAGCAAGGTCTTGGCTGATAAGGTTTAAACGGGGGGGTGGGGGTAGGGGAGTTCTAACAGTTTTGTGTGTGTGTGTATGTGTGCGTGTGTGTGTGTGTGTATAAATGTGTGTGTGTGTGTGAGTGAGAGAGACAGAGACAGAGAGGGAAAGGGGAAGGGAAGTGAGAACCTAGAAAGTGGAAAATAGTGGGGCTTGGCTGTGGCAACCATTTTAAAGATCTAGAAAATGAGGCTAGGATATTGTTTTCCGGCTAGGAATTTCTAGTGTAAGATATTAGCTTTTTTTTTGGTTAATAGAAGCTTCTTTAATATGAACCAGTTTTCAATACTTGAAGGAATGTGTTTCTCATGGCAGGATTTCGGGCACCTTGACAACCGTTTGGGAAAGGTAATTTGGGGACGGTCTTATAAGGCAGAGTGACCATCCCAGTGCTGTCATCAGTGAGGGGCTACACAGAATCCCTGGCTCCAATCACTCCTCAGACTTTCTTGAATCAGAGAGGCAGAGTGAGAAACTTTCTTATGATATCTTATGATCCACACAAGTCGCTATGAGCTCAGTTTGCTTCGAAGGTTGAATTTTTTGGAGCTGTCTTCTTTTCTATTGTAGTACCAACTTGCTCTAATGTTACTGAAGAGGTAGAATGTGAGGTGAAGACAAACCTAGTTCTACATTCTCAAATAGGCCAGCAAGGAATAATTGGCCATAGAAAGTCCTCTGGAAAAGCAGCTGGATCTTTTAGATTGTGTTTGTGGCCTGACCTCATGTCCAAGTCTCACCTTTTAATCATGACTATGACTTAGATGAGGCTTTGGGTTGCTCCCCTCTTGTCAGCTCAACCCCAAACGGCTAACTCTCTTGGAGCCTTGGTCTGACCCAACCCACTGTAAAAGCACCTTTACTTTCATTTTTTATTGAAGTATAATTCACATACAATGTTATACCCATTCCGGGCATACACCATATTGATTTGACAATTCTATACATTATTCAGCGCTCACCATGATTAAGTGTAGTCGCCATCTGTTGCCACACAGCAACGTTATTACAATATTATTGACTATAACCCCTATGCTGTACTTTTCATCTCCATGACTTACTTATTTTATAATTAAAAGTTTATACCTCTGAATCCCCTTTATTGGTTTCACCCCTCTTCCCAACCCCTCCCCTCTGGCAACCAGCAGTTTGTTCTCTGTATTTAAGAGTCTGTTGTTTGTTTTGTTTGTTAGATTCCACGTAGAAGTGAGATCATACGATATTTGTCTTTCTCTGATTTATTTCAACTTAGTATAATACCCCCTGAGTCCATCTGTGTTGTCACAAATGGCAAGATCTCATTCTTTTTTATGGCTGAGTAATATTTCTCTGTGTGTGTGTGTGTATCACAACTTTTTTATCCATTCATGTATCGACGGGCACTTGGGCTGCTTCCATATCTTGGCCGTTGTAAATAATGCTGCAGTAAACAACACAGGGGTTAACAGTACCTCTGCTTTGGTATCAGGTCTATTCATGGTAACGTTTTGTGATTGACAATGTTTTCCTTGTGTAGTCTTTTCATCTTCTGGGTCAGACACAAACATAAGGGTAGGTGAGCCTTTCCAAACAGTTGAATTAGGGCTTCCTGAAGACAGAAAATCCTTCTAAAACTTAATAGTTACTGTTTTCTCTTCCTGCCTGCCTTTGCTAATGTATCTCTAGAGGAAGATTGTTGATCTTCAATAGTGCCATTCTAAGGGCGCCTGGGTGGCTCAGTAGGTGAAGAGTCTGCCTTTGGTTTAGGTCGTGATCCCAGGGTCCTGGGATGGAGCCCCACATTGGGCTTCCTGCTCAGCGGGGAGTCTACTTCTCCCTCTCCGTCCGCCCCTCCCTTCCCCGCTTGTGCTTTCTCTCTTTCTCTCACAAATAAATAAAATCTTTTTTTAAGAAATAGTACCATTTTGGGCACCTGGGTGGCTCAGTTGGTTAAGCGACTGCCTTCAGCTCAGGTCATGATCCCAGAGTCCTGGGATCGAGTCCCGCATCGGGCTCCCTGCTCCGCGGGAAGCCTGCTTCTCCCTCTCCCACTCCCCCTGCTTGTGTTCCCTCTCTCACTGTGTCTCTCTCTGTCAAATAAATAAAATCTTTAAAAAACAAAAAAATTAAAAAATTTAAAATAGTACCATTTTGGATAATGTAACATTTGATGGGGAGGGAGGGGCAGCAGAGACCTTCTTAGGATCCTTCAGTCATACAACATAAGTAGCTAACAACTCCATCTCCTCACAAACCACATGCACAGTGAAGAAAAAGGATGCTTCATCGTTACCACAGTGATTCTCACCCTGCCCATATATCGTAACAGTTGGAGGTACTTTAAAAGCACTGCTGCCTGAGTCCCACCCCAAGAGATTCTAATTTAATTGGTCTTGTGTGCAGCCTGGGCAGCCGGAGTTTTTTGAAGTCCTCCCTCCCAGGTGATTTTATATGCAGCTAGAATCGACAACTATCGTGTTACAGTGTGAAGTCCTTTGCTTGCTGACAAATGGCATCCTGTGAGAGATCCCACCAGCCACCTATTGATGTAATACCAGGGTTTGATTGAATTTTCCTCTTTCAAAAATCATCTTTGAGAAAAATAGGTGAGGGCCAAAAATGGTGATCAATATTCACCGAGCTGAAGTCTGGTACCAAACCTTCTGATTGAACCTCAACAAATACCAGTAATATTAGCTTTTGTTCTCTAGTGTTAGTTATTAATCTCTGGGTATATCTAGGGTGACCAATATTGCTGTTGCCTGGGACTGAAGGGATTCCCAGGAAGAGCAGTTTTAAATCCGAGCAGTTCTGGGAAAACTGGGATGAGCAGGTCGCCTGAGATACATATTGAGAAGAAGGTATGAACCGTATAATCATTTGCACTCATACCCTGAGGAAAACAAATTGGGAGAATGTTCAACATGGAGGCCAGGCCTTTTGGTTTTTTTTGTTTGTTTGTTTGTTTGTTTTTTAAGATTTTATTTATTTATTTGAGAGAGAGAATGAGAGACAGAGAGCATGAGAGGGAGGAGGGTCAGAGGGAGAAGCAGACTCCCTGCCGAGCAGGGAGCCCGATGCGGGACTCGATCCCGGGACTCCAGGATCATGACCTGAGCCGAAGGCAGTCGCTTAACCGACTGAGCCACCCAGGCGCCCCGGAGGCCAGGCCTTTTGTAAAAATCAATCTCTTTCTAGGGAGAATTGAAGTTATCCTGCTTTATTGTTGGTACAGTCCTCCAAAGGAGAAGTTCACTGTCACCATTGTAATAAAAGTAGCAAAAACTCAAAAGTCATAAAAACAAAGCAAAACAAAAAACCAAGAAAAAAGAAAAAAGAAAGAAAACCCACCAAAGCTCCACAGTCACTGAGGACTTTTTAACCTACACATTTGTGTACTTTCGTTGGAGTTTGGCTCCTGCCTAGTGATTGTCGAGAGGCGCTTGGGCAGTTTGCATGATGGATGGTGTTAGCACAGAAGTCCAATATAATCCAAAGCCCAGAAAGAATTCATCTCATCATGGGGACGTTGGATAGAATTTGAGAATGGATCTGCAATTGGCCATCACATGAAAATGTTTCAATTGGAAGACACCCATGAGTGGTAAAACATGTCATGTTGGTATGTCCGCATCTAATGCGCCTGACTCAAGTCTGTTTTCTATAGGACAAAGCTGTTGTGTTATTCTCAGATGGAAAAGGTTTAGAGTTGAGGGGTGGGTCCTAGGTAAACTTAGGAGGAATGCAGATTTCAGTGTAGTAACCAGTATATTTTTAGGAAAAATTATTCATAAGTGATATTTGGGTTTTATGGTAGTCTGTATGTCTTGAATACAACATGGCCATGCATTTAGTGGTTTAAATTTGACTTTGGAATCAGGCAGAGGGGTTCAAAAGCTGGTTCTTCTTCAGACCTTGTGATGTGACCTTGGGCATGTTATTTAACCTCCCCAATTTTCCATTTAATTATATATATAGTAGAGAGACTTATACCTATCATTTTGTGTAATCCTCACAACAGTCCAACAAGGAAGGTATAGTTCTTTCTAATGTCAATGGGTTTCTCCCCCTTGGCACTGTTGACATTTCGGGTGGCGTAATGCTTTATTGTGGAAGCCTGTCCTGTGCATTGTAGGATTACATAGCAGCCTCGCGGGCCTCTACCCACGACTACCCCTCCAAGTTGTGACAATCAAAAATATCTTCAGACATTGCCAAAAGTCCCCAGGGTGGGGGGGGGGGCTGGTGACGGTGGTAGTGGGAATACATGGTTGAGAATCACCAAACGTAAAGTGACGAGTGTCAGATCTGGAATATAGGAGGCACTCATTACGTGATAACTATTATAACTGTTAATACTGTAACAAAATTAGAGCTTTTATTATTGATGCTGAACCTTAAAGTTGTGTCAGCATATTTAATTATATCTAAGAAGAGCCTCTCTGACTTACTCTTTTTTTTTAAGGTTTATTTATTTATTTTGAGAGAGAGAGAGAGTGCACTGGGGAAAGGGCAGAGGGAGAGAATCTTCAAGCAGACTCCCTGCTGAGTGCAGAGCCCAACGTGGGGCTCAATCCCAGGACCCTGAGATCATGACTTGAGCCGAAACCAGAAGCCAGTCGCTTAACCGACTGAGCCACCCAGGTGCCCCCAGACTTATTCTTTTTTTGGGGGGGAGGTTTACTGCTTTATTACTATGAAGTTTGGAATTTAAATTTTCTTAAGGAGTGTAAAAAAAGAGTCTTTCAGAGTTTTCTTTGACAGAAAGAATTATTGAGGTGGGAGCACATCTTAAACTGACTTGAACTCTGGGAAGAGGAAAAAGGCTGAAGGGAAAAAAAAATCCCTAATTCAGCATAATACATGCTTACTTTCAGCCTGACCTTGTACCAGTAAGTAGGAATCCCATTCAGGAGAGAGGAAGAGAGTGGGAGAGAAGCAGCCGTGGAACAAGAACCAAACTGCCAAGGACTGGGCGTTCCACCCACCCTCAGGGGCCTCCCTCCCTCGGTCTCAGGAGCAAGGCTGACTCCAGAACGGGCCCCAGAAATTCAGCCCCAGGCTGGTCGCGCTCTTCCCCGGGGCCAGCTTGGGCAGGCAGGACGTGCGGGCTTGGCTGGTGGCCTTCGCAGAAGGATAAAGGGAAGGCCAGTGGTGTCCTCATCTTCACCAGTCTCTCGTAGGACCAACTTTTATTTTTATTTTTTTCAAGGACAAACTTTTAAGAGTAAAATGGATGAAAGCACGTGAGGTCAAGATACAAAGACAGAAATTCAACGTGGAAAAAGGACCTTGCTGGGAAACAGCTGATGAGAAACACCAGAAATATTTCACAGATGCACCAGAAGCTCACATTGTCAACGGGATTAATCTGCTATTGATTTCCCACCATGACATCAGGGTTTCATTTTGCTCAGCCTGAGATCTCACTCGATTTCAAACTGCCTGTGGTCCACCAGGTCTAGAAAAGCCTTCTGTTCAATGTACCCCTTCTTCCCTCGATTATGGATGGCTAGTTCTTCACCAATGCCCTCTTCCTCCTTGAAGCTCTCCCAGTCCAATTTGGACTTCTCTAGAGTGCTCATCTTCTGCTTCTTGGCTCCAATTTTCCCCAAAAGGTTGCAGCGACAGGACCCGGGGGCTTTTCTTTCTCGTTTTGCTTGAAGAAAGATTTGGCTTCTTTAGATGTAGCATCCACTTCCTTAGTCACCCTGACTTCTTCACCAGCAAAATCAAACACCTTAAATGATTTTAATTTTTTCAGCTTCTTTCGGTTTCTCAGGCTCTTCTGCTCTGACCAACAATTTACTTGAACATGTCTCTTCAGTCTTCTCTCCTCCATTAACATGTGTATTTGGGGGCACTTTTGGTTTTGGTCCTACGTAATTGAGGAAGCTGGCCCATAACGCATCCTCCTTCTTCTTCCTTGCATCCTCTGACCCCATGCCTTTTTCCTGCTCTGCACCTTCATCTTCCTCCTCACTGCTACTTCCCTCGGATTCCTCGTTGGCATCCTCCTCTTCTTCTTCTTCTAATGAGAGGCCACCTTGAGCTGCAGTGGGGGTGGGGGCGGCTGGGCCAGACTTATTCTTTTAGACTGTGTAAACCAGGCTTATTCTGCTAAGAGGAATATCAGAAAATATTACTTTTCTGCCTCATATCTCCTGCACCTTCTAGTCCTGAAAGTCTAAGATATTTTAGATTTACTGATGTGTTACGCAACCACTTCAATATCCACAAGTACTACTTAAAAGTAGCTAACTTACAAGTGAATATTTGGTGAAATTTGCAACTTTAAGGCATTTAAGGCACAACCTTTCCTTCCATCTAATTTATTTTCCGTCTCCTGACACGCATGCTCTGCAGAAACCTCAACTCCTACTTCACTAATAAGTCTTGGCCATCCAGTGTGAGCTTCCTCTGCTACCAGCAGCCCATCTCCTTTCTCCACACTCATTCTCCTATCGTTCTTGTTATTGTTAAAGGAAGAAGAGTCTCCTCGGTGAGTCTTCACTCCTCGGCTACCCTGTTTGCGGAAAGACCTTGCTGTAGCATTTATGCCTTCCTTAGCCACATCTGCACTGTATTCCTCTCCATTGGCTTTTTTCCCCCTCTATCATCAAAGGAGACAGGCTTCCTCATTTAGAAAAGCCCTTTGCTACTAACTTCTGAAATTGCCGTCTTATTTCTTTGCTGAGCCACACACACTTCCTTCCTAGGTTTTTTGTTGACTCCTCTTTGTTTGCCCAGCCCTTAAATGTTTGTATTGCTCAGTGTTCTGTCCTCAGACATTTCATCTTCTCACTCAACGCCAACCTACTCTACCCTCACCCAGGGATAGCTCGTTTTCTCTCAAGGATTCAATTACCAACTAGTTGTCCCCCAAATCTCTTAACTGTGAATTAAATCTCTCTCCTGAACTTGAGGTAGTGTTAGCCAACTGCCTACCATATACCAGCACTAGGATGTCCAGTGGGTCCCTTCAAATCAACATGTTCAGAACTGAACTCATCATATTGTATTCTCAAAACTACTCCTCATCCAGTGTCTTCTATATCAGTATCCACTCCGTTGTCCAAGCCAAAAATACTGGCATCATTCTTGGTTCTTCTCTCTCCCCAAATCTCCCACACCAATGTGTCACCAAGAACTGTCAGTGCTACCTTCTACATATTTATTGAATCCACCCACTCCTCTCCATTTCTACTAACACCATCATCTCTCCCCTAAACTGCTGTAATAGCCTCATCATTGGTCAACCTGACCTTGATCTTGCCCCAGTGCGCATGCAGTCAGAGGGATCTTTCTGAAGCAAAATCGATTATATCATTCTCCTGCTTCGACCCTTCCACAGCTTCCCAATACCAATCTGGATTAAATTCAAAGTCTTTGACATGGCTCTATAACATTCTTCATCAGCTGTCCCCTGCTGACCTCTTCAGCAGTTTCTCTACAAAATCACTCGCTTAGACCACTATTTCTTTCAGTTGTTTGAGTGGTCATACTTCCTTTTCTCTCTGGATCACTGCATTGGGTGTTTCCTGCTTAGGTCACCCCTTGCCTCTCATTTAGCTAATTCCAACTCATCCCCTAGGTCCTGGTTTAAACATGACTTCTTCCGAAAAGCCTTCCAGATCCTTCCAGTCTGAGATAGGTGGCCCTCCCTATGCGCTACATTGGTACCCTATGTCTCCCCATGTTGAACTTAACAGATTGTCTTGTAATTGATGGTTTACTTGTCTTTCTTCTAGACTATATTCTCCATGAGGGTGTTTTTAGGCCTCTGTTGCTAAGTACATAGGAGATGTGCAAGAAGTATTTGTGAGATGGAATTGAATTCAGTGTCACCAAGGATCCTTACCAAATGCAAAGCTTTTATGTTCATTTTTAATCTTTCCAAATACTCAAATTATTTGATCCTTCCCTGTGTTCTTCAAGTTATTCTTTGTTTTCAGAGATAGCATTGTGTGTAAATTCCCTTTCTACATTTTTAAAAAGATTATTTATTTATTTATTTGAGAGAGAGAGAGAGAGAGAGAGAGAAACAGAGAGAGCAAGCACAAACAGGGGAGGGGCAGAGGGAGTGAGAAGCAGACTCCGCTGAGCAGGGAGCCCCGTGTGGGGTTCAATCCCAGGACCCTGGGGTAATGACCTGAGGAGAAGGCAGATGCCCAACCGAATGAGCCACCCAGGCGCCCCCCCCTTTCTACATTTTTGACAATTTCTGGTCCTTCTTGTTTGCTGACCCCTCTCCTGTCCCTTAACTTTGGACTTTTGCCCAAGACCCTATTCTTCACACTTTTATCCTTTCTTTTCCACATTCATTGTCCAGAACATAAAAGACATTTAAAAACCATTTGTTTCTTCCCTTCCTTCATTCCTCAGAAATTCATTTAATCTCATGTTTCAAATATCTCCCAGATCCATGTTTTAGTCAGAGTAATCCAATGGAGTACTGGTTGCCTGACACTTTAAATGAACTGTAAATAAACACCATAGCACCCAACCACCCCAACTCAGTTAATTCTTGCAATATAATTTCTGTGTTTGTCGGTGGAAACTAAGAGTCTCCTAATCACTGGGGCTCTATACATCAGGCATCTCTAGCTCCCTCATCTACTTTATAGCATGTATGCAAGTAGCCAGCAAGTCTTAACACAATTTCCTTTGAAATGTGGCTCATGTATTGATTCCTTTCTCTCCTTTTCCCTTCCACTATTCTGCTCTCTTCTCTTTACCCTTGGATTACATAGTAATCTAGACATCTTCCTGGCTGACCTTTCTGACTTCAATATCACCCACTTTCAGATCTGTTCTGTATGCTGTTGCCAGGGTAATTACTCATACACACTCCTTTCGTGGCCTGGGGCTTTTCATAGAGTAGATTCAATAAATATGAGAATGCCAATTCACTCCCCCTCAAGAACTTACAGTGACTACAAATCATCGGCTAAGTCCAAATTCTTCTTCCCAACTTTTCCTTCTCTCTGGGCCTCACCAACTTTTTCAGCTTTCACCCAACTCTATACTGTTCTTCTCTGCATTGTATTGCTAAGCTTCTTGCCTTTCCCCAAACACATCCTACTTTGTTCCGTCGTACTTGTTGGTTCCCCTACCTTGGTCAAACACTGCCAGTGCTAAAAGTCTGATATTGTTAATATTGAATGAAAAAGGGGCGCCTGGGTGGCTCAGTCGTTAAGCGTCTGCCTTCGGCTCAGCTCATGATCCCGGGGTCCTGGGATCAAGCCCCACATCGGGCTCCCTGCTCCGCGGGAAGCCTGCTTCTCCCTCCCCACTCCCCCTGCTTGTGTTCCCTCTCTCTGTGTCTCTCTCTGTCAAATAAATAAATAAATAAACATTAAAAAAATTGAATGAAAAAGTCACTTTTTCCTCTTACTGTGATAGATTTAATGTGTATTCTGTGCCCCCATTTGTTCCTTGTTTGTACTTAAAACATTTATGACTTTCTTCCAGGTATCAGTAATACGCATGTCTGCCCAGTAAACTCCATGAGATCAGGGACTCTTGTTCATCCTTATAACCCCTAAAAGCACCCGAGCCAATGTCTGGAATGCACTTGTTAATTATTCTTTGAATGGGATCGGCCACATCTGCAAGTTCCTTATGCACCCTCTTCCCTATATCCCCACTCTTGGTTTTGACTTCTCTAATAGTCAGGCAGCTCTCTTTGAGTAAAATCCAGTTGGACACAGCCGGCCCTGGTGAGACTCTCCCAGTTTCAGTAGGAGAAGCTTCTGGATGTCTGCCTAATTTCCAAGGCTCATTATAATCTGGCTCTCCAATTTATAGAGCCTCGCTTCTCATCTGTTTCTGAGAATGTGTCCTCCAGTCCACATTATGTTAAATCTTTCAGCTCAGTCACTGTTCACACCGTTGCCCGTTCCAGAAATACCCTTCCCTTATTCTGATCAAATCCTCCCCAAACTTCAGACCCAGCTTAAATCTTACTTTATCCACAATGTCATCTTTAACTGTTTGAGCCCACGTTTATCTCTCCCATGTCTGAATTCCTTTGGCAGAGATATTATAATATATTATGGTATTCTCGAACTCCGTGATGCATGTGTCTTGCTATTTTCAGCAGGAGTATTGGCTCTCCGGGGCAAGGATCATATCTTAATCTTCTTTGATAATAGTGCTGCTGATTATTAATTTGATAAGTCAACAGGGCTCTTTTCATCCTTATTACTAATTTCTCCTAAGTTGAAAAAAACCTTAGATCCCCATAGCCTACTTTTGCCTACAAAAGAACCATAGGACCACATTCGTGAGAAGGCCTAAAGATCAGCCAATATTACTCAAAGTGACAGATTTTTTTTTATTCTTATGTTAATCCCCATACATTACATCATTAGTTTTAGATGAAGTGTTCCATGATTCATTGTTTGTGCATAACACCCAGTGCTCCATGCAGAACGTGCCCTCCTCAATACCCACCACCAGGCTAACCCATCCTCCCACCCCCCTCCCCTCTAGAACCCTGTTTGTTTTTCAGAGTCCATCGTCTCTCATGGTTCGTCTACCCCTCCGATTTCCCCCGCTTCATTCTTCCCCTCCCGCTACCTTCTTCTTCTTCTTCTTTTTTTTTCTTAATCAAAGTGACAGATTTTTTTAAAGATTTTATTTATTTATTTGAGAGAGAGAGAGAGAGAGAGAGTGAGCATGCAGTGGGGAGGGGCAGAGGGAGAGGGAGAAACAAACTCCCTGCTGGGCAGGGAGCCCGAGACGGGACTCGATCCCAGGACCCTGGGATCATGACCTGAGCCACTCATAGACTGAGCCACCCAGGTGCCCAAAGTGATAGATTTTTAAAAATCAATTTTTTTGACAACTAAATCAGAGTTTGTTCACAGTCTAGCTGGCTGTCTTGCGAGAGGTTAAGGCAGCTGGGAAAAGAGTGAATTAAAAATGGTTGATGGTTAAGGCAGCTGGGAAAAGAGTGAATTAAAAATGGTTGATTTGGGGGGCACCTGGGTGGCTCAGTCGGTTAAGCATCTGCCTTCAGCTCAGGTCATGATCCTGAGGTCTTGGGATGGAGCCAACAATGGGCTCCCTGCTCAGCGGGGAGTCTCCTTCTCCCTCTCCCAATGACCCTCCCCCCTGCTCCTGCCCTCACTCTCTCTCTCTCAAATGAATAAATAAAAAATCTTTTTTAAAAGTGGTTGATTTTTGTGGCTACCAGAGAAACATGGTTGAACAAGGTCCCAGTAAATTAAACTCATTGTCATTTTTTTTAATTATAGGAGAGAGAACAAATCCTAAGTTCCTGATGATTAGGCTATTCTAGGCCTAAACTCTACATGGATGATATTGGGACTCCCACCATAGATTTTAGCCCATTCGTGCATTTAAGAGGCTGTTTAAAAGGCCTGACATACTAGGCCTGCTTTCAGCCAGAGAAGTGTAGTAAGTTAGCGCCATGAATGGCATGAGGAAGAGCAGAACAAAAGGCACAGTGTAGCTGAGGTTTTATGTGAATTGCTCTCTCTACTTTCATGATGTGCCGGGCGGGGGGTGGGGGGTGGAATAATAACGTTCCTGCCCGTCTTTCTGTATGTTTATGTTCATTTCTTATTCTAACGAATCCGTTTCCTCTTAGGCAGTTGGATATTTTTCTAACACAATGAACTAGTTAGGTTAACTGCATCTGAATTTTCCTCCTTTTGCTTTAAAACTACTATAAAAAAACTATGCTATTGACCATGTCAGAAGGCAGATGAGATCAGACACTTTATGGAGGTCTGGTTTGCTTCTTCCAGTCACTCAGTTTTATATTTTTTCTATTAATAAGGATAAAAAGTTGCATTCTTTCTTTGGTCTCTGTTTGGTCTTTTCCAGCTGCCACAGAATATGAACTATTCTATCATCACTGTTCCTCTGAAAGCCTTTAACCCTTACCAGTTGCTGGCCACTGCTCTGATGGGTCACTGCAGTCATCAGTTTGTAGGGACCTCCAATGGCTACCTGCAAAAAGCATTCTTTTTTTTAAAAAAAGATTTTATTTATTTATTTGACAGAGACAGAGACAGACAGCAAGAGAGGGAACACAAGCAGGGGGAGTGGGAGAGGGAGAAGCAGGCTTCCTGCGGAGCAGGGAGCCCGATGCGGGGCTCGATCCCGGGACCCCGGGATCCTGACCTGAGCTGAAGGCAGACACTTAACAACTGAGCCACCCAGGTGCCTCTACAAAAAGTATTCAATTAGAAATATTCCCTCAATTTAATAAAGCTTTCTAGTCTTTTTTTAAAAAGCACTTAGCAACCATGTCCATGCAGAAACCTGAATATGAATATTCATAGCAGCATGATGCATAATAGTCAAGAAATGGAAACAACCCAAGTGTCCATTGACGGATGAATGGATAAACAAAAATGTGATACAGCCACACAGCACAACATTACTTGGCACTGAAAAGAATGAAGTACTGATAGAAGTTACTGGATAGATGAACCTTGAAAACACTAAGTGAAAGAAGCCTGACAGAAAGAACACATTATACGATCCCATTTATATGAAACGTCCGGAATAGGCAAATCTATAGAGACAGAAAGTAGAGGACTGTTTGCCAGGGCCCGGGGGAAGGGGTGAATAAAGCGTGATACTAATAGGTATGGGTGTTCTTTTGGGGTGATGAAGATATTCAAATTAGATTGTGATGATGGTTGCACAACTCTGTAAATATACTAAAGAAACTTGGAATCGTACATTTCATTTTTTAAATTTTTTTAAAAGATTTTATTTATTTATTTGACAGAGAGAGAGAGAGACACAGTGAGAGAAGGAACACAAGCAGGGGGAGTGGGAGAGGGAGAAGCAGGCTTCCCCGCGGAGCAGGGAGCCCGATGCCTGTGGGGCTCGATCCCAGGACCCTGGGATCATGACCTGAGCTGAAAGCAGACGCTTAACGACTGAGCCACCCAGGCACCCCAAGAATCGTACATTTTAAATGGGTGAATTTGAATGGTATAGGAATTATATCTCAATCTAAGAAAAACTTAGAAACATCACTTGAGGACAGGACTAGATCCCAATTTCAAATACCAGTTTTGCATCAGAATCTCCGGGGGTAGAGAATCTGAAATCTATATTTCTTTTTTTTTTTTTTTTTTTTTTGAGGGGGAGAGAGAGGAGGAGGTAGGAGCAGAGGGAGAGGGAGAGAGAATCTTAAGCAGGCTCTACCCCCAGTGTGGAGCCCAACACAGGGCTCAATCTCACGACTCTGAGATCAGGACCTGAGCTGAAACCCAGAATCGGACTCTTAACTGACTAAGCCACCCAGGCACCCCTGAAATCTACATTATGACAAAGTTGTAGATGAGTACTATGTACAAGTAAAGTTTGAGGATCACTAAATTAGAAGATACAAACCTTCACTGTCTTCATGAACTACGACTGCAAATGTCTCCACCCAGGGAAAGGTTAGAGCCCCTCTCAAGTGAATAATACTCACCTTCTTTGTTTTTTCTGTTGTTGTTACTGTCGTAGTTTGAGTATACATGTTGGTGGATCTTTCTTCGTGTATTTACTTTCAATTTTCAAATTGTTTCTTTCATTCCTGGGAAAGAAATGGTGAAAACACGGAAACCACTAATACCCTGTCCCCTGCTAAAGTCAGATAGTTGTTATCACTTTCACTTCTGAAGGCATTAGTAGAAAAATAATTCAAGTTTTTTTTTTCCTTCCAAAGTTAAGGCAAGAAAACCAAGATTCACATGGTACAGCAAGTGAGAACTCAGTGAAGTTAGAACTTAAGATTCTCTGTCTTGAGTGGCTTTTGCTCAGCTGTCATCAAGGTTTTTTTTTTTTTATTGTATATGTGTGTGGTATTGATTTCTTAAAAGATGTCATGATAACCGTATACCACATTCTAGCTCTATAAAGAAAAGTCTCTTCTTCCTATGCCATTTTAGAAATTGAAGTTCTTCCTCATAGTAGGCCTATTCAAAAAACGAATTCTGTATAATATTCAAAGCAGTAGATCAATAAATACTATTGGAGTTTAAGGGCTGAACGAATCCTCTGAATATCATTATGGAAAAATCCTTTTCCTGTCAGCAATTCCAGCCGATCTTGGTGATCTTATTATTAGAAGTAACTCAACAAGCTGGATTGCCATTTGACAGGTGACTGACAAGGTACTAATTTTAACGATCAGACAGAACCAGCTTAGGGAAGGGAAATGTAGGGTAAATATAGCATGAGTCTACAAATCGTATATATGTTTCACATTGATGGAGTTCCTTGTGCCATTAACTATGTAATAATTCATGTGGTAAAAATGTTAGGACACTTCTTGGTCAAAATTGTTCTTCAAATAAAAAATGATATCCACAGAGCACAGTTTACGAAGTCTTAGTCATTTATGAGAAAACCATTTCTTACTTCCTGAAAATCTAAACTAAACATATGAAATTTACATGAACACAAGATAGGGTTTAATGATGTATAATTACTGGAAATCTGATTTTCACATGTGAATGATTAGCAGTTAATGTTCATATAGTCAATGAAACTCAATACACATTCATTGACCTCACTGGTGATGCCAGGAAGTGTTCGGTGTAGGCATTGTGCCATTAGATGAATAAGAGATGGTCCCTGACCTCGAGGAGTCCAGCAGAGGACGTAGCCAGTCTTACTGATTCATAAATTATATCCGTAATAATAGACTATGGTTCTAGGTACTGAAAAAAAATTCCTGGGAATGAAATATTTGGCTAGGTATTTGAACTTGGCAAAAGCTAAAAATCTTCCTTTCATAAAAGTCACAATGATATGTAGGCCATGATAATAGCATGAAATTCCAAATGCTAGGCAGTAAATAATGTTGGTTTTGGGATAAACTATTTCTTATAATTTTAATAGGCGGACATACAGATTGCGCATGTCCTGTCACTCTGAGTTCTGCACATTCCCTGCGCTTTCATGAGTTTCAATTTATAATCTTCGCACTTTGTTATTACAGTGCTTGACATTTAATTTCTGAAGACTGAAAAAAGAAAAAAAAAATGAGAACACCAGCAAATGTTAAAAGTCCTCAATAATGTTTAGATTTCAGTAGATTTCAGTAGATTTCGAGGAATATCTGCTTTAAAAAAAAAAAAAAAGGATTGGTTGGGAGATTTTTTTATAGCCTTGAGTCTATTTTTGGTCTATTGGAAATAACTTGGTTCTGCAAGATCATGCTGCTCTTTGCTTTGTGAATGGAATTTTGGATATAGCAGATAGTACTGACTACCCTTGCCAGGAAGTCTAGCAGACTGAAGACTGAAGTTTCTCTCACAGTACTCTTTTCTTCCCTTCCTGTATCACAGAAATTTCTAGATCTTGATATTGGATTTAAGTGAATTTATAATTACTCTCATGTACATGGCAAAAACAGTCCACTAGAAGCTTTTTGTTTTTTCCAGCTCTCTGTTGCTGGTAATAAAGGAGGAAAATTACAGATAAGTTTTCCTGAATATCCTCAGAAGCTCAATTTCAGAACCCTATCATGGAACCAGGCTCTGAGCTGGGGAAAACATACATTTGAAAGTACCACAACTGCAGCTCAAAATTTGTCTTAATTAGGGAGGCTGATGGAAATAATTTCCTTTTTAACAAAAACTACGTGGGAAGAAAAAGTTAATTTAGGAAAATATGTCACACGACATTTGTCAGTTTGAAGCCTAAGGTAATCCTTAGAGTATAAATCCAGTTTCCTCCAAAATATTTCAGAATAAAGACAACCTGACTGTTTTTTGAAAACCAAAATTTTATTTCCAGCTAACTCATCTACTTTTTAAAAGACAGACCATTGTAAAGAGTATTTTTGGGTTCACAACAAAATGGAACAGAAGGTACAGAGAGTTCCCATATATCCCTTGCCCACATGCACACATGGCCTCCCCCACTACCAACATCCTGCACCATTTGTTATAGTTGATGAACCTACACAGACATATCTTTATCACCCAAAGTCCGTAGTTTACATTAAGATTCACTGTTGAGGGCGCCTGGTTGGCTCAATCGGTTAAGCGGCCGGCTCTTGATTTCAACTCAGGTCATGACCTCAGAGTCATGAGATTGAGCCCTGCATCGGGTTCTACTGAGCCTGCTTGAGGATTCTCTCTCTCCTTCTCCCCCTGCCCCTCCCCCTCTTTGCACGCATGCTCTTTCTCTCTCTCTCTCAAAAAATAAATAAATCTTCAAAAACAAAAAAGATTCACTGTTGATATTGCATATTCTGTGGGCTTCAACAAATGTATCATAACTTGTAGCCACCATTAGCGTGTCCTACAAAACCGTTTTCCTCCCCTGAAAATCCTCTGTGCTTTACTTACTTGTTCCTCATCTACTTTTAAAAAAGCCAAATCGTTCCATATCTCTCATCTGCCTCGTCTGGGGTTTCTCAACCTTGGACTCTTAACATTTTGGACCAGCTACTTCTTTTTTTAAGGGGATATCTTGTGCATTGTAGGATGTTTGGTGGCACTCCTGTGGCATCTATGGGGTAGAGGCCACTCTCTGTTGTGACAGCCCAAAATGTCTCCAGACATTGCCAAATGCCCCCCAGGAATGGGTAGCAAAATCATCCCCTGTTAGGAACCTCTGGCCTAATCTAAGGCATCCTCCACTTTCAAGACAATGTCTGTATTATTCTCTTATGACTTGTACTGTTAGTCATTAAATGCCAGTCAACAAATATTTATTCTGCCTACTATGTGCTTGGCCATAGCCAAGAGTTATCAAATTTTTTATATATTAGAAGTGTTAGGGCAGAGGACGAGTGGTTACAATAAATGTAAACAAGGCAGAGCTATGCATGGTAGCTACATTGAACCTTGAGGCATGATAATCAAATCAGTTCGGCCATCTTCAGAATCTTCTGACCATTTACAACAGCATGAACCCAGAGGGAAAATTTACACTGCTAGATCGTTAAGATTGCTTAACTGATTGGACCTGCTCCGCTGTGGTCTGGTTCAGCAATCACACACAAGATATGGATGATGCCCCTACAGGGAAATAGTTCTGAATAATTAGCCAGGGGAGGTCGGTTCTACACAAATCTCCACTCCCACTCCACCACCACGTTCCCGTGATGCACAGGATTCTTCCCTGATTTCCATGGAGAGTTGCCAATAAGCACCACAGTTCTCCTTTCATTTAGCCTCTGCAGGTAGAGACAGAAGTGGTGATAAGTTGGAATCCTTTCTCATTTGCTCAGTACCTGTAACATTCTGGTTGCTAAATTGGAATGTAACTGAACAAGTACAATGGGAGATTTTACTTGGAGATTCTCCTTGTAAAGATTTAGGCATTAAAGGAGTCAGTTCCCCAGAGGACTGATAAGAAATGAAAAAGGGAACCGAAGCGATAGGCCATGGCACACCTTAGCAAAACTTCTCCTCTTTGCAGATGGCTTCAAGTTATGGGTTTCCTCCGCTTTCTCCTCCTTTTGGGGGGGCAGACTTATTACAGTCATTTTGATTTCTCCTTACTTTTGTTTATTTGGCTTTTTTTTAAATGATGGATTGCGGCGCCTGGGTGGCTCAGTGGGTTAAGCATCTGCCTTCGGCTCAGGTCATGATCTCAGGGTCCTGGGACTGAGTCCCGCATTGGGCTCCCTGCTCGGTGGGGAGTCTGCTTCTCCCTCTCCCTCTGCCCCTCCCGCCCCCCCCCCCCACTCGTGGGCTCTCTCTCTCTCTCTCTCAAATAAATAAATCTTTTAAAAAATGATGGATCAAAAATAAATAAATTCAGAATTGACTCACTAAAGACAATTTACCACATTTAAGTTAGTTTTTATTTCCAAGGCACTCCCTGGAGGATATGGGGGGGACTTATTCCTTAGTTCTTAGACTGAATTGATAGGTATATTCCCCTTTGGGGACCTGAGAATTGGTCTTCTCATCTATAAGTAACTTGAAAGATTCCTTCCAGGTCTTTCTGTGATCCATTGGCTATTATAATTAATATAGACTGGACCATGATGCATGCTGGGACCTCAGCAAAAGGAAGAAGAAGGAAGGTGTAGGAAAGAATCTTGGAAAGGGCATGACTGAAATTCTATGGGCTAACTCAGTTGTAGGACTATACCTTCAAGACTGTGGGTAGCCCATGAAATCAGAGTCTGAAGAATGAGGCAAATTTGAGTCGTATTCAAAGGACAATCAGGTCCTGGCATTGGGATAAGGGACAGCAGCAGGACTAAACATTTGAGGGCAAGACCTGGTATCAGATGGTCTACTGGGATTAGAGCAAGATGCCAGCTAGAAGAGGAAGCCATGCAGAGCAGAATCCAGCTCCCAGGGACCATGAGAGAAGAAAGGATTTCTTGGAGAATCAGAGCACCAGCCCATCAGGCTGGAACTCAGAGGAAGATCTCACCTCAAGGTGAGAATTATAGCCCTAATCAGAAAAGCTAGGCGAAAAGCCAATCAGAGAGGTTAGCCCAACACTTGTTGCGTCAGAGAAGAGGACGCAGTTCAGCGAACACAGAACAGAGAGGAACGTGGACAGTCATGTCTATTCTGTGTCTTGTACTGACAGGATGGAATGCCTAATATCCTGCTCTTGTAGGCAGTATTTGGCTCACTAGATGTAGGCGGTAGAATACTCCTAGCCTCTGTCAGAGCAGCAAGGAAAGGCAGAGATTAACAGAAGTCTACCTCGTATACTTTGTTTCATTCAGCACCTCTATTTGACAATGCTTCCATAGTCACACAAACATCATACTTGTTGATTGCTAACTTCTCTCTGCTACTTCTATCAGAATTGGCTGCAACCTCTTAGGGAATTAAACATGATCAGGCCCTAATGATTGGGCTACGAGATTTCTGTGTATCAGTGGAGTTTAGACACTAAACCAGGGTTGGCAAACTTTTTCTGCAAAGGTCAAGATAGTAAATATTTGAGGCTTTGCAGGCCGTGTAGAATGTGTTGTAAGTACTCAGCTCTGTCACTGTAACACGAAAGCAGCCATGGACAATGTATAAACAGATGGGTGTGGCTCTGTTCCAATAAATCTTTATTTATGGACCTTGGAATTTGAATTTCATAAATGTTCGTGCGTCATGAAAATAATCTTCTTCTTTTGATTTGTTTCCGCTTAAAAACGTCAAAATTGTTCTTAGCTTGTGAACCGAGCAAAAACAGGCAGCAGGTCATAGTTTGCAACTCCTGATTTAGTGCCAGTGATTCTACTAATTCTGGGCTCCCGATACCATGAGCAGGGCCACAGTATCCTACTGATAGGATTCACCTTGCTCCAGGCTCTGGTAAAAATCAGGCCACAGACAGGAACACTATAATAAACTCTACCTATTATCCACTCATAAAATCAGTCTGCTTGATGGTTCTGCTCTCTTTCTACACTTTGATCTGGTAATAGGGCTCTGATATAGTTGTTATTGATAAAACCACTTGAGTTGCACGCCAGTGCCTATAAATACACTTTCTTGTACGTCTTGAGTTTTGCTTGGCACCCAGTTCCTACAACACTAGAGTCTCGCCCTGACTCCCAACCCCAAGTTGCTCCTAGAGATGGGAGTGTTGTATTTTTTTTTAACTTTTGAAATTTTTTAAATTGATATATAGCTGATATATAACATATTAGTTTCAGGTGTACGGTATGATTCAATATTTGCATGTATTGTGAAATGATCGCCACAGTAAGTCGAGTTTAACATCCATCATCATACATAGTCACAACTTTTTTTTCTTGTGATGAGAACTTTTAAGACCTACTCTCTTAGCCACTTTCAAATATGTCATAGAAGATTATTAACCATAGTCACCATACTGTAAATTATAACCCCATGACTTATTTATTTTATACCTGGAAGTTTGTACCTTTTGATCCCCTTAACTCATTTTTGCCCACCTTCCGACCTCTGATGCTGGTGACCACCAATCTGCTCTCTGTATCTGTGGTTTTTTTAAATTCCATATATAAGTGAGAACATACATTATCTGTCTTTGAGTTATTTCATTTACCATAATGCCCTCAAGGTCCATCCGTTTTGTTGCAGATGGTGAGATTTCCTTCTTTCTATGACTAATAGTATTCCAGGATGTGTCACACATTTTCTTTATCCACTCATCCATCCATAAACACGTAAGTCGGTGGGAGTGTTGTACATTGACTTTAGTGCCCATGGCCAATGGCCAGGTTCCTGTGATCTCCCTGATGTCAACTCTCTACCTGCCTAAATCATCCTCTTGTGGTTGGTCCAGTTCTAGGTCTAGCTAACCTGGCCAATCTCATCAAGCTCAAATGAGACATTTAGCATCATATGAACAGAGAGACATGTAGGAAAAGAAAATATATAATAATAATAATACACATCCAGAGGCTGTCTTTCAATAACTTTTGTTATAGCCCAAAAACAAATGGAACAATCTCTTTGTCTTGCTCTATCCTTTAAGAAGCACAAGTATGGGGGCACCTGGGTGACTCAGTCGGTTGAACGTCTGACTCTTGGTTTCAGCTCAGGTCATGATCTTGAGGTTGTGAGATCGAGCCCCGTGTTGGGCTCTTTGCTCAGCGCAGAGTCTGCCTGTCCCTCTCCCTGCCCCTCCCCTCTCTCTCTCTCTCTCTCAAATAAATAAATAAAATCTTTAAAAAAATAAGTAAAAATATTGAGAACCAAATTTTTTTCCTGCCACAATGGCTGCTCAACACTGAGGTAAAAATTATATATACTCAGTAAAACTCTCAGTAACTACATCAAAGCACAATAAAAAGTATTTACTTTTAGTGTTTGCAGTCCTGTCAAGTCTCTGAGTTCATTTTTCATGGTTAAGACCTTTCCAAAATTTTATGGACTATGCAAAGTGATTCAGTCACGCAGTTTAGTATTTTTAATAATTCTCTCTCACATGTCCTGAATTCTACACTATCATAGGTCGATTTCCCCAACTGCCAATGTATAAACTACTTCTTCAAGATGAAGCTATACATTATAACATAGGGGATGCATTTCAACTTTTCGTTAGCGTATCATTCATCCTTGGCAAAGGCAATAGGAAGAAACCGTATTGACAGCTCCCCATTTTGAGGTCTCGTATTTTCTGGGATGAAGTCTGGGAATGTGTATTTCCAACCTAAGTGTTATACCTGGTCTTTCATCAACAGGAAAATAGGTTATCTGCTCTGTGCCAGGATTTTCAAATGTGGTCAATTATGAAAAATATGCATTGCCTGTAATTCAGTGACACTTGAGGATGGAGATAACATGACCTAAAGATTTAGAGTGTCTGTTATTAAAGACCTAGTTTGGATATTCCAGAAACCAAATATCTAGACATAACCCATACTTTTGATTTCCAAGTAGAAGTATGGATTTACAGTTATCTGTTAGTCTCCACAACCAGGACAGGCCTCTATGCTACCATCAAATTGGCTCCTTTTGACTACTTTGGTTATGTTTATTCCGCTATCTTACTTGGCACAGACGAACAGATTGATACTTTGGGAACCATTCCAGGTTTTTTTGTTGTACAAATATGACCTCCGAGCAAAATGTAAAAATGCCTTAGTGAATATATTTGTCACATGGGAAAATGGGTCTAATTATTTTACAGTACTATGAACCATACAATTATATTTTTAATTCAGTTTAATTATAAAATCCAGTATAGTTAACATACAGTATTATATTAAAATTAGTTTTCAGTGTACAATAGAGTGATTCAACAATTCCATACATCACCCTGTGCTCATCACAAGTGCCCTCCTCCTTAATCCCCAACACCTGTTTCACCCAACCCCTACCTCCCTCCCCTCTGGTAACCATCAGTTTGTTCTCTGTAGTTAAGATTCTGTTTCTCGATCTCTCTCTCTCTCTCTTTCCTTGGCTCATATTTTTGTTTGTTTCTTAAATTGCATATATGAATGAAATCATATGGTATTTGTCTTTCTCTGACTTATATTGCTTAGTATTATACTCTCTAGCTCCATCTGTGTCATTACAAATGGCAGGATTTCATTATTTCTTATGGCTAAATAATATTCTATTGTGTATATACACCACATCTTCTTTTTTTTTTTTTTTAAAGATTTTATTTATTTATTTGAGAGACAGAGAATGAGAGACAGAGAGCACGAGAGGGAAGGGGATCAGAGGGAGAAGCAGACCCCCCGCTGAGCAGGGAGCCCGATGCGGGACTCGATCCTGGGACTCCAGGATCATGACCTGAGCTGAAGGCAGTCACTTAACCAACTGAGCCACCCAGGCGCCCCACCACATCTTCTTTATCCATTCATTAGTCGATGGTCACTTGGGCTGTTTCTATATCTTTTTTTTTTTTTTAAAGATTTTATTTATTTATTTGACAGAGAGAGACACAGCGAGAGAGGGAACACAAGCAGGGGGAGTGGGAGAGGGAGAAGCAGGCTTCCCGCAGAGCAGGGAGCCCGATGTGGGACTCGATCCCAGGACCCTGGGATCATGACCTGAGCTGAAGGCAGTCGCTTAACCAACTGAGCCACCCAGGCGCCCCGGCTGTTTCTATATCTTAACTCTTATAGATAATGCTGCCTTAAACATGGGGGTGCATGTATCCCTTTGAATTAGTATTTTTGTATTCTTTGGGTAAATAGTAGTGTGTGTGTGCTAGTAGTGTGATTGCTAGATCAGAGGGTAGATCTATTTTTAACTTTTTGAGGAGCATCCATACTGTTTCCCACAGTGGCTGCACCAGTTTGCATTCCCACCAACAGTGCAAGAGGGTTCCTTTTTCTCCACATCCTCGCCAACACTTGTTTTTAATTGAGCTTTGATTTTAGTCATTCTGACAGGTGTGAGGTGATATCTCATTATAGTTTTGATTTGCATTTCCCTGATGATGAGTGATGTTGAGCATCTTTTCAAGTGTCTGTTGGCCATCTGTATATCTTCTCTTTTTTTAAAGATTTTACTTATTTATTTGAGAGAGACAGCAACAGAGAGAGAGAGAGAGCATGAACAGGAGGGAGCTGACTCCTGGCTAAGCAGGGAGTCTGACACGGGGCTCGATCCCAGGACCCTGGGGTCATGACTTGAGCCGAAGGCAGACGCTTAACCGACTGAGCCACCCAGGTGCCCCATCTGTATGTCTTCTTTGGGAAAATGTCTGTTCATGTCTTCTGCCCATTTTTTAATTGGATTATTTATATTTTAGGTATTGAGTTGTATCAGTTCTTTATATATTTTGGCTACTAACCTTTTATCGGATATGTCCTTTGCAAATATCGTCTCCCATTCAGTGAGTTGCCTTTCGTTTTGCTGATTGTTTCCTTCACTGTGCAGACGCTTTTTTATTTTGATGAGGTCCCAATAGTTCATTTTTGCTTTTTTCCCCCTGTGCTTCAGGAGACCTATCTAGAAAAACGTTGCTATGGCCGATGTCAGAGAAATTACTGCCTGTGCTCTCTTCCAGGATTTTTATGGTTCCAGATCTCACATTTAGGTCTTTAATCCATTTGGAACTTACTTTTGTGTATGGTGAAAGAAAGTGGTCCAGTTTCATCCTTTTGCATGTTGCTGTCCAGTTTTCCCGGCACCATTTGTTGAAGAGACTGTCTTTTTCCCATTGGATATTCTTTCCTACTTTATCAAAGATTAATTGACCATATAATTATGGGTTCATTTCTGGGTTTTCTATTCTGTTCTATTGATCTACGTGTCCATTTTATGCCAGACCATACTGTGTTGATGACTACAGCTTTATGATAGAACTTGAAATCCGGAATTGTGATACCTCCAGTTTTGTTCTTCTTTTTCAGAATTGCTTTGGCTATTCGGGGTCTTTTGTGGTTCCATACAAATTTTAGGATTGTTTGTTCCAGTTCTGTGAAAAATGTTGTTGGTATTTTAGTAGGGATTGCATTAAACGTGTAGATTGCTTTGGGTAGTATAGACATTGTAACAATATTTGTTCTTCCAATTCATGAGCATGGAATGTCTTTCCATTTCTTTGTGTCATCTTCAATTTCCTTCACCAGTGTTTTATAGTTTTCAGAGTATAGGTCTCTTACCTCTTTGGTTAGGTTTATTCCTAGGTATGTTATTATTTTTGATGCAACTGTAAATGGAATTGTTTTCTTAGTTTCTCTTTCTGCTGCTTCATTATTAGTGTATAGAAATGCAACTCTTATGTATATTGATTTTTTCATCCCACGACTTTACTGAATTCATTTATCAGATCTAGTAGTTTGTTGGTGGAGTCTTTGGGGTTTTCTACATTGAGTTATCATGTCATCTGCAAATAGTGAAAGTTTTACTGTTTCCTTACCAACTTGGATGCCTTTTATTTCCTCTTGTGTGGTTGCTGTGGCTAGGACTTCCAGTACTATGTTGAATAAAAGTGGTGACAGTGGACATCCTTGTCTTGTTCCTGACCTTCAGGGGAAAGCTCTCAGCTTTTCCCCATTGAGGATGATGCTTGCTGTGAACCACACAATTCTTAATCACAGGGCAAAAGAAAGATACAGTGAGCAGCAAAAGAAATGTGGGAAAATACAGAAGAAATGAAGGATGATGCTTATCTAACCAGTTTCACCTTCCAACTTTGACACTGCTTTCATTGGTTTCAAACGTATCCATGATTCTCTGTTTACTGTTGGGAGCTTGGAAGTATAACAAAGAAATAGGAAGTCTTTGCTTTATTTGGTTCTTCAGTTTGGATAATAAGAACTTTTCAGTATAATATTCAAACTCAGGACCACAAGGTTTTTGCTTAACCTCATTTATCTTCTTTCTCCCCTAATGAACATTACAGTGATGAGGACGGACCTGTGGGGTCCCAACAGTGTTTATTAAGATGTGAGAAACTGGAGTCGAAATGGGGATGGGAATGAGTCAGAAGATTACAGGAAACTGGAGAGAAAAGAGAAAAGGGGATAATAGTAGAAGATTTCTCATAAAGTGGGAATAGGGTCACTTCACCTGTAATCTCACGAGGCAACAAATAGGATATGGGGACAGGTATCATGCAAAGTCTTTATTATGTGGATAGCTCCCTTCCCTGGATTCTGTAGGAACATAGGTTTTTCCTTATTTTGATCTTGTCATGGCCATTTAGGCTCAGGAGGGGGTGTCATATGTTGATTGTCTGCTGTGCATGGCAGAGGCAGATTGAGGAATAGAACTGGCACAGAGTCCTAGGCCAATGTTCTTCCCACACACCATATTGTTGTTGTTGAATCCAGTGTCGTTTCAAAAAATTACTCTCATTATTTTTTTATTTCTGCTTAAGAATTTTCTCTGCATTTCAGTACATTCTGTCTGTTTGATTTGGAGCTGGTTCTGCATATGAAATTAATCTGAGGGACAGGATCTTCCCCGCTTAGGTGTCTAGAGGAGCCCCCTTGCTCCCACTGCCCCTCTATGTCTCCTTGGGCACCACTAACTCATAGGAAAATAGGGAGGAAACTGATAACATTCATATAACCAGCTTCAACCCACAACTTATTTTAAAAGATCTTGTTTATTTATTTGAGAGAGAGAGAGAGCTCGCTCGCACAAGCAGGGGGAGGGGTAGAAGGAGAGGGAGAAGCAAACTCCCCACAGAGCAGGGAGACCCTGAGATCATGACCTGAGCCGAAATCAAAGAGTTGGATGCTTAACCAACTGAGCCACCCAGGTGCCCCTTCACCTCCCAACTTTGATAGTATTTTCATGGGACCATTGGCTTAAAATCATTTCTGCAGTTTTTCGTTCACTGCTTAGAACTATGACTAAAGAACAGGCAGCTTTTCCTTTATTATACACATTTCTATTTATAAATTTCCCATCAGCAAAGTCAGTTATAAGCCCACAGGGAATATTTATAAATCCCTTATGAAGTCAATACTCTGCAGCTCTGCAGTACTCACTTTCATCCTCTATTTCATTTACCACTTTCCTAGAATGTGAGTCACCCATTCAGGTGCTCAACTCTTTCATCCCTCAAATTGTGATTATTTTTTGTTCTTGACCCTCATAACTTCACTGTTTTAATAGGATCCCGTAAATTATTTATGGCCATTAACTTGCTCTGTATTTTTTTTCTCTCATAATATTGGCTGAAAGGTTCTTATGTGACGTTTCTGAGCCTGTGTTGCTACATGGACTGGTGGGTTGGAAGCTAGCCTCCAGTTACTATCCTCTACTTAAAATTAAAGCACTAAAACTCAAAAGTCTCAAATAATTCTGTATTGATGATGCCCGACCTTTCTTTCTCTGGTGGCAGTCTGCCTTCTGACTGTAATTTCTGAGGGTCATGCCAAAGGTCGTCACTGGCAGACCTGACGCTGTAAAAGGGAGCCATGCCATGAACAGAGAACTGATACCAGAACTTTCTTGATCAGTCTTATAATTTCTTAATGAAAAACTCTCCAGGGGGTGCCTGGGTGGCTCAGAATTTTTTGAAAGCAACTAACTAAATAAAATATGCCTTCAAATGATACATTCTTTCATTGATTTGGAAAATGGAATTACTCACATGACAATGGAGGATATACTTCTGTTTAATTTTATATTGAAACTTCTTTTGTTTCAACTCTTATTTATTGAATGTCTCCACTATAAAGCCACAGTGAGTGAGGGTTTGAGCAGGCAGTTTCATGATCAGAGCTGAAATCTGGAGATTATAAAAAGCCCAGGTGAATGTGGTGAGACCCCCAACTAAGTTGGGGGCAGGGAGAATAGAAAGGAAAAACAAGCCTGTTCTCTTTGACCCAATCTTTGAGGTACAGAAAGGGTATTTGAAGGTCTACCATTCATGCTCATACCAGATACTGGAATGTTCTTGAATTTTACATGCTGCAAAATGATGTAGATAAATAGGAAGAAAGAGCTGACCATATGTTTAAGGGAATATTTTGATGAAAGATAAATATTTATTCTGAATTCTTAAAAAGTGACTGTGAGATAAACAGCTGAGGAGAGCTCCTTAGAAAGATCATCACACAGGGGGGCCTGGGTGGCTCAGTCGTTAAGCGTCTGCCTTCAGCTCAGGTCATGATCTCAGGGTCCTGGGATCGAGCCCCATGTCAGACTCCTTGCTCAGTAGGGAGTCTGCTTGTCCCTCTCCCTCTGCCCCCCTCGCTTGTGCTTTCTCTCTCTCTAATAAATAAATTAAATCTTTTTTTTTAAAAGAAAAACTCCCCAAACTCCAGATGGTCCTCTCATTTTCTGATGCCTTTATTCCCATGAACCAAAGACTTTTAGCATCATCTTCCCCCACAGACAATAGTCAAGAACTCTGACTAGCTCTTTTTCCACCTTTTCATCTTGCACAGGGACACTTCTCCCTCGAGCCACCATGTTTACAGCTTTATGCTGTGTTTCACCAATGTTGGCTCCTGCCTGTTAACCCTATTCTTTATATGCTTTGAGCCCACGTTGTCTTTCTTTTGTTGCTCTTACCAATATGATATCACGTATCAGCTGTGCCTGCTGTGATTGGCCGTGGCTGGACATGACCCAAGGAGGCCCCAGTGAGGCTCAGAATGAAAACTCCTAGGTCCTGGAGTACAGGCATGGCAGAGACTCCCCCAGTGCTGGCCCAGCAAGAAGTCCAAGGCCTCAGCACAGAAACTGAGCCTGGGTTACAGGCCTACCTGAATAGGGGAATTATGGCCTGCTCTCATAGTATGAGCTGGTGAGCTGGGTGCTGAATAGGGGGGCAGAAAGGATATAAAATATAGCAAGCCCAAAGTTCACAACTCCCCAAACCGGATGGGTATTTCCCTCTGTGCGGGATGGCTAATCTGTAGAACTTACGGCAAGTCTCTGAGAGGTGCGTGGGAGGCCGTGGGCAGCCAAGTCGACCCTGGTGTCTTTTATCTCATTTGGATCCTTCGGACAGCTGATCTACTTTGAGGGTAAGCCAAAGGAAAAGCGACCTCTAGTGTGGGCCAGATTCCCTGAGTTGGCCTCATGTAACTGGAAATCTATTGTTCCTTTTCCTATTTCCACTGCTCTGTAGACTTTAGCAGCCAGTCTATAGGATGACACCTAAGAGGAAAGAGCTCTGTGGGAGACTTTGCCTCACTCCTCCCTTCACACTTAGTTCCCTTCCTTACCCTCTTGATTCTAATTTCTCTGGCCAGTGATCTGATTTCCCTGGGCATGTGACTACACTCATATTGAATAAAATCAGTTATTATTTCAAGAAATATTTTTTGAAGGGTGCCTGAGGGAGAGGGAAATAGAATCTGAAGCAGACTCCACACTGAGCATGGAGCCCAATGCAGGGTTCGATCCCACGACCCTGAGATCATGACCTGAGCAGAAATCAAGAGTCGGATGCTTAACTGACTGAGCCCCCCAGGCACCCCTCCCCCAAATTTCTTTTATGTAGCAAGAAGCAAGCCTGTCACTCCCACTGGAATGGCTATAACAAGTGTCAATAAAGATGTGGAAAAATTGGAACCTTCATACATTGGTGGTGGGAATGTAAAATGATGTGACTGCTGTGGAAAAAGTTTGGTGGTTCCTCAAAAAGATAAATATAATTACCATATGACTCAGCAATTCCATTTCTAGGTTTAGACCCCAAAGACTGGAAAACGGATATTCAGACAAAAACCTGTACATGAATGTTCAAAGCAGCACTATTCACAATAACCCAAAAGTGGAAACATGCCCAATTTCCACCAACAAATAAATTAAAAGTGGTATATCCATACAATGGAATATTACTCAGCCTTAAAAAGAAGTAAAGTCATGGGGCACCTGGGTGGCTCAGTTGGTTAAGCGTCTGCCTTCAGCTCAGGTCATGATCCTGGAGTCCCGGGATCGAGTCCCGCATCGGGCGCCCTGCTCACGGGGAGTCTGCTTCTCCCTCTGACCCTCCCCCTCTCATGCTCTCTCTCTCTGTCTCATTCTTTCTCTCTAAAATAAATAAATAAAATCTTTTAAAAAAAGGAAGTAAAGTCATGATACATGAAACATGGGCTAACCTCAAAAACAACGTGCTAAATAAAAGCAGCCAGATACCAAATACCACATGTTGTATGATTAAGTTCATGTGAAATGTCCAGAATGGGCAAATCCATAGAGACAGAAAGCAGATTGGTTACCTGGGCCTTGGGGTGAGAAGGCAGTTTAACTGTAAATGAGCATGAACAATTTTATTAGGATAATGAAAGTGTTCTAAAACTGGAAATATGGTGACAGTTACACAACTCTATAAATTTACTAAAAAGTCATTGGACTCTGCATTTAAAATAGATAAATTTCATGGCATGTAAATTACATCTCAATGAAGCTGGGGGTTTTTTGTTGTTTTTCTTTTATTATATATAAGAATTTTACCTATTTATTTTAGAGTGACAGAGAGAGCACAAGCAGGGGAAGGGGCAGAGGGAGAGAGAGAACCCTCAAGCAGACTCCCCACTGAGTGTGGAGCCTAACGTGGGGCTCCATCCCACGACCCTGAGATCATGACCTGAGCAGAAATCAAGAGTCGGACACCCAACCAACTGAGCCACCCAGTCGCCCCCACCCTTTTTTTAAGAGGCAGGCCTGGCTGACTGGCATTCTCAAGATTTACTAGATTGTGAAAACTCAGGACAAGATACAAATGAAGGGTATACACTGTCCAGGGAAAAAAGTGGAACATTCTAATCACTATATTGTACACCTGAAATTAATAGTAGACTGCATGTGAACTAACTGGAATTAAATAAAAACTCTAAAAAAAGTGAAGTATTCTGAGAGATAAGAGAGAGAAAGAAGGAAAAGTAAGAGGCTAGATCACAGTGTTCCTCCCTCCTCCATCCACCCCACCATCGTAAGGATGAACCTGAGGGGTTGAGTGAAGTTCCGACAAACATTTTACAACCAAGTGTTGGGCTAGGGGATTGAAAACAGGGTAGAATTGTGCCCAATTTGGTCTATGGAACTGTGAGACATCACCTTCCTGAATTCCCCCTCACTAACAAAGGGGTGATCATAACAGAAGAGAGATGGATACAAGGCGTATCTAGGCAGAGAGAGGAAGCCATGTCTTCCTCAGCTCCTACTTGGCATAGGCTGATCTAGAAGTTTCCACATGTTGCCAGTGGAAGACATGGAAAATAGCTGAATGGAGAGCCAACAGACCTGCCATGGGGCCACAACTGAGGAGCAAAGTGACCGCATGGCAGAGACTGGAGGAGGACAGCCTCATTCAGGAGCTAGATGGAGAATGTGGCTGACATCCAGAAGATTTGAAAGGCAGACAGGGGCCTTGACAGCAAGGTGGTGAACAACCCTGGGTTTAAATGGGCCGAGAGCATAGACCCTATATTTCACAAGCCCTGGATTTCTGATTAGGTGCCAGCCGGGTGCCCAGTGTTGAAGGAGTGGGAGCATTACTGAGTATATTAGTATAGAGACCAATGAAGAACCACACAAAGATGCCCACGTCAAATGGCTCCTCCCTCTCTGTCACATCCCGAGGAGGAAGGACATAGAGATGGGGGGGGAGTTGAAACTCTGAAACACTGAGAAGTATCCAAAAGGACTGATTAACCCAGAAGATACTATAGTAAGTGGAAGGAGATTAAGTTTCCTTCATAATTTAGTATAGTAATAAAACAAATTGACTTAGTCCCTAACTGAGCACAGTAGACCAAGGCCTGTACCTGGCTGCTCATTCCCCATGCTGCGAAGGGCCGTAGCAGAGTCTAGGAAACCAGACTGGGCTCTGCAGAGTTCTTTGTGAGCCACCAACATCTTTGTCATAGGGCATTTGAGCAAGATTTCCATAATGAGGTTAAAAGCAGGAAGATCTAAGGCCAGATTGTATAGTTTTTTTTTAAAAATCTTAGCCGTCATCATTCCCAAGAACCATTCATAAGGCCTAAGTTACCGTGTAATAATTCTCACCTTGCCTGGGCTTCTATCTTAAAGGAAAGTCTCCAGGAGCAGACTGACCCTCGGATAGGAGTGCTTCACAATAATCTGGTATTCAAAATGGTGCATATTTAGCACTATACTAAATACTTTTGGGGCCGCCTGGGTGGCTCAGTCAGTAAAGCGTCTGCCTTCAGTTCAGGTCATGATCTTGGGGTCCTGGGATCAAGCCCTGTGTGTCGGGCTTCCTGCTCAGTGGGGAGCCTGCTTCTCCCTCTCCCTCTGCCCCTCCCCGCCCCTGCTTGTGTTCTCTCACTTGCTCTCTCTCTCAAATAAATAAATAAGATCTTTTAAACATAAATAAGTAGGGGTGCCTGGGTGGCTCAGTCAGTTAAGCGACTGCCTTCAGCTCAGGTCATGATCCTGGAGTCCCGGGATCGAGTCCCATGTCAGGCTCCCTGCTCAGCAGGGAGTCTGCTTCTCCCTCTGACCTTCTCTCTCTCTCTCTCTCTCTCAAATAAATAAATAAATAAAATCTTTAAAAATAAAATAAATAAATAAGTAAATACTTTTCATTCATTTGATTCTCACAAAACATTTATGATGTGGGTATTACTATCATATACATTTTATCAGATGATGAAACAGTCTTAGAGATGATAAACAAGTGGCCCAATGAACATACAATGAAATACACTGGTTGTGGGAATCTGAATTCTTGCAGCCACTAAATTGGTGCAGCCATTATGAAAAACAGTATGGAGATTCCTCAAAAATTAAAACTAGAACTACCATACGATCCAGCAATTCCCCATCTGAGTATTTATCCAAAAGAAATAAAACCACTATCTCAAAGAAATAATCTTTACTCGCATGTTCACTGCAGCATTATTCACAATAGGCAAGGTATAGAAACAACCTACGTGTCCATCAATGGACAAGTGGATAAAGCAAATGTGTGTATGTGTGTGTGTGTGTGTGTAATGGAATATTATTCAGCCTTTAAAAGGGAGAAAATCCTGTCATTTTTGACAACATGGATGAATCTGGAGGGCATTATGCTAAGAGAAATAAGCCAGACACAGAAAGACAAATATTGCATGATCTCACTTATATGTGGAATCTAGGGGAGGGGAGCCAAACTCATAACAGAGTAGAATGGTGGTTACCAGAGGCTTGGGGGAGGAAGTCATGGGGAACTATTGTTTAATGGGTATGGATTTCAGTTTTGCAAGATGAAAAGAGTTCTATAGATGGATGGTGGTATGGTTACACACAATATAAATGTATGTAATATGATGACGGTACGTTATAAATGATTAAGATAGTAAATTTTATGTTATGGGTATTTCACCAGAATAAAAAATTGGGGAAAAATCTGTAAATAAAAAAAACAAACAAACGGCCCATTGTCATAGATCTATTTAAGAGGTAAAATCAGTAATTGAAATCAGGTATGCCTGATACATAATCCATGTTCTTTCCACAAAAGCATATAACTATTACATTCAAATAATGTAACTGAATTGATTTATACACATAACAGTCCTTCAAAGGTACCATCTTGACCAACTCTGTTATACTCATTTCAAAATTTTGTGGGACTTGTCTTCAAGAATATCCACACAGTCTATAGATCATTAGTTTGATTCTTCTCAATGGTGGTAAATTTTAGTTCTTTGAGGGAGGATTAATTTTTGGAATGTGGTAAAATCATTTTATTGATTTAAATGTGATTAAACTGGGGGTGCCTGGGTGGCTCAGTCAATGAAGCATCTGACTCTTGATTTTGGCTCAGGTCATTATCTCAGGGTTGTGGGATGAAGCTCTGCGTCCAGCTCCATGCTGAGCATGGAGCCTGCTTAAGATTCTCTCCCTCTACCGCCTCCCCCCTGCTCACATATACTCTCTCTCTCAAAAAAAAAAAAGTGAATGTGATTAAACTGGGTAATACAATTTGAGCAGAAGTAAGTTATGTTTATAACATAACAAGTTTATTTCCATACCTGATTTATACACTGGCTCAGTACCTAAAGATTTCATGAATTAAGGAGTAGATGGGTAAACAAATCTTCCAAGAGAATCACACTTTGACATTGAAGGTCAACACTCATTAAAAAATATGGATTCAGAAATATCTGTTTTGTTCAAATTGTCAAGTTATTTAGTCACACTATGTAGCTTCTAGGAAGAGTTCACAAAAATCAGTTGGATTAATTCAAAAGTAGCAAAAGTGGTCCTCTTAAGAGTAGGGTTCAATTTTTGTGTCATAATTCAGTCTCAATCTGACATCCTCTCAAGAGATAAAATGTGGGGCGCCTGGGTGGCTCAGTTGGTTAAGCAACTGCCTTCGGCTCAGGTCATGATCCTGGAGTCCCTGGATCGAGTCCCGCATCGGGCTCCCTGCTCGGCAGGGAGCCTGCTTCTGCCTCTGACCCTCCCCCCTCTCATGTGCTCTCTCTCTCTCATTCTCTCTGTCTCAAATAAATAAATAAAATCTTTAAAAAAAAAGAGAGATAAAATGTGTTTAAAAGAGACTAGCCATCAACCAGAAAGATTCATGACAGCAATGTACAGAATGAATACATAAGAATAAACATAATTTAGGAGGAGTTCCTCATTTTAACTAAAGAAAATAAAGACCTCTGAATCTTTGCCCATTTTTATAATCTAATCTCTTCTTGTAAAACTTTTGGGTGCATTTGTTGGGCAATACATTTCTTTTTGTCATTTTTCAACCAATTGGACCTAGAGACATATTAGTTTTCACTAATTTTAGAATCATCTGGTTTTTAGGGAAGTGAGGAATCCATAATTAAGCTATAAAAGATTCAGTACAGGTGATATTGTATGCAATATTATGTACAGAATGAGACAGAGAATAGCCTCACTACTATAAAAAAATATTTGTAATATTTCAGTATAGGTGTATGGAAGGAATCCAACTGAATCATGCATTTGATTACAACTGAGTGTTCTTTCTATTCACAGCATGTGTTTCTTTCTCAATGTACATTTCTATGTATTCTCCACCCTCTAACCATGCAACCCTGTGCCAACATTACCCAGGCATCCTTCTTCCCAAATTCCAAACTTATATCCAGTTGTCTTTTGGACATTTCTACCTGGGTGTCCAGAGACAAGACTATTTTATACGGTTGTGCAGACCGAGTACTCCAAAGTGAGGGGAGCCATTTATATAGACATCCGTATAAATATTCCCTCTTGGAGTTGTGCAACACAGCTACCTTGTCCACAGACAAAAAACATCCCAAATTGAACTCAGTCATTTTTCCCAGAGAAATAAAAATTTACATTCACACAAAAACATGTGCTAATAGTTATAGCAGTTTTCTTTGTGATAGCTAAAAACTGGCCAACAGTCCAGATACCCTTCTGTAGGTGAATGGTTAAACCAACTGTGGCACATCCATACCATGAAATGACACTCAACAGTAAAAAGAAATTAACTATTGGGGCTCCTGGGTGGCATGGTTGGTTAAGCTTCTGATTCTTAATTTGGCTCAGGTCACGATCTCAGGGTCATGAGATCGAGCCCCACATGGGGCTCCATGCTCAGCATGGAGCCTGCTTAAGATTCTCTCTCTCCCTCTCCCTCTGCCTCTCCCCACTCTTTCCCTCTAAAAAAAAAAAAAAGAAATGAATTATTGTTCATTCAAAACATTGTTCATGCCTGGATGAGTCTCCAGGGAATTATGCTGAGTGAAAAATGTCAATCCAAAAGGTCACATACTGTAGGATCCCATTTAAATAATATTATTGAGATAACAAAATTAGAAATAAGGATCAGATTAGTGATTGGTAGGGATAAGGAATTGGGGTGCAGGGGGTGGATGTGGCTATAAGGGGTACCATGAGGGGCTCTGGGAATGGTTCTGTATCTTGACTGTTGTGGTGGTCATGCAAATCTACACATGTGATGTAGTTGCATAGAGCTACACACACACGTGCACGCGACTGCATGGAAAACTAGTGAAACCTGAATAATCTCTGTGACCTTTACACAATTTCCTGGTTTGATATTGTACTATAGTTTTTTTTTTTTTAAAGATTTTATTTATTCATGAGAGACGGGGGTGGGGAGGCAGAGGCAGAGGCAGAGGGAGAAGTAGGCTCCCCACAGAGCAGGGAACCTGACGTGGGTCTCGATCCCAGGACCCTGGGATCATGACCTGAGCCAAAGGCAGACGCTTAACTGACTGAACCACCCAAGCACCCCCCCAATACTGTACTATAATTATACACAATGATACCATTGGGGGAGACTGGGTAAAGTGTACAGAAGATCTCTCTGTACGTGTTTTTTTTTTTTTTAACTTTTTGTTAATGTATAATTATTCTAAAAAGCTTTTAAAATATTAAAATAGATTTTAAGCAAAAAAAAAATCCTGACTTGTTGACATTCTTTGTTTTTTATCATAAAAGCTGCCCAGTGTGAGAAAAATTTAACTGAGAAGGTGATTTAATACTACTTCTCCAATTAATGTGCACGTAGTTAGAGCTTCTTCAATGATGGAAAGGTCAGAGGTTGAAAGGGGAGCTCAGGGGGCAGTAGAAATAAAGCTGGTCAAGTAAACCAGAAGTCATGGTCATCCCTGAAAGGATGCTGATTCAGTCTGAAGATACTCAGAGTTAATAGAAAGAAGTAAATAAGGGACTAAAGAGGTAAGTGCGAATTATTAAGGCTTAATACAGAGGGTACTAAATAATGCATTGATGTTGGCATTTCATTAAAATTCTGTCTTTGAAGGCAGCCTAACCAAGGTTTGAGTACCATCTTTCCATCATTCTTTGGATAATGTATTAAAATTGAGCCTCTCTGAAGCTCTGTTTCCTCATGGGTAAAATGGAGATTAATATTATTTATTTCTTAAAGGTGCCTGTGAGAATAAAAAGGAGCAGTGCATTTAAGTACATAGCATAGTTCCTGGAGCATAAGTACACAAAAAGATAGATATTATTACCTTTTCTGTTTTCCCTAAAAAGAAAGGAAGGAAGAAAAGAAAGAAAAAAGAAAAAAACTCTTTAGCAAACCAGAAATAGAAGGAAAGTTTCTTGACCTGTTAAAGGTTATATATTTTTTAAAACCAATATTATAACTATTGGAGAATTATTTTTTAAATTTTTTGGTAAGATTTTATTAAGTTATGTCCACACCCAGCATGGAGCTCAAACTCACAACCCTGAGATCAAGAGTCGCATGCTCCACTGACTGAGCCAGCCAGGTGCCCATGATGGAGAAACTTTAGATTTATCGTCTTTAAGATCAGACACAAGATCATAATTCCCATCTATCATTGCTACCATTAAGATTTTATTGTCAGCACTGACCAGTGGCATAAAGAAAAAATAAGTTAATTAAAAATGTAAGGATTGGAAAGAAGGAGATAAAACTGTCATTATTTGGGGGCGCCTGGGTGGCTCAGTCATTAAGCGTCTGCCTTCGGCTCAGGTCATGATCCCAGGGTCCTGGGATCGAGCCCCACATCGGGCTCCCTGCTCAGCGGGGAAGCCTGCTTCTCCCTCTCCCACTCCCCCTGCTTGTGTTCCCTCTCTTGCTATCTCTCTCTCTGTCAAATAAATAAATAAAATCTTTAAAAAAAAAAGAAAACTGTCATTATTTGGAGAGAATATGATTATCTGAAAAACAAAGGCAACAGATTCAATAAACAAACTGAAGTATTAGAATTAATAAGAGAAATCAGCATGGTTGCCAGATAAAATATCAACCTACAAAAATTATTTATCTACACAAGTAATAACCAACTAAAAAAGATAATCAAATGTGAGACTAGTCATAATGGCAAAAAGTATGTAAATATAAAATGAGAGTAACTAATGCCTTTATGAAGAAAATCTCTCATAAAAGACATAAAAGAACACAATATTATTTAAATAAATGAAAAAATAGTCCATGCTCCTGGATGGGACAACTTATTATAAATATGCCAGTTCTCCCCAATTTAATCTATTTAACACAATACCAATCAAAATTCCAGCTGGGTTGTTTGAAAACAATAAATTTAACTAAAATTTATATTGACAAATAAATGTCTATGAATGGCTAAGTCAGCCTTATAAAAGAAGTGAGAAGGGTTGCCTTAATAATAATAGAACTATGGAATAGAGTAGCAAAACAAATCAATGAAGGAAAAAGATTATTTAACACCCCATATTGGGGAAACCAGCTCATTATTTGAAGAAAAATAGAATTGAGACCCTATCTAACTCTACATACAAAGACACATTGTATTAAAGATCTAAATAGGAAGAGTAAAACAATGATGTTAATAAAAGAAAATATAAGAGAATATGTTTATGACCTCATGATAGGGAAGAACTTCTTTTAAAAACTTGAAAAGCACAAACCATAAAGAAAAACATTGATTAGTTTGAGACATCAGAATTAAGGAGTTCTGTTCAACAAAGGACATCACTGGCAAAATTATTAGATAATGGAATTATGGAAGGTGAAACTTTTGAAAACAAACAAGGAATTAACATCTAGAATACACAAGGGCATTCTGCAAATCACAAAGACAACAATAGCAAACCCGAAAGAAAATGAATAAAGAATATGAACAGGCAATTTATTAAAAAACTCAAAAAACTAGCAAGTATAGGACAAGATGTTAAAAATCACTGATGATCAGAGATGTGCAAATTAAAATGGAGATCTCATTTTACACTTATTAGACTGGCAAAATTTTAAAAAGATATAAAATACCAAATGTAGGCATATGGTGATAGGAGAACAAAAGATCTGTTGGTGGAAGAGGAGAGAAAACATTCACTTCAGAACTGTTTGTGGAAACAGGAAGATGACTGGAACCAGAGGGCTCTTCATTACAAAAGTGGATAGGTAAAATGTGGTAGATATAAAACGTGGGGTTCTGATACAGCAATTAGAAGCAATGAATTAGATTCACTCATGGCAACTTGAATAGATCTCAGAAATATATTGCTGAGTAGAAAAGTAGGGACCAGAATGAAATACAATGTATAATAGGATACCATTTCCCTAGATTAAAATACATGCATATAAAAATGCTGCATATCTCTCAATAATACAAATGAAAAAACACACATTGAACACAAACAAAGGGGCGCCTGGGTGGCTCAGTCGGTTAAGCGACTGCCTTCAGCTCAGGTCATGATCCCAGGATCCTGGGATCAAGCCCCGCATCGAGCTACCTGCTCTGCGGGAAGCCTACTTCTCCCTCTCCCACTCTCCCTGCTTGTGTTCCCTCTCTCACTGTCTCTCTCTCTCTCTCTCTCTCAATTAAATAAATAAATAAAATCTTTAAAAAAATAAAAATAAACACAAACATATTCATTTGCTACTTATCAGGTGAAGAGTAAAAGAGTAGGTTGTGAGGATAAAAAGAAATTAATTAATTACCAACCAAAATTGATCAAAAAGAAAATAGAAAACCTAAGTACACTGATAATCATTAAAAAATTGACTATGGGAGTGGGGCACCTGGGTGGCTCAGTCAGTTCAGCTGCTGACTTTGGATTTTGGCTCAGGTCATGATCCTAGGGTCCTGGGATCCAGCCCTGAACTGGGCTCCCTGCTCAGTGGGGAGCCTGCTTCTCCCTCGCTCTCTGCCCTTCCTCCCAACCCCCTGCTCATGCTCTCTCTCACTTTGCTCTCTCTGTCAAATAAATAAATCTTTAAAAAAATCTTTCATCCTATATAAAAATGAGCTCAAATGAAACACAGACTTAAACATAAATCCTAAGAGAGTAAAATTCTAGAAGAAAGGATTGGAGAAAATATTTTTAACCTCGGGTTAGGCAAAGTTTGCTTAGATGTGACACCAAAAGTACCATCCATAAAAGAAAATATTGGCAAATTGAACGCCATCAAAATTTAAAACTTCTGCTTTTTGAATGACTGTTAAGATAATGAGAAAAAAACCACAGACTTGGAGAAAATATTTGCAAATCGCATTTCTGATAAAGGACTTGTATTAACGATATTATTTTATCAGTAATAGGGAAACACATGACCCAATTTAAAAATTGGACAAGACTGAACAGACACTTTACCCAAGAAAATGTATGGATAGCAAATATGCACATGAAAAGAATGCTGAACATCATTAGTAATTAGTTAAATGCAAATTAAAACCACACTGAGATGTTTCTATATACTCATGGCCAACCCCCCCCAAAAAATCTCTGATAATACCAAGTGCCAGCGAGAATGTTGAGCCACTAGAACTCTCATACATTGCTGGTGGGAATGCAAAATGGCACCACCACGCTGGAAAACAGTTTGACAGTTTCCTATAAAGTTAAACATATACTCACCATATGACCAGCAATCCTCCTCTTGGGTATTTCCCCACAAGAAATAAAGACCTATGCTTCACAAAAACCTATATGCAAACTTTCATAGCAGCTTCATTGATAATTGCCAAAATTTAGAAACAATCCTTCAACAAAATAGACAGTGCAGTAGATCCATACAATAGAATGCCACTCGGCATCAAAAAAGAACTACTGAAATGCATCCCATGGACAAATCTTAAACACATATGCTCAGTCAAAGAAGCCAAACATTAAAAATATACATACTGTATAGTTCCATCTATATGACATTTGGGATAAGATGAAACTATTGGTATGGAAAATAAGTTTCCAGGGATCCTGGATAGAGAGGGATTGACTATAAAAGGGCATCCTGTCCTATATCTTGTTTCTGGTGGTGATTATGCAATTCCATGCATTTGTCAAAGCTCATAAAACTGTACATCAAAAAGAATGGATTTTACTGGATATAACTTTTTAAATAATTTCTAAAAGGAAAAATGGGCAACTCAAAACCAAAGAAATCCAAATGGACAATAAACCTATGAGAAGATCTTCAACCTTCAACCTTATTTCAACCTTCAACCTAATATCAGGAAATGCAAGTAAAAAGCTCCTATGAAATAACATTTCATACTCGCAAGGTTAGCAAAAACTAAGAAATGATTTTGAGAAAAGGAAATTCTTATAAACTGCTGGTGGGTGTGTAAATTGATAAATTTTGGAGAGCCACTTGGTAATATTTTGTAAATTTGAAGATGCCCAGGCAATTCTGCTTCTTAGTTCATATCCTAAAGATAATCTAGCATAATACACAAGGAGACATCCATGCACAAGAATGCTAAGTGCAGTATTATTTGTAATATCAAACAGTGGGAAAAATTTATATGTGAATCAAGAGGAGAATGCCTAAATAAATCTGACATATCGATATAATGGAATGGTCCACAGCATTTGAAATGCAGGAACAAAACCTGTGTGTATCAAATAGGTATCAATAACAAAATGTGGAGTGAACAAAACAAGTTGCAAAATAACACATATGGTATGCTATTTATATAAAGTGGGAAGACAAGCAAAACAATGCTACATCTTGTATATTGATAAATAGGTACCTGGCAGTAGTTTAAAAACTTGTAAAGGAATGATATCCACTCAATTTAGGACAGTGGCTACCTCTAAGGAGGGTTGAAAAGAAATGAGATCTGGGGGAGATCAACAAAGAGATCTTCAACTGTATATATAATGTTTTATTCCTTTAAATACAAATATGAAGTGGTTGGCTCAGTCGGTAGAGCATGCAAGTCTTGATCTTGAGGTTGTAGGTTTGAGCCCCATGTTGGGTATAGAGATTACTTAAAATTTTTTCTTAAAGATTTGTATTTATTCATTTGACAGACACAGCGAGAGAGGGAACACAAGCAGGGGGAGGGGGAAAGGGAGAAGCAGGCCTCCCGCTGAGCAGGGAGCCCGATGCGGGGCTCGATCCCAGGACCCTGGGATCATGACCTGAGCCGAAGGCAGACGCTTAACGACTGAGCCACGCAGGCGCCCCCCCCCAAAATTTTTTTAAATCTTTAAAAATAAATAAACAAAAATATGAGGCAACTTAGGCAAAATGCTGAGAATTGAATTGTTTTCTTATTCCCTGTTTCACAAAAATGAATAAATAGAAAAGTATTCATATAAAGATGTCCTGCACCATCTCAAATCATCTCCCATAGCAGCAGTGCTTTATGGGCCATACTTTGGAAAACAATGCTATAAAAGCTTAAAGTACAGACCACAGAACTTGGGTTCAAATATTGCCTCTACCATGTACTAACTGTGCAGTCTTAGGAAAGTTGCTTAATATTTTTAAGCTGCTGTTCTCTCTTGGGTTGATTGCATCAATATGTGTCTCATAATGTAGTTGTGAGAATAAAACAATGATGTAAGGAGAGTCCTGAAGGATAATGACTTCAAAACAGTACATTTTCTGGGGGCGCCTGGGTGGCGCAGTCGGTTAAGCGTTGGACTCTTGATTTCAGCTCAGGTCGTGATCTCAGGTTTGTGAGATGGAGCCTGCTTAAGATTCTCTCTCTCCCTTTCCCTCTGCCCCTCTCCCCACCTCTCTCGCTCTCTCTCTCTCAAAAAAAAGGGACACTTTCTAGCTAACAGGAAGTACTAAAAAATGGGAGTTGTTGTATCATTTATTATCTAGGGGGAGAGGTCAAGAAAGACATTCTAGAAGTGACACTTGATTTGAATCTCAGAGGCCTTTGAAGAATTAATCAGTTGTGCAAGGGAATCAAGGTGTGTTTTTGTACAAAAGGGACAGAATGGCATGTGGCAGAAACCTGGAGGTACACAATCAAACTTGGGGAGCATCCATGAACAAAGCCAAGCGTTTCATTTTTGTAGCCCTAGTCTCTGATAATATTTCACCTCCAACCTTGGGTGTATCCTTTCCATGAGTGGGATAAATCAAAACACACTTTGGAGATGATGATGAATTTCTTTGAGATGAATGGAAGGAATGATGATGGACTGTGGACTTGAACAGACTGTAGTCAAATGCTAAAAACAGAACTGGAGGGAAACATGGTGAACACATCTGAAGATGATCCCCCTTTTCCCTACGTTTATTTCTCTGTTTTCCATAGCATCTCCATTTTCCAGACACACTTTCCAGATGCACTCTGGAAAACTAGTCTGTTAAAAGAGCATTACGCAAACTATAAACCTTTAAACGAGATTGCTATAACTGAAGAAATTAGCTTTTTGTTGGGGTTCAGTGGCTGAGCAATGGACTGGATCGCTGCTTGGCTGGTTGGCTGGTTGAATTACGTTAATAACCGGACTGGGAACCTGAAGGTCTGGCTATTATGTTGTCTTAAGAAGCAGAACATCTTGGAATGATTCATATCAGTGCTTTAAATTTTAGACTTCATGACAGTCAAAAATTAAAATTGAACTCAAAATGGCCGATGTGGCACTGCCATAGAGCTGTAACCTGACTGTAACTTTTTTCCTTATAAAAAAAAAAAAAATGGACCCGAGTGGGGAAAGTAATAAAATAGTGAAAGAGCCTGTGGAAGAAATTAAAATTCTGTGGCCACACTGCCACAACATTATACCCAAACTGTCTGGCCAATCATATCATATTAGCAACCGTATATCAGATGGGTAAGACCAGTGAGCTTGAGCCAATTCTCTTTTCAATACCTATGTCTTCAGGAGAACAAGGAAAACCAAGACTCTCCAATCACATGTTCAGTGCTCTGAAAGGGACGGATATTGGAGCCAAGGCATTTTCCCCTTTGTTCCAAAACTCTGAAAATGATAATTGTTCAAAGATGTCAGAAATCAACAAAGAGCAAGAAGGGCGATGGTTACTCAACTAGTACCGAAGAGAGCCTACCAGAACAGTTGTAAGCAAGTCAGGCATCCCAGCATCCCAAATGACACAGGATGCAATTTCACAGCTTGGCCTGCCCCGTTTCCTGAATGCTGCCATAATTTCATCTCCTATTTGTTTGACAACCCGTGAAAGCATTCATAGAGCTGTTCTTTCAGGAAGCATAAAATGCAGATTGCTAGTTTTCAATGGGTGAAAATTTCATGAAATAATTTTTTTAAAAGGTCGCAAAGCTAATTTTACTAAAATACGTAAGTTAAAATTTTTTTTTTAATTTATAGATTAACTTTTATTTCATTCAAGCCTTAAAACGTGCCTCCCTCCTGAAAGAAGCAGTTTCCCATTTTAGATGAAAGAGACTAGCACGGAGTCCCCTCGAGTGGCTGAGGTCCGCAACCAGGGTCTGAGGTCCGAGATAACCAGATGGCCTGTGTCCAGGGTCAGCGTCGGCCCACAGTGGGGCCCTGACATCCACGGCCCTGCTGGTGGGAAAGGATCCTCTCCTGCAGGGCTGCACGCTCAAGATGTCCACAGTCCTCTCCACCAGGTCCAGGGAACCAGAGCCCTTCCCGCAGTCGCCCCTCATCCCTGGAGTCGATTTCCATAGCTTCAGTCACCTGCCATCAGCTGTGCTCCGGAAGCAGATGCTCCTCCTTGTGACGTAGCGTCAGAAGGTCACTAGTAGCCTAATGCTGCGTCACCTCGCCGACGTCCCTCCCACCTCTTCATCTCAACAGGTAGGCATTTTATCATCTCACACCGTCCCCAGAAGGGTGAGTACAGTCCAGTAAGATATTTTGAGAGACAGACTACATTCACCTAACTTTTACTGCAGTATATTGTTATAATTGTTCTATTTATTATTATGGTTGTTAATCTCTTACTGTGCCTAATTTATAAATTAAGCTTTAGCATAGGTATGTATAAGAAAAAACAAAGGATGTCTAGGGTTAGGCAATATCCCAGGTTTCGGGTATCCACTGGGGGTCTTGGAATGTATTCCCCCGCAGATAAGGGGGAGGCTACTGTATGTCAAGAGGTGAATGTTGTGGAGGGACGCATCCTGCCTGGAAGTCCCAAAAAGCTCCTGCTCAGACGGTGGGGAGATTAGATTCGCCACAGAGCAGTGTCCGCACCTGGGGCTGGGAGCGGCTGCTGTGGGTCTGTCAGCTCGAGTGAAGGAAGTCCCTGCGCCCTGTGGATGCAGGAGCCTAAGGATGTCCTCAATCACTCCCCCCATTCCTGGAGGTCTAACAGATGATGAAGGGCACCCCGGCTGCTGGGAAGTGCAGGATCTGAACCCCAGGTTTGGGCCTTTCCTCGGAGGCCCCTAGCAGTAGAAGGCCTTCCCGGTCTTATTCTCATCCATATCACAATACGCAGCAACCTTCTACACCTGCTTGCCCACATTCCAGATAGTGAAAGTTGTCCCATGTAGGAGGACCCTTTCTTCCAGAAAGTGGATGTGGTGGGTCTAGACGGTGGCCTTAAGGACAGAGTTTGTGGCCATGTGGGATGATAGCAGTAAAGAACCTCCACTAGGATGACCCCACCGACCTCTCTGAGGTGGTGGTAAAAGAATGGCAGATCCTTTGACACAGTCTGCAAGAGGGAAAGAGAAGCACCAGCCATTGCTGGTGTTCCCCCCCCTCCCCATCCCATGTTGTGAATTTTTCATACCTACTATTGAATCTAAAGGCAAGCCATTTGGGGGCGCCTGGGTGGTGCAGTCGGTTGTCTGTCCAGCTCTTGGTTTTGGCTCAGGTCGTGATCTCAGGGTTGTGAGATTGAGCCCCATGTCGGGCTCTGCGCTTGGCACAGAGTCTGCTTAAGACTCACTCTCCCTTTCCCTCTGCCCCTCCCCCTGTGTGCTCGCTCTCTCTCTCTAAAATCAATCAATCTTTAAAGGCAAGCCATTTCAGTATTAACTAGAGCCCCAGAACCCTCAAGATGAGATCCAAAACAATAGGTACAAATGTAACATTAGAACTCTTTACACTTCTTGCCCATATGTTTAATGACTTTGCAAGCACTTCACATATATATTCGTTAATTTTTGTATCTGATTCTAAGGTGGCCAGAGAAGAAAACAGAAACTGAAACAAGTAATAGACTTTCTCACTCTCATGTTGTGGGCTCCACAACAGGAAAAAGAGAGAAGTTAGGCAAGCCTCTTTTAGATTTCTCTGGGTGATTAGAAGAAGCAGATGGAAAAATCCTTGAAGCCTAGACATTGGGAATCAAAGAATGTGGGAAAGAATTTGAGAAAGAAACTTCTTCATACTTTTAATTAAACAAACCATATAAATCAAAAGTGCACACAGAGCTGCCAAAAGGAGAATGTGCAGTCTTGGGAGTAGAAGCTGCTTGTTTTTACTTTGTTGCCTCACAAGGGTGGTGGCGGGGGTGGGGGGGGGGGATCTGGTTTGGCAGAAATGCTAAAAGTTCAGTGTTTTGAGTTGAAACATTTTTTTCCACAACCACCCCCAACAGGAGCTTTTATACATAAAATGTTGTCTCGCATTCTTCAGTGTTTTCGGCATATTTAAACGAATCAAATGGAAAAAAATTCATTTTGGAACCACGGTCCTATTTGCCCCTTGCCATAAGCCTTTCGCATGCCATGTACATTAAGGCCGCAGTAATTCCGAAGAGGTAATCATGGGCCCCCTGATTGCAGAAGGAGAACAGGGACCATGTGTGTTGTGCTCCAAGATGTCATCTGCCACCATCTCCCAGGAAAGAAGACTGTAAACGGCTTGCAGAACCACAATAGGAGCGTTTTTGGCAATCGAGAACTAAAGCAAATATTCCTGTGCAATCCAAGACCACCAAGTAAAAGGATCTGACTGTTCCACCCTGAAGACTTGCCTTAACAGTGATTAAAGCTTGGAGATGCCCTCCAGACTGCAATCCATCTTTTGGTCTGCTACCACCCTTCCAGCTCTGCTGGGCTCTCGGACCCCTTTCCTCACTGATAGCCATGTGTCCTATCAACTCAATCATTCAACAACACAGTTCTGAAGTTGTGGAAGGCAACATCTCATACTTCACTCTACCCAAAAGGAACAAAAGTTCCTGTCCCCAAACCAGAAGGTTGGAGCCTTAAAGGCCACAACCCTTTAGTGGACTAATTTAAATATTTTGTTTATTATTCATATATTTAGACTGAAAAATAAAACATTATGTTCTTGTTGTAAAAAGGAGTTCAAATACAAGAAGTATTCATTTAAAAAACAATAAAGAATATTTTCTTCCCTCAATACTGCTTCCCCAAGAAAACTTAATAGCTGGGAAATAGCCTTGGAGAGCCTCTTTAATGTTTATAAGGATACCTCTGCCTTGTCCAGATTTCTCTGTATTTAAAAAAAATAAACGGGATTGTAGTGTTCTGAAATTTACTTTTTAAAATCTCACGTCATGAGCACTTTCTACATCAGTATACTTAGATGTATTTAATTTTTTAAGCTTTCATGATGTCACATGGTATGAACATACCATAATTCTTTAACTAGTCTTCAATTGATTAATATATAGGTTGTTTGTTCAATGTTTGCTATTATAACCACAGCAGAAACGAAATATCTGTAAATTTTTGTTTAAAAATTGCTTTTTTTTTTTTTTTAAATCTGATTACGAGAGTACGATATGTTCACTATAGAAAACTTGCAGAACACAGGTCTTCATCAACTTACAATGGGGTTATGTCCCAACAAATCCATCGTTAAGTTGAAAATACCATAAATTGAAAATGCATTTAATGCACCTAACCTACCAAACATTATAGCTTAGCCACACCTACCTTGTATGTGCTCAAAACACTTCCATTAGCCTACACTTGGGCAAAATCATTTAACATAAAGCCTGTTTTATAATAGTGTTGACTCTTTCATGTAAATCATTGAATACTGCACCAAAAGTGAAAAGCAGAATGGTTGTATGGGTACAGAATGGGTGTAAGGATATGAGTTGTATACTCTTGAGATCACATCACAAGAGAGGATTCTACCACATATCGCTAGCCTGGGAAAAGATTAAAATTCAAAACTCCAAATATGGTTTCTACTGAATGCATAATGCTTTTGCTCCATTGTAAAGTAGAAAAACCATAAGTCAAGCCATTGCAAGTCAGAAACTGTACAGAAAATTATAAATAAGATTAAGAACGCTTGGAATCCTACCACTAAAATATAAACATTGTTAACATTTTGGTATATAGTGCTTCAGTCGTTTATCTGGGCAAGAGAATAAAGGGATAGCTCTTTGTGTTACACTTTTTTTTTTTTTAACTATAGTAGCACCAGATATAAGAAATCCTGTTAGTAGTCTAATATGCATTCTCTCCATCTTCCTTACTGAAGAAATCCAATTCTGTCCAGTATAGCAATGTTCCTAGCTAAAAGCCAATGTTTCCCAGTGTTCTTTGAAGTTAGGGGTGATAGTGTGACAGAGTTCTAGATGAATGAGATGTAAAGGAAAGTTTACTGAAGGTTTCTAGCAACATTTGACTTGCTTCCTATAGGCAGCACCAGGTTCCCCCTGCTATTTCTTTCTTTCTTTTTTTTTTTTTTTTCTGGCCTGGAGCAAGCATGTGAGGCTGGATATGGAGCAGCCACCTTGTGACCTTGAGGTGACAAGCCTGAGGACAAAAGCCACAGGCCAAGGATAGTAAATGTAAAGACAAGAAGGAGCCTGGGACATTGATGACATTGTGGAGACAAGGCACAAGCTTTGGACATCCTATCTCCACATTTTTTTGTTATATGAGAAAAAACAAAACCCTATTTGAATAACCTACTATAGTCAGCATTCTACTAGATACAACTAAACACAATTTCTGAGATTCTGTATACACAGGTCTCTTCATCCTACTTCAGTCACTTGACATTACATTGTCCCCTCCATGCCATTAAACATTTATTAAAAGCATGACTTCTAATCCTGCATGATATGTCTTAATATGGGTATATCATTATTTATTACCATTCAATTGTTGAGCTTTTAGGTTACTTCTAATTCCTAATTTAAACTTAAAATGGAATTTATATAGATAAATATTAATTTGGTTACACGTTTGTTTTCTTTCTTTTTTTATTATTATTATTTTTTATTCTTATATTAATCCCCATACATTACATCATTAGTTTTAGATGAAGTGTTCCATGATTCATTGTTTGTGCATAACACCCAGTGCTCCATGCAGAATGTGCCCTCCTCAATACCCACCACCAGGCTAACCCATCCTCCCACCCCCCTCCCCTCTAGAACCCTGTTTGTTTTTCAGAGTCCATCGTCTCTCATGGTTCGTCTACCCCTCCGATTTCCCCCGCTTCATTCTTCCCCTCCCGCTACCTTCTTCTTCTTCTTTTTTTTTTTCTTAACATATATTGCATTATTTGTTTCAGAGGTACAGATCTGAGATTCAACAGTCTTGCACAGTTCACAGCGCTTACCAGAGCACATACCCTCCCCAGTGTCTATCACCCAATCACCCCATCCTTCCCACCCCACCCCCCACTCCAGCAACCCTCAGTTTGTTTCCTGAGATTAAGAATTCCTCATATCATTGAGGTCATATGATACATGTCTTTCTCTTTTTGACTTACTTCGCTCAGCATAATACCCTCCAGTTCCAACCACGTCGTTGCAAATGGCAAGATCTCATTCCTTTTGATGGCTGCATAATATTCCATTGTATATATATACCACATCTTCTTTATCCATTCATCTGTCGATGGACATCTTGGCTCTTTCCACAGTTTGGCTATTGTGGACATTGCTGCTATAGACATCGGGGTGCACGTACCCCTTCGGATCCCTACTTTTGTATCTTTGGGGTAAATACCCAGTAGTGCAATTGCTGGATCATATGGTAGCTCTATTTTCAACTTTTTGAGGAACCTCCATACAGTTTTCCAGAGTGCTGCACCAGCTTGCATTCCCACCAACAGTTTGTTTTCTTAAGATAGATTTCTAGAATAGGGATTATGATGTCAAAGAGACAATTTCCATCATTTTAAGAAATATTGTTTCCTGGAATATTTTTTTCAAGTTAACTCTCCAAACTGCAGCAATGTATTAGAATAGCATTGCCTTTTTTTTTTTTAAGATTTATTTATTTATTTTATTTTTAAAAAGATTTTATTTATTTATTTTTGAGAGAGAGAGCGCACGCGCGAGGGAGGGGAGGAGCAGAGGGAGAGGGAGAGAGTAACTCCAACAGACTCTGCTGAGCATGGAGCCCATCACAGGGCTCGATCTCATGATCCATGAGATCATGACCTGAGCTGAAACCGAGTCGCCCAACTGAGTCACCCAACCAACTGCATTACCCAGGCACCCCTAGAATAGCATTTCAAAACATATTCAACAACACTTAAACATGTTTTTGTTATTGACAATAGAGGAATCATGGTATTTTATTGTTGCTTTCATTTTTAGTTTTCAATTGCTAGTTACAGCATTTATGTCCCCTCCATCATTTTACTCTCTTAACACATTATAAAAGATGAGCATTTTCAAACATATTATAATCATATATTATTAAAAACAAAGTCGGGGCACCTGGGTGGCTCAGTCGTTAAGCGTCTGCCTTCGGCTCAGGTCATGGTTCCAGGTCCTGGGATTGAGCCCCTCATCGGGCTCCCTGCTCGGCGGGAAGCCTGCTTCTCCCCCTCCCACTCCCCCTGCTTGTGTTCCCTCTCTCGCTGTCTCTCTCTCTCTGTTGAATAAATAAATAAAATCTTTAAAAAAAACAAAAACAAAAACAAAGTCTCCAAGTCAGTTACAGCTTTCAGACACACTGCTATTAAAATTATTACAGCATCTAATGAACCCATGATTTCCCTGGATGTTTAACAAGTGAGTAAGTGATTACCCCAGTTCCGCGGTGATTACAGACTTTGTTCTGATGTCCTTCAGTCTTCACATGCACATTTATCTTCTCTGAATGCATCACTGGGATATTATTCCGAAGTAATGGTAATTTCATAATAACAAACAATATAAATGCCCACAATGAGGCAAGTGCTATCCTCCGTGCTTTTACATATATTAATTCATTCAAACTTCATAACACGCCATGAAGCAGGTGCTATTATTATTCCCATCTTACAGATGAGGACCCTGAGGCACAGAGAGGAAAAGTGACAAGGCCCAGTTTCACAGTTTCTAAGTGGTGACACTAGTTTAGGAACTCAGCGGCCAGGGTTTAGAACCCATGCTGACCATTATTATATGATGTTGTTTTATCAGTCAGTGCTCCTGTTTTATTAGACTCATCAAACAGCTGGAGAGTCTTTTGCAATGTATTTGAATGTTATCACAACCCTGCCCTTAACAGGGTTCTCAGGGGTGGCTTTTTTTTTTTTTTAAGATTTTATTTATTTATTTGATAGGGAGAGAGACAGCGAGAGAGGGAACACAAGCCTGGGGAGTGGGAGAGGGAGAAGCAGGCTTCCCGCCGAGCAGGGAGCCCGATGCGGGGCTCGATCCCAGGACCCTGGGATCATGACCTGAGCCGAAGGCAGACGCTTAATGACTGAGCCACCCAGGCGCCCCAGGGGTGGCTTTTAATCGCGTTCATGAACTTGCTGTTTGAACCTAGACCAGCCCTTTAACTTCCCTGAGTCTCAGTTTCTGAGCTATATTTCTTCCAGTACAGCATGTCTGGCCATTTTGGTGGTCTTATGTCTGAAAATTATGTACTTTGTTGTGGCCCAATCAACTGTTCTGTAATCAGTATCAATTAGAAAACCCCAAATCCATCTGAAAATGATTGATTCCATAGCTCATGTTGACATGGTCCTTAGTACACGGCAGACCTCGAGGGGAGAGAGGGTTGCTCCCTAGAGCTGCGGAATTGCCAGGAGGGAGCAATAGGAAGGGGGAGCTTGAGGAGAGCCCAGAGGGAGGAGAGCCCAGAGGGAGGACAGCCTAGCTGCTGAGATTGGCAAGCAAAGACGGCTTCCAGGACGCTGTTCTATGCTGAGAAAGAGAAGTCAAGGAGTGCCTGGGTGATTCAGTCAGTGAAGCGTCTGCCTTTAGCTTGGGTCATGATCCCAGAGTCCTGGGATCAAGCCCTGTGTCAGGCTCCCTGCTCAGTGGGCAGTCTGCTTCCCCTCTCCCTCTGCCCCTCCCTCTCCGTTTGTGTTCTCTCTCTCTCAAATAAATAAATAAAATCTTTTTTTTTTTTTTTTTTTTGAAGAGAAGTCAAAACTCTCACAAGAGCATCCCTTTGTTCAGCACTGTGGCCCCACATGAGAACACTGGGAGGCTTTTAAGGACTTGGCTTTTATGAAAGTCACCATACCACAGTTCTTTCTGTACTCCAAAGCCAAGTGTGTCAAGTACTGGGAAAACTTCATAGAAAAGCAATTTATTGGTTGTAATGAATAAGGTGAATGGATAATATTTTGAGGCTTCAACTTTGTTCTCAGTTTTTTCTCCCCTTCCTCTTCCCTCCATCCAAGCAGGTAGCTGGCTCCGTTCTCGTTGCCTGAAGGGAAAGAGGGAGGGCACCTCAGCAAAATACAGAAGTAGCTTGCAAGTTCGGGGATTCAAAAAGTCTAAGCTCATAGAGGAAGAAATTCCACAGGGATAGAGGTCCTTTAAAACAGAGAAAGGGAGAATGCTTTTCTTCACACTAGAAATGGATTCTTCCAACCCGGGGGAGAGGAATGAAGTCAAACCATAAGAGATTCTTGGGGCGCCTGGTGGCTCAGTTGGTTAAGCGACTGCCTTCAGCTCAGGTCATGATCCTGGAGTCCCAGGATCGAGTCCCGCATCGGGCTCCCTGCTCGGCAGGGAGTCTGCTTCTCCCTCTGACCCTCCCCACTCTCATGTGCTCTCTCTCATTCTCTCTCTCTCAAATAAATAAATAAAATCTTTAAAAAAAAAAAAAACATAAGAGATTCTTGAAGGAAACCAAGGACCTTTTACTTCATTTCATAGCACTTCTAGCAGGGAAGCATCCAGACCCTAGAAAGCAATGACTGTGACCTGTTCTCTGCATGCAGGTCTACATGCAAAGCTGGCAAAGTTTCCTGAGCCCCAAGGGCAGTAGGAAGGTAACCAAAGACCTCTGACTCAAAGGAAACACATGGGCCAGGAGAGTGGACATCTTAGCAGTAACCTATATCGACCTCTGATTGATAACTATATACCCGTCCTCTCATCACTGCTATCACCCTGATTACCCCCCAACACCTTGGCACCTACATAAGAGGTTGACAACCTTGAGAAGACCCTAAGGAGGACTGAGGTTAGTGGGGTTTTTTCCCCCAAAAGCCCCCATCACTGAGCCCTTGATGCTCAATGTCTGAAGTATAGATGTGAAGGAAAGTAGTTATACTTTTGCACAACAATATTTTGATTGAGGTCTGAGAGTCATATATGCTGTAACCATTTTATGGGTCAATTCTCCCAGCCCCACCTTTGTTTTTTTAATCATGCAATGATTCATTGTGGTGTTTTTTGCTCTGCCCAAGAGGAAAAAAAAAAAACATTCCAACAGAAAGGAATTCATCCCATATCTGATGAAAAGGCTTAAATATCTGTATCTTAAGATTTTGGCAGTAACTTTTACCCCTAACTCATATGCACATTCAGGGCTACACAAAGCTATGCCCAAACAAAAATCAATTTCGGAATGTCGAACTTATAATGAGCTGGCTTCTCCATGATTTGAACTTATGATGCCAGGAAGTTTAGTTATTCAAATCTGAAAAGAATATCACCAAGCCACACCTTTCAAAAAATGTTATTAACATATGATTCTTTCCTAAACAAGGAAGATGGGAAATCTAGTTGCATTCACAAAGAATGTATGAAGACTGCCAAGAAAGCAAATAATTTTTGGAAGTCACCCTTATTTGGAAATATTCTAGTCATAGAACCATGGTTGTTTAAACAAAAGCATCCACCATATCTCCTTTTGAAAATATGTACTTCCAAAATATATGAGAAGAATTAAATACTATGTTACTCAGTTCTCCTATGATTTACTTGAAAACAGCTTGGATTAAAAAAAAAAAAAAAAAAGATAAAGCCCGCCAAGAGCTACAAGTAACTTCCTGTAGGCAATAGTGATGTAGTGGAAAACGCATAGCCTCTGGACTCAAACAGACCTGTTTTGGAAGCTTGGCTGCACTCTTAACTAGCTGGGTGACCTTGGGCAAGTAACTTTATCTTCCCTATGATTCATCTGCAAAAATAATTAAATTATATTGAATGAGAAAACAGATGTGGAAGTGCTCATTGAAGGATATCCCCGCCCCCCCCCAGGCCTCAATGGAAAAACAGAATAGTTATACATGATTATTAGGATATAAAATAATAAACAAATACATGTCTTAGTACATGTGCAAAACTATTTACATGAGTTCAAAAAGGCTTCGAACAGAACAAAACAATGGAACGTGATGTTTGGCCAAGTGCAAAATTATACACTGGAGTGAGATGCATTGAAATTAATTCTATTTATTCGACTTTAAATTGCTCCTATAAAAATCTTTTTTAAGGTCACCAGGTGCTTTATGAAATGTGCTATCGGCAAGACATCTAGAAATTCTAATGTATAAAAATGTCAGGTCTTGTTATTTCTAAGGGAATTATGAGAACAAGATCAATGAAAAAGAAATATCCACAGTTTCTACTGTTTTAGCCTCCAGCCTAAAAGGAGCAGATGAGGTGACTCTGAGTAGAATGAAGACACTAATGTCAACGGCAAAATTATAAAGTAGCCACCCTACCTCAAGGCAGTCTCTTAGTTGTCCAGTAATTTCATGATATTCCTAGCTGTGTTGAAATAATTCTGCCAAGAAACCTATGCTCTACTCTAATTAAGCGTTATAATCTAGGGGTCAGCAAACTATGGAACGTGGGCCAAATTCAGACTGCTTTGTTTTTGTAAATAAAGTTTTATTGGAACACAGCCATGACCATTCAGCTATGTGTTATGACTGCTTTCACACTACAACAAGCAGAATTAAGTAGTTGTAGCAGAGACCATCTGGCCCACAACGACTGAAATATTTACTATCTGGATCGTTACAGAAAAAGTGTGCCAACCTCAGCTCTAACCCCTAACAACCCGCTTGCTACCTAATCAAAGGCAATATATTTAACCTATCCATGGGATATTTTCATTTTAAGATGGCCATATTAACTCCATCTGTAGATTGCCTGGGAGAAAATTCTTGAGCAGAGAGAGAGAAAGAGAGAGTTCTCTTTGTGCACCTGGCTCATACTTATTCCCTTTCCAAAATAATAAAAGTCAGCGGTGTGGCACCCCACATTGCAAAGTTTGCCAAATTTTGACTTTGGGGTGACTGTAGACTTTGCATTATAGCAAAGGCATGTGGAGGCTAATCTTCAGTTAGCTGACTTTATTTTACTTAAATAAACCTTATTATAGCCAAAGTCAGCTTTGGGGAGGGGTGGGGGGCATCCACTAATCTCTAAAGAGACTTGTTCTGAAATAATATGGCTGAAACACATTAACTGTCCAACATTCTTTGTAAGATTTTGAAAACCTTGAGAATCAGAGCAGGGATATTTCTTGGAATACTGAACAATGAGCTACAGCACTGTTGAGTCTCATAAACCTTCCTCCCAAATCAGAACTGACAATCCGATTCAACCTGTAGCTCATCCTCCCAAATAATGTGGTTTGAATGATAAGGAATCCAAATGAAGTAAAACAGTGACTGAAAAACATGGAGAAAGAGGAGACAGGAGTGGGGGCAAAAATCTCCATTCTGAGTATGCAGAATTTCGAGATGGCCCCACGCTACAATAAGTAATTGAAAAGCTTTCACTTGATTATGTCAGAGGGTCTTTGATACAAAAAGCTGGAGGAGAGAAAGTCAAGATTAGTCTGGCTTGCTTTCTTCTTCGTGGACATATTCCAAGGTAAAGTTCAAGCTAATACTAGTCTTGGTTTTTTAGTTTTACAATGCCTGCAACAAAAATAAAGCAGTCTCCATACTTTTCCCGAGAAGTTGCAGGTTTTAAATATATTTTCAAATAAAAGTGGTAGGGGGAAGCTTCTTTTTTTACAAATAGGACTCAAGGGGCACCTGGCTGGCTCAGTCGGCAGAGCATGCAGCTCTTGATCTTGGGGTTGTGAGTTCAAGCCCCACACTGGGTGTAGAGTTTAATTAAAAAACAATCAGTAAAAATAGGATCTGAATAAATGTCAGCAAAGTTGAGAGTCTAGGCACTGAGGAAGGGGAAATTTTAAATGGCAAATTAGTATATCTTTAGCAACAAAGCCACATATAATGACATAGATTCATACTTTTCACAAATAGCTCTTTCTCAATTCTAAATCTGGTTCTACCATTTGGTTGGTAAAAAACTTCACTTCTCGGTTTTTCTCTGAGACAGGAAAAAAAAAAAAAACAGAATGAAAGCTATTCCTGGAACAATGTGGTAATTTGAGCACTCTAGGTTCTAAATTATGTTATACGCACATCCAGGTACGTGCTTATCCTTTTGGAGAAAAGGAAAAAGGGGCTTTTGCCACAATCACTGGGGGAGCTTTTGCAAATATGTTTTGACAGCACGGGTGTCCAGAGCAAGGCAATAGGACAAGTCTCAGAGCATCAGGAGCCCCACCACTGACTGGGTCAGTAATTCTTTTGGAGAGCCCAAGTAATGAAATGCCACCAGGTTAACAGTGATGTAGGGACAAAGCCATCCTCCCCACAGGCTTAGGGACAAGAACCACCAGAGTTGCACAATGGGTGTGTGTCCTTAAAGCTGAGTAGGGTCCTTCCAGCCAGCCTTGGAGGAGGGGCCTTGGACCATGTCTACCAGGAAGGAAGACACGAAGACTACAACACTAAAGGCAGAGAACTGGAATCCTACTGAGTTCTCCTGGGGTCTGCACTTAAGGCCAATTTCACCTTGTCCAAAATAAGACTTTGGATTTTTCAGGAGGCCACGTCAACTGGTCATCAGGAATGGGGGGGGGGGAGCAATTTTAACCTATACACAGACAGGAGCAAGCAGAGGGCTTTTTAGACTGTGAATCACATCATGTGAACCTTTTTCAATGGGTTCCAGTCACTTTTAAAACCAAATCCAAAATCCGAATCATGGGCCAACATGGCCCTCCATGTTTGTTATTCTGGCCACTTCTCAGACCTCATGTCTCACTGCTTTGAACACCCTGCTCCGGGCGCCCTCTTCTCCTTGTCATTGTCAGAACATGCCAAACATATTCTTGCCTCAGAACCTTCAGATTTGCTGCTCCCGTGGCCTGGAATGTTCTTGCCCTGAACCTTCGCATAGTTTACCTTTTCACTACATTGACGTCTCTCGTCACACATCACCCCCTAAGAGAGGCTGCCCCTGAGCTGACATAAAATTCGCTCTATCCCCTCATCCTGCTTTAATTTTCCTTCTAATAATTATCACCACGTGATGATAGGGTACCTATTTGTTGACTAATTTATTATCTATGCCTCACCAGACTGCAAGTTCCACGAGGGCAGAGACTTGGTTTTGTTCATGAGACTTAGAAATAGGGCCTGGCACATAGTGGGTACTCAGCTAATATTTGTTGACTGAATAAATGAATTAAAACAGATATTCAAATGCAATCAGCTTTTGCAGAAATTTTGCTTCTAAACTGTGCGAACCTTAAAATATCAAAAACGGTTACACAGGGGCGCCTGGGTGGTTCAGCCGTTAAGCGTCTGCCAGGGTCCTGGGATCCAGCCCCGCATCGGGCTCCCTGCTCAGCGAGGAGCCTGCTTCTTCCTCTCCCTCTGCTGCTCCCCTTGCTTGTGCTCTCTCTCTCTGTCAAATAAATAAATAAAATATTTTATAAAAAATTGGACTACTCCCCTTTACTGACCATTCCCTGTGTTTTTCTGCCTTAATACATGTTATCTATCATAGTAAACTACATACAGTAAACTCTAAGTCCATTCAGTCACTCAAGTACAACCTCACATCAAAGAGGAAAAGAAAATAAGTAAGCGAGTCTAAAGATCTGATCAGAAATTTCATTGCTAAAACATGTAGTACACCCAAGTGTCAGTTTTACTGTATGATAACTTTAAAAATACAATAACAATGTACCATCAACTAAGTATACAGCACTCTAAGACATACTCTATTTTTCCCACAATGACTATCTTGATGTCTTATATAAAATAATGACCAAATTCTCCCACCCCCCCAAAAAGTTGGTGCCCCAGGTTTGCAAGCATGTGCTTAGACCGTCTACTGGGTAAACTAGCCCTGTCTAAGGAGATATACACACTGTCCCCTCTGGTTTTAGAATCCTAATGACCATTATTTTTTTAGCGCAATACAGGGCTGAGGAACATCCAGAAATAAGGTCACCTCGAGTAGAAGTGTGAAGGATATGGCTCTTACACTGGCTACCTGACTAGGCCTTCTGCTATCCAGAGAAGCCAGCTGCTGACACAATGTGATCTGAGGGGCACCCCGGGGGCAATCTGATCCTACTGACCTGTATTTCTCACCATATATTCAATCTTCATGGCGCTTCTAAAGAAGAAATGAGCAGCTTACCTAGACTGAGGCATCCTGTTACGTCAGAAAAATAACATCTGTAGGTATTTGTTTACTTAACTAAAATATACTCTTTGAGTATATGTCCAAAAGCCAGACGTAAGGCTGGTCAACCACAATGGAGTGGGACTGGGGGGCAGGAGGAGGGGAAAGCTGAAACATGGTTCATATGAATTCTGTTTAAATGTGTTGTTAGAGTGATGCTAAGGAGTAGCTGAGTTATATAATATCAAACTATTTTTAAGGGAGAGTCTAGATCAGAAAAAAAAAATACTCTTGCATGTGTCAGATCACTTGCACAGGACCAAATGCATGGACAGCAAATAACAGATGGAAAATTTCAGGAAAGCAAAAGCAGTGGTTGAAAGACTCCCTATTCGGGGAAGGGCTGGTCAGCAGGGAGGCAGAGGAAGGGAAGGAGCAGTTTATGCTGTGGAGATGGATTAATTTTTCTGTTGTGGAGGCTTGGGGTGGTGAGACAGATTTGTCCTTGGCTTGCAGATAAAAAAAGACAGTTCTGGGAAACAGAGCCAAGATACTTAAAGCAGTCACAGTCCTTTTTCTAGGGTAGCTAAGCTCATCATGTGGAAGGGAGGGAGATAGACAGGCGTTTTGCCGCTTGACTGAACTGTTAGAAGTCTAACTCAACAGCCAGAAAGGTAGAAACAGCCCAAATATTCATCAATAGATGAATGAATAAACAAAGTATGGTGTACACATGCCGTGAAATATGATTCAGCCACACAAAAGGAATAAAATACAGATAGTTACCTGCTACAACACGGATGAACTTGATAACATTGTTCAGTGAAAAAGCCAGACACAAAAGGTCACATGTTGTAGGATTCCGCTTCCATGAAATGTCTAGAATAGGCAAATCCAAACAAACAGAAACCAGATTAGTAGTTGCCGGGGGTTGGGGGATGGGAATTTGGGAGCGACTGTTTAATGGGGATGGGGTTTCCATTCGGGCTGATGAAAAAGTTTTGGAACTAGATAGTGCCAATGGGTATACAGTATTGTAAACCACTTAATTGTTCACTCTCAAATGGTTAATTTCATGTGAATTTCCTCTCCGTGGGAAAAATATTTAAGTTTTGCTCAAATTACAGGGGGCTCTAACTCTAACATTCAATACTGAAGGTTAGTTAGTTCTTTTTAAGTTGGACTTACATCAAAATCAGAAAATAATATTGAAGGGTTAATGAGAACCATAGCTAATTGTTTTTATTTATTTTATTATTTAAAAAAAACCTTTAAATCCAGTATAGTTGACATACAGTGTTATATTAGTTTCAGGTATACAATACAGTGATTCAACAATTCTATACATGTCTTGGTGCTCATTATGGTAGGTGTACTCTTAATCCCCTTCACCTGTTTCACCCATCCCCCCACCCACCTCCCCTCTGGTAACCACCAGTTTGTTCTCTGTACTTAAGAGTCTGTTTTTGGTTTGTCTCTTTTTTCTCCCTCTGTTCATTCATTGTTTCGTAAATTCCACCTACAAGGGAAATCATATGGTATTTGTCTTTCTCTGACTATTTCACTTACAATTATACTCTCTAAATCCATCCATGTTGTTGCAAATGGTAGATTTCATTCTTTCTTATGACTGAGTCCATTGCATATATATACCTCGTTGTCTTTATCTAATCACCTATCAGTGGACACTTGGGCTGCTTCCATATCTTGACTATTGTAAATAATGCTGCAATAAACTTAGGGTATATATATATGTGTATTTGTGAATTAGTGTTTTCATATTTGTTGGGTAAATATCCAGTAGTGGAATTACTGGATCACATGGTAATTCTATTCTTAATTTTTTTGAGGAACCTGCATACTGTTTCCCACAGTGGCTGCAATGGTTTGCATTCCCACCACCAGTGCACGAGGGTTCTTTTTTCTCCACATCCTCACCAACACTTGTTGTTTCTTGTGTTTTTTATTTTAGCCATTATGACAACTGGGAGGTGATATCTCATTGTGTTGTTGTTATTTTTTGGCTGGACTGAGTGGCTTTATTAGGGAAAGCCAGGATTACAGTGGATTTCAGAGTTGGCACTGAGGCCCTTCTTCTTGCCAAAGGTGGGCACAACATTGACAAAGTGCTGGTTGTACTCATCCACCGCTTGGCTCAGCCTATCTTCTTCTTCCGTTTCTCCTGTTTGGCCACCTTGGGAGTCTGCCCTCTTACTTTCCCAGCATGGGCCAGGGAACCATGGACTTCACCTCCAAGCGTGGGGCCAACTACTTCCAGGGCAATCAGAGCCTACACTCTACACTGACCCAGGATAGCCTCATCCTCTAGGGGTGTGCCTGCCAAGAGCACAACTTGATCTTCTGGAGTGATGACCTCCAGTGAGGCTACATGAGCCTTTATCTGGGTGACCATCTCCTGGCCGGTCACCTTGAGGGTGTGTAGCTCCTGGGCGTGGACAAGGAGCTGCATGTCAGCTACTGACCCGTGGCCGCCACAGCCGCTACCACCTCATTGTGGCTTTGATCTGCATTTCCCTGGTGGGGAGGGATTTTGAGCATCGTTTCATGTGTCTGTTGTCCATCTGGATGTCTTCATTGCAGAAATGTCTGTTCATGTTTTCTGTGCATTTGTAAATGGGTTATTTGCGGGTTTGGTGTTGAGTTGTATAAGTTCTTTATACATTTTGGATACCAACCCTTTATCGGATGTGTCATTTGCAAATCTCTTCTCCCATTCAGTAGGTTGTCTTTTAGTTTTGTTGTTTCCTTTGCAGTGCAGGAGCTTTTTATTTTGATATAGTCCTAATGTTTATTTTTGCTTTTGTTTCCCTTGCCTCAGGAGATATATCTAGAAAAATGTTGCTATGGCCGAAATCTGAGAAATTACTGCCTGTGCTCTCTTTTAAGAATTTTATGGTTTCAGGTCTCACATTTAAGTCTTTAATCCATTTCGATTTCATTTTTGTGTATGGTGTATGAAAGTGGTCCAGTTTCATTCTTCGGCATGTAGCTGTCCAATTTTCCCAACACCATTTGTTGAAGAGACTGTCTTTTTCCCATTGCATATTCTTGCCTCCTTTGTGGAAGATTAATTGACCATATAATAGGGGGTTTATTTCTGGGCTCTCTATTCTGTTCTATTGATCTATGTGTCTATTTTTACGCTGGTAGCATACCTGTTTTGATTACTACAGCTTTGTAGTATATCTTGAAATCTGGGATTATGATACCTCCCATTTTGTTCTTTTTCAAGATTGCTTTGGCTGTTTGAGGTCTTTTGTGGTTTCACGCAAAGTTTAGGATAATTTGTTCTAGTTCTGTGAAAAATGCTATTGGTATTTTGATAGGGGGATTATTTTCTTAATTTTTCTCTCTGCTGCTTCATTATTAGTGTATAGAAATGCAGTGAATTTCTGTATATTGATTTTATATCCTGTAACCTTACTGAATTCATTTATCAGTTCTAGTTAATTATTTTTAAACCTTTCTACTTCTATAAACTTTGATTTACTTTTCTGCTTTAGTGAAAAGACCATTTTATTTAATATAGAATATGTATAATCAGTAGTGATACTCAAAATATTTAACAACTTGTATGCATGGACCCTGACCAATCAGATACAATGCCAGTTATCAACCACCAGTGGACAAATGTCTTACTTGCTGTATCTCTAATAACCAAATGTGATGGTTAATTTTTTTTATTCTTATGTTAATCCCCATACATTACATCATTAGTTTTAGATGAAGTGTTCCATGATTCATTGTTTGTGCATAACACCCAGTACTCCATGCAGAATGTGCCCTCCTCAATACCCACCACCAGGCTAACCCATCCTCCCACCCCCCTCCCCTCTAGAACCCTGTTGGTTTTTCAGAGTCCATCGTCTCTCATGGTTCGTCTACCCCTCCGTGTGATGGTTAATTTTATATGTCAACCCGATGGGGTCATGCGGTGCCCATCTATCTGGTTCAACATTGTTTCTGGGTGTGTCTGTGAGAGTATTTCCAGATGAGATTAGCATTTGAATTGGTAGACTGAGTAAAGTAGATTGCTCTCCCCAATCATTCAATCTGTTGAAGGTCTGGATAGAGCAAAAGGCATAGGAAAGGAGTTTGCCCGTTCTCTGCCTGACTGCATAAGCTGAGATATGGGTCTTCTATCCTCAGACTAGGAATTAAACCATTAGCTCTGCTGGTTCTCAAGCCTTCAGTCTTGGACTGACCTATGCCAATGGCTTTCCTGGGTGTCCAGTGTGCAGATGGCAGATCATGGGACATCTCAGCCTCCATAATCATGTGAGCCAATCTCTCTCTCTCTCTCTCGATAGATAGATAGATAGATAGATAGATAGATAGATAGATAGATAGATAGATAGATATCTCTTACTGGTTCTGTTTCTCTGGAGAATTCTAACTACTACACTAAACTAATAGGAAGCTTAGCTGAGCAAACAATGAAGACATAACTAAGGCTCTGCCCACCCTTATGACACTGCATCTGATTTACACACCTAGTATCCAGGGGAAAATAAATAGCTTCACCAGCACTGGTTTTAGAAGCCAGTTATGACTGCATAACAATATGGATGCACTTAATACTATTAGCTGTCCACTTAAAATGATTAGATAATAAATTTCAGGTTATGTGTTTTTTCCACAATTAAAAATGTTTTATTAAAAACTGCAAATGAGGGGCACCTGGGTGGCTCAGTCGTTAAGCATCTGCCTTCGGCTCAGGTCATGATCCCAGGGTCCTGGGATCGAGCCCCGCATTGGGCTCACTGCTCAGCGGGAAGCCTGCTTCTCCCTCTCCCACTGCCCCCGCTTGTGTTCCTGCTCTCGCTGTTTCTCTCTCTGTCAAATAAATAAATAAAATCTTAAAAAAAAAAAAAAACTGCAAATGATGGGGCACCTGGCTAGCTCATTTGGTGGAGCATGCGACTTTGATCTCGAGGTTGTGAGTTTGAGCACCACGTTGGGTGTAGAGATTACTTAAAAATAAAATCTTTAAAAAAATAAATAAATAAATACAAACTGCAAATGTTTTTAAAAGCCAGTCATATATGTTTGTAAACTGTTATGGACCGAATGTTTGTGTCCCCTCAAAATTTATATATACTGAAGCCCTAACCCCCACTGTAATGGTATTTGGAGATGGGGCCTTTGGGGGGTAATTAGGGTTCAATGAGGTCATAAGGGTAGGGGCCTGGCCTGAGGGGATTAGTGCCTTATTAGAGGAGACACCAGAGAGCTTGCTCTCCCTTCCCCCACCCCACTGTAACACAAAGAAGTCCTGTGAATGCAGGGCGAGAAGGTGACCATCTGCAGACCCAGAGAAATGGCCTCAGAGCAAAACCTATCTTGTCAGTACCTTGATGTTGGACTTCCAGAACTGTGAGAAATAAATTCCTGTTGTTTAAACCAAGTCTATGGCATTTTGTTATGGAAGCCCAAACTAAGACATAAAGATTCCAGTTTTTAGGGAGGCCTAGGTGGCTCAGTCAGTTAAGCTTCCAACTCCTGATTTTGGTTCAGGTCATGATCTCAGGATCATGAGATCGAGCCCCGCCCAGCGTGGAGCCTGCTTGAGATTCTCTCTCTCCCTCTGTCCCTTTCCCTCTCCCCCTTCCTCTCTCTCTCTCTCAAAAAAAAAAAAAAATTCCAGTTTTCAAACTTTTCTCATTCATATGAGGCCTTTATATTTCTTATGTTTAAGGAAGTCAGAGAAGGATTTATACCCCCATCCTGATGGCATTCTGTGTATGGGCCCTTTTTCTACAGTACTTTCTTGGTTATTTTGAATATTGAGTACTCTAGTGTGCTAAAAAGACAACAGACCCTTTAGTGTTTATCCAAAGAATGATAAAGTGATCTTCTCTTTCCATGTTTTTGGAACTCTAAGTGAACATGTTAATATTTATTTCTGATAAGTTGTAGCTAACATAGGGGTTTGTTTTGTCATTCCTAAAGTTAGTTAGGAACATTGAGGTCTTTATTTTTCTAGTACATTGCTTTGAAGAAGTTGCTTTGACCTTTCTAACATATTAGTGAGTAGTTTATGGCTTGGCTTAAATGCTCTAGTGCTTTCCTTTGCATCGTCTGTAACAGACACAGTCATGAGGCTGTACATCATGCCCCACTTTCTATCGTGAAATTCAGTCAACAAATGCCAGACAAGGACCTCCGCAGACCCTTGTCTGAGGTCAAACCATGTAGACACGCCACACAGGGCTGAAGTGATAAATTTGGAAGCCCTTCTTCTTTTTTTTTTTTTAATCATCTTTTCTTCTGTTATTGTACTTGCCTCAGACAAAATACATATTTGCTCTGATTCCTATGGTTGAGACTTGGATCAAGATGACCTGATTTGCAGCAATCTGACCAGGGACATCCAAATTCCATTTAATCTGTAGAGCTTAGAATGATTTGCCCTACAAAAATAAAAGAATGGAAGTCTTTATACTTCATTTGTCTCCTACATCTTCAAGATCCAATTTCCCTTCTGTACGGAGGAAAGCAAAATTTTGGCCAAAAATCCATAGAAGGTAGACTTGCTACACGTAGAACAATGTTACTTTGGTATAGATTTCTGAAATTAGCTTTCATCTAAAGTGCTTCCGGGGCGCCTGGGTGGCTCAGTCACTTAAGCATCTGCCTTCTGCTCAGATCATGATCCCGGGGTCCTTGGATTGAGCCCCGCGTTGGGCTCCCTGCTCAGTGGGGAGTCTGCTGTTCCCTCTCTCTGCCATTCCCCCCACTCATGCTCTCTCTTTCAAATAAATAAATAAAATCTTAAAAAAGTAAAGTGCTTTAAACCAGCGATGAACTTTTCTAATCATATTTTCGATATCATTCATTTTTTTATTTTAAAAGATCATTCACATGGCATGATGGAGTAGTCAATGTAATCCAATGGCTGACTCTCTGACCATTTTGGTAAACCTTGACAGTTAGGACAAACAGGCTGGGAGCGGTGTGCTGATCTGGGAGAAGAGAGCGTGAGGTTCTCGGTGCCGGGTACTAGATACCCAACCCCAGAGCAGCAGACAATGCTATGTTACTATCTGAGGAAAAGGCCACATAGAAAATGAAATGAGACGATCCATGCAGATGAAATGAATGTGGGAAAAGAATAATGTACACAAATAGAAGTAAAGTATTAGTGGGTTTTGATGCTCAATGAAATGCATTAATTCAGATGAACATTTTCACTCGTATTTGGATTTCCCATTCATCTTTCAAATTGTTGCGTGGCTTTTAGCCAGCATACTTACCTTTCTGGACACAACTGCAAGCATACTGTTCTATTTTGTAATTTTAAATTATAATTTAAAAGTGTTTTAATTAATATGGATTCAAATAATAAATTTTTTAAAAGGATACTTTTATATAAAGTCTCTCAGTCAGCTGGGAGGTGGTTTGATAAGGTGCAAGGGGAACTGGCTTTGAAATCAAGGAGACATGGGGCACCTGGCTGGCTCCGTCAGTAGATCATGTGACTCTTGATCTCAGGGTTGTGAGTTTGAGCCCCACGTTAGAGATGGCTTTAAAAAAATAAAATCTTTAAAAAAAAAAGAAATCAGGGAGACAAGTTGTGGGGCTCAGGTAAGTGATTTAACTTCTCCATTCCTCTGTTTCTTCATCTGTAGAATGGAGATAATAATGGTATCTACCTTTTAGACCTCAAGACTGTAATATAGGGGCGCCTGGGTGGCTCAGTCATTAAGCGTCTGCCTTCGGCTCAGGTCATGATCCCAGGGTCCTGGGATCGAGCCCCGCATCGGGCTCCCTGCTCGGCGGGAAGCCTGCTTCTCCCTCTCCCACTCCCCCTGCTTGTGTTCCCTCTCTCGCTGTGTCTCTCTCTGTCAAATAAATAAATAAAATCTTTAAAAAAAAAAAAAGACTGTAATATAAATGAATGCAGATAAAATGCTTGGCATGTTCCAAGCACTGAATAAATATTAATTCTTTACAAATCCCTTAGAATAAAAGTATTCTATCAGAAGTACCACTGGAGAATCTCAGTAATATTGCCGCATTTTTTTTTTTTTACAGTATTTGCCGTATCTGTTATGCTTCTCTCTCCATCGCCCCCTTAATTTTTCTTGTTTATCCTCTTAGTTCTTTTTTTTTTAAGATTTATTTATTTTAGAAAGAGAGAGAGAGAGAGAGAGAGAACGTGAGCGGGGGAGGGGCAGAGGGAGAGTAACTCAAGCAGACTCCCCATTTAGCATGGAGCCTGATGCAGGGCTCCATCCCAGGACTCCGAGATCATGACCTGAGCTGAAACCAAGAGTCAGATGCTTACCTGACAGAGCCACCCAGGCGCCCCAATCCTCTTAGTTCTTTTTAATGTATTATTTATTTACTAGTTTGATTTACCAATGTCGTGTTTATCCTCGAGGGGTACTGCTCCTTTTCTCCTTCTATCTCTGGCCTTTCATCTGCTTTCACTCAAACCTTGATTCTTCTAGGAGCTATAGGCTCTGAGGTATGTTTAGTGTTTGACAGATTCTTGTTCAGCAGTTAAAGCCCTTCAGAGGAAAGGTAATATATAAATGAAGTGAGACTAGTATATTACTTTAGTGATGTGACTGGATTTTTTTTAAACACACTTGCCAAAACTTATTTTTCAAGTAAGTGCTGTTATAGTCAAAGTAGTCACTGTGGGATTTCATCCATTTGTCTGAAATGGCATAACTTTTATTAATAACATGAGGCTCAGGCAGTAAATATATTGTGCTCCAGCAAGTATGTTTTGTACCCCAATTCAGGGGCATCTTTTCAACCTTCACACTCCATCAACCAACTGCCTTGTGGTCCCACTTCCCAGATACCCCATTACAGGGACCAGTCATTATAATCACTTCCTCACATTCAAGCTCAACTAGCTTACCCCTTGCCCTGTCTTACACACTTGGAAAAGCCCCCACTTCAGCTAAATCTAACTTTCTGCCTATCCTCCCCTTGCACCCCTGCTACTGAATGTAGATGTGGAAAGAAACCACAACCACCCACTTCAAATAGATCCTCAAGGCTGTTCCAGAATCAGACTACATTTCCTAGTGCATTCATTCTCCGTCTCTCATAAATATTTCCCGTTTCTACTCTCCTCAGACTGTCAACATTTCTTCTGCTGCCATTATTCTCACCTGAGAGAAAATGGAAACTAGAAAAGAACCCCCACAGTCACCACCACCGTGTGGACGCAGCTACCTGCTGTGGAACTGTGTGTGTGCGCCCATGTTCCTATCTAATGCCAACCCTTCCAGGACACCCCACCCCCACTCACCTACTCCAGGACATCACCCCAGCCATTCGGCCTTCTCTCTCCTGTACCTTCCATTTTCTACTTTCTACTGAATCAATGCCATCAGTATTTTAAACATCTGTTCTTTCTCCCATCTGAAAAAAACTCTTTATTCCACATCTCCCTCTAGCAACCCCTCCCCTCATTTTGATTCTCTACCCCATAGCAAAATTCCTCAAAAATAAAAACTGTCCATAGTCCTATTCTCTTTTTAGAAGCCACCACAGTCAAGCTTCTGCCACCATCATTCCACAAAAACTATTCTTTTCAAGATCACCAATGGCCTTCACGTTGACAAATCTGATGTTCGATTCTCAGTTTCAACCTTACTTGCTTTATGAGTAATAATTGTTATAGTTGATCACTCTTTCTTGATTGGCTTCCAGGACCCCACGGTCTTCTGTTTCATTGGCTTCTCATTTTCTTCTTTGCTGGGTCCTCTTATTAACTTCTAGAACCTAGAGCTCAACCCTTGGTCTTAGTCACTTCTTTATCTATTGAACCTTGGGGCACTCTTTAGTAATCTCACCCATTCTTTAAATACTATCCATATGCTGATGACTTCCAAATATATAAATCAGAAGTCTCTCCTGAGCTCCAGACTCACATACCCAACTGTTTACCTACCCTCCCTATTTGGATGTCTAATGGGCTTCATACCCTTCACAGACACAAAATCAAATTCCTGATATTTCCCCTCAAACCTGTTCTTCCCACATTTTTTCCTTATCTTAGTAAAGAGCAACTCCATCTTTCCAGTTGTCCAGGCTAAAAAGAAAATCTGCTACCCTTGTTCCTCCCTTTTTTCCACTACCCACACCTTATCCATCTACGAGTCCTGCCAACAATACTTCCAAAACATATATAGAATGCGACCACTTCTCACCACCTCCACTGCCGTGGTCTTAGTGCAAACTATTATTTTATTTTTAGTCTGGATTACTACAATAGCCTCCTGACTGGTCTCCATGCCTCCACTTTTGCTCATCATCCCACAGAGCCTACTCTCAACACAGTAGCCAGAGGGATTCTGCAGATCTCATAACTCGTCTTCTCAAAAACCAAATTTCTCACAGTAAAATCCAAAGTTGTTATGATGACCCATAGGGCCCTACCAGATCTGATTCTCTGTTTCCCCTCGGAATTCATCTCCAGCCACTCACCCCCTTGCTCACTTCAGCTCATCCACACTGACCTCTTATTTCTAAAATCCCCCCAGTCATTTTCTTACCCCAGATCCTCTCCCCTTGTTTTCTGAACTTGTAATATTCTTCCCACAGGCATCCACATGACTCACTCCCTCACTTCTTTCAAGTCGTTCAGTGTGACTTTCTCTGACTATCCTCTGACTACCCTATCTAAATAGGGTAGTCACCCTTTCAACCACACTTTTGCTGAATTATTTTTTTCATCACCAACTAACACATATTCTACTTATTTGTGTTGTTTAATGTCTACCCACCAACTATACTGTAAGTTGATGAGGCAGAAATTTTGCCTGATTTGTTCATTGTATCTGCAGGATGTAGAACAGAGCCCAGCACATAGTAGGTGTTCAATACATTTTGTTGGATAAGTGATTTCTTCCTTGAAGACCCCCAGTAGACAACCCCTCATGTTCTGAAATGTGGCATACTGATCTGAGATTCTAGGAAGGGCAGTGCTAATTTTAAAACAACAAACACAAAAACTTAGAAGTAAGATAAAGGAAATAACAGAATGGGATTCCAAGGAGAACAAGATTGCAGGGATGAGAAGCTGAGGAACAAGGGAAGACTAGGCAGTGAGGGGTGAACAGCATGAACCCTTTGATAGGGATGCAATCAGTCATCAGACCCCTAAGTCCATGGTGTGTTTTGTTAATGTCCACTTGTACTGGAGTGAGCATGGTCCAGTGTGACAGCTGGGTGGGACCAGGAATACACTGATTAAGTTAGAAATGTCTGGGAACATATCCCAGGAACCATTTGGATATGAGGATTTCCTACTCTTAATTGTGAGTTCTTGGTTGGTGGAGCCATTGAAAGAGTTACAGAGGATAGAGAGGGTCTCTCATGATTGCATTGTACAGTGAGTGGAGAAACCACACCATCTTGGATTTTTCTTTGAATTCAGAGCTTTAGAAGCCAAATAAAGCTCCATTTTCATGAAAATTAATAATTAGGTAGGAACCGATAAGAATGTCTCCAAGTGCAGGTTTGATGGTAGAAGAGGTAGATGTATGAATAATAAGCAATAATCTTGGGGCCCGTGGGTAGCTCAGTCAGTTAAGCATCTGCCTTCAGCTCAGATCATGATCTTGGGGTCCTGGGATTGAGCCCTCCATCAGGCTCTCTGCTCAGTAGGGAGTCTGCTTCTCCCTGTCCCTCTCCCTCTCCCTCTGTTCTCTTTCGCTTGCTCGCTCTCTCTCAAATAAATAAATAATTTTTTTAAAGATTTTATTTATTTATTTGACAGAGGGAGACACAGCGAGAGAGGGAACACAAGCAGGGGGAGTGGGAGAGGGAGAAGCAGGCTTCCTGCAGAGCAGGGAGCCCGATGCGGGGCTTGATCCAAGGACCCTGGGATCATGACCTGAGCCGAAGGCAGACGCTTAACTGACTGAGCCACCCAGGCGCCCCTATTTATTTAATTTTTTAAAGAGATTATTTATTTATTTTTGAGCAAGAAAGTGGGGAGGGAGGGGCAGAAGGAGAAGCAGCCCCCCACACACACACTGAGGAGGGAGCCCGACCTGGGACTCGATCCCAGGACCCTGGGAGTCAAAGGCAGACACTTAACTGACTGAGCCAACCAGGCACCCCTAAATAAATAATTTTTTTAAAAAAGATGAGTGGTTTCCACATGTTCAGGGGGAGGGAGAGATGAATAGGTAAAGCACAGGTGAGTTTTAGGGTAGGGAAACTATTCTGTATGATACTGTAATGGTAGATACATGATATTATGCATTTGTCAAAACCCATAGAACTGAACACAATGGTGAATCTTCATGTAAACTATGGACTTTAATAGTGATGTATCAATACCAACTCATTAATTGTAATGAATGTACCTCACTAATGCAAGATTTTAATAATAGGAATTGTGTATGTGTGTGAAGGTGTACATGGGAATTTCCTGTATTCTCGGCTCAACATTTCTGTTTCACACACACTAGGATGGCTATAATTAAAAAGATAGAATAACAGGTGATGGTGAGGATGTGAAAAAACTGGATTCCTCATAGCTTTATGGTGAGAAGTTAAAATGGTGCAGCCGCATTGGAAAAGCTTGACATTTCCTCGTAACGTTAAACAGGGATACAATATAACCCAGCAATCCCTCTCCAACAGATATATTCAAGAGGACTAGAAAAACATCCACTAAACACCTTGGCCACAAATGCTCCCAGCAGCGTTATGCACAACAGCTAAAAGTAAAAACAATCCAAATATCCATCACCTACTGATGGACTGACCATAGAAATATGCTAAATGAAAGAAGCCACTCACAAAGACTCTATTGTATGAGTCCATGTATTTGATCAAAAGCATGATCAAATGGGACTCTTAAATGGAACAATTCTGCCTTGAAACACCTCCTCCCTTTCCCCACTGCTCCTCTTTCCCCTCTTTGGTGGCTTCTCTTTCTCCTCCCACTCCTGACTATAGACTTCCCCCGGAGGGTTCAGTCCTTACACTCTGTAATGGATGTGAATTTGTGGGGGGGGGGGTTGCAAAGGGAAGACTGTAGGGTACTGAATAATGGTCTCCCCAAAAGATACATCCTCATCCTAATCCCCAGAAACTATGAATATTACCTTGTATGGCAAATAAGTGGATAGTAATATTATAGGACAAAAGATTCCATTAAACGAAGGATCTTGAGAGGAGGAGTTTATCCTGTATTATTTGGCTGGTCCCTAAAAGCAATCATACTTATCTTGATAAGTTGGAGGCAGACAGAGTTTGGGGACAGAAGAAGAGGTAATGTAAACACAGAGAGGCAGAGGAGGAAGAGACTGGAGTGATGTGGTCATAAACCAATGAGCTTCTAGAGCCACCAGAAGCTGGAAGAGGCAAGGACTGAAACTCCCTTAGAAACTTTAGAGAGAGCAACCCTATTAACTCCTTGATTTTGGACTTCTGCCATCCAGAACTGTGAGATAATAAATTCTTGTTGCTTCAAGCTACCCAGTTTGTGGTAATTCGTCACAACAGCCACAGAAAACTAATACACTGCCTTTTTGATTTCTGTGGACTCATTTTCTTGCTCAATAAGTCATAGCCTGTGGGCTCTAAATCTCCAGGAGCCAGCAGAATTGCAAGGAGTCCTCAGATCCTTGTATGAAACAAGCCTGGTATTAGGTCATATACATTTATCTTGCATACACATCTAATATTTTTTTCAAACATGTCCATATATGGTGCTTAATAGAATGTTAACTCATAATGTATTACTAAAGTCATAGTAGCTTTCTGTCATTATAGAATGTCTCAAATAATGAATATTGAAAGTAATACTATTATGTAAGCTTATAAATATATTTTTATTTAAGTTTTGTTATAAAATAAACATAACATAGGGGCGCCTGGGTGGCTCAGGTGGTTAAGAGTCTGCCTTTGGCTCAGGTCACAGTTCCAGGGTCCTGGGATTGAGCCCCGTGTCTGGCTCCCTGCTCAGCAGGGAGCCTGTTTCTCCTTCTCTTTCTACCATTCCCTCCCGATCGTGCACTCTCTCTCTCTAAAGTAAGTTTTTTAAAAATCTTTAAAAAAAATAAAACAAACATAACATTAAATTTACCTTTTAAACCATTTAAAAATGTACACTTCAGTGGCATTAAGTACATTCACAATGTAGTACAATCATCCACCATCTAGTTCCAGAACTTTTTCATCACCCCAAAAAGAAACTGCTCACCCGTTATGCAGTCTTTCCACAATACCTCCTCCCTGCTGCACCTAGCAACCACCGATCTATTCTATCCGTATGGATTTGCTTATTCTAGATATTTCATTTCATTTCAATGGAATTATACTTCTATGTCCTTTTTTTGTCTGGCTTCATTCACTTAGCATGTTTTCTTTCTTTCTTTTTTTTTTTTTTTTGAGAGAGAGAGAATGAGAGAGAGAGCACATGAGAGGGGAGAGGGTCAGAGGGAGGAGCCGACTCCCTGCAGAGCAGGGAGCCCGATGCGGGACTCGATCCCGGGACTCCAGGATCATGACCTGAGCCGAAGGCAGTCGCTTAACCAACTGAGCCACCCAGGCGCCCACTTAGCATGTTTTCAAGATTCATCCCTGTTGCAGCACACATCAGTACTTATTCCTTTCCATGGCTGAGTAACAGTCCATTGTATGGTGAAGGGAGGAAGGAATTTTCCTCTGTCCAAGGTTCCTCTAGGTGGACTAAGAATTAAATTTACATGAGACGGATTAACAGGAGAAACAATCCAACTTCATTACTTGCGCGTGAAGGCCCGATAATGAAATTAAGACCTAAAGAAATGACTAAGGCAGGCAGTTTTTATACTTTTTCAAGTAAGGAATTCTAAACAGAATTTGAGCTGGACTAGTAAATTAGTAAAAAAGTAACAGGATTTGTTTATACAGCCTTCTTGGCTCTAAATTCCTTATCTCTGGTAGTAATAAGGATGCCTCTTTACCTCCAGGTACAGGGAGGGCGCCTCTCGCACAGATTTATTTCCTTTTTTCAGGGGGACAAGAGGAGGTTCTGAGTGTCCCTGCACAGGCTGTTTTTTAAGTAGCTTTAATTTATAATAATCAAAATGCCATCATGGTACATTTGGGGGTGACCTGTCCTTGGCCCCTACAATGGATATACTAATTTTGTTTATCCATTCATCCTCTGATGAATGTTTGTGTTGTGTCCATGTTTTGACAATTGTGAATAGTGCTGCTATGAACATGGGTGTACCTGTTTTTGTTTGAACACCTGCTCTCAATTCTTTGGGGATTTATCTAGAAGTAGAATTGCTGGATTATATAGGAATTCTTTGTTCAATTTGTTGAGAAACTTCCAAACTGTTTTTCACAGTAGGTGCACCATTTTACATTCCCACAGCGATATACCAGTGTCCTGATTACTTCACATCCTCTCCACATCCTTGTCAACACTTATTATTTTCTGGGCTTCTTTTATATTAGCCATTCTAATGGGAGTGAAGTGGTATTTTATTGTGTTTTGATTTGCATTTCCCTAATGATTAGTGATGTTGAGTGTCTCTTCGTGTGCTTGTTGAACATTTGTGTATCTTCTTTGGAGAAATGTGTGTTCAAGACTTATGGCCATATTTTAATTGGGTTGTTCTTTTTGTTGTTGAATTATAGGAGGTCTTTATATATTCTGGATCCTACTCTAATCAGATATATGATTGCCAATATTTTTTTCCATTCTGTGGTTTGCCTTGATCCTGCTCTTTGTTGCAGAACAGGATTTCTGTTTTTAATGATGAAATCCATTTTATTTATTTTTTTCTTTTGTTGATTGTGTGTCTGGTATCATATTGAAGAAATCTGCCAAATCCAATGCCATGAAGTTTTACCACTATGTTTCATTCTACAAGCTGTATAATTTTAGCTTTTTTATTTAGGTCTTCAATCCATTTAGAGTTAATTTTAGTATCCACTGTGAGGTAGAGGTACATCAATCTTTTGCAAGCGGATATCCAGTTGTTCCATTTTTTATATGTTTGATATTAGGAAGGGATCCTTAAGTGATATTCACTGCAATATTCTTTATAGTAGCAAAAAACTAGAAACACCATATGTACTCAACAATAGATTAGTAAAATAAGTTGTGATGCACCCTTATAATATTATATAGAAATAAAAATAGTACTCTGGGTAAATATTTATTGTAATAGAAAGTTGTTCATAAAAATATCATAAGCGAAAAATTAGAAGTGATTAAAATGTAGTAACTGCATATATGTGTGTGTGTGTGTGTGTGTGTATAGACTGCATATGCATTGAGAAAGATTTTATGGGATGTACCCCAAGGAGCCAATTGTGGCAGTCTCTGGTGGCGATGTGTGTATTTTTTATTTTCTCGAATTTTTAGATAATGAACAATTACTTTTTCTAATTTTTCAGAAAGTTATTGTCTTATGAGTAATGAGTAATCTTCATTCTCTAAAAGGTCAGAAATGATTGTTCTAGTCTGTACAGGCCTCCAGTGCCAACCTGTTCTATCCTGTGTTAGCTGACTTCCCTATCCCTGGCATCTCGCCTATCTGATGTCTAATTTCTCTCCGATACTTCTCGTTAAAGCAGGCTACCCTGTCAAATTTTTCTACCACACAGCCCTTGTCTGTTGAATGCATCCGGCAAGAGGACGTGTGGGGGGTGGAACACAACAGTCGCAGTGACCATCCCCCAGCTTCTGTTAGCCCTCATTTCTATTCCAAGTCTGTGGTTAAGTTGGTCAGAAGATCAGTCTTTTTTCTGAGCACACCTTCATGAACTGTGGAATTGTTACTAGGGCAAGTGGAGGTGTGGCAGAAACTTGCAGAAGCTGAAAGGAAAGAACAGAAGGAAAGGAAAAATGTCCCACCAAGATCTTTGTTTCTGGTTAAGACTGACATATGAGATCAAACATATGTAGTAGCAACAGTTGCTCTCTAACCTAGCAAACTTCTGTTCTTGCTATTTTTATGAATGCTGATTATGAAATTTTATTGCTGGATCTGCTTGCTCTTAAACAGTTCTAGTCAAATCTTTGGATATAGCATGCTGATCTGCAACCAACATTTAGATGCTTTTCTCCTTTGTGTTTAATGGATTCCAGGAGGCCTGATCTCTTGCCAATGTTTTCTTTGTGATTCCATCCAATGACTATCAGGCAGACACAGTCAATTTCTCAGAACCTCTCTCTCTCTCCCTCCCTCCCTTTCTCCCCCCACCCTCATTCTCTCTCAAAAAGATTGTATTGATAGCATGGGCTTAGAAGTTCAACAGTGTGTGAGTTTTATTTGTTAAAAGAGATTTGTTTTTCTGAAATGATATCTCTACTATTTGAATTCATAGTTGGGATGAAATTCCGTCAGAATACATTAATCAGCAGTTTGTATCTCTTTGGCCCCTTTTCCATTTTTTTTTTTTTTCCTTCTGGACTGCCACAGGGTGCTTCTTCCTGTTATTCGCATCTGTCAGAATCTTAGTCACAACATTTCTAGAAAGTTCCTTTTTAGCTTAAGCTCTTTTCAGCCAACATCCAGATAACTCATTTGAAGTAAGCAAGAACATCTTTGATATCTGATCCTAATTGAACTCAACCTTTGTATACAGCTTATACTCTTCGTTGAAAGAGTTTCATATTCCCAGAAATCCACAAACTTTAGGGAGTTCTAGCTCAAGAACCATTTTTCCGTATTTTCTACTCTTTGATCTTTCTCCTGTGCCTGCTTGAAAATATAGACATAATATCTGTGTCCCTGTGGATATTTTCCCCTGAAGCTGTATTTCTTTCTCCTTTAGAAGAGAATCTAATTCTTTTTGTTGAGTTCCAGTGTGTTTGGCACATGTGGGTGCTAATAAATCATAAATAGGAAGCCTAATGCTCCTGTCTAAGACAGGAAAATAGTTTGTCATACGCCTATGGAAAATTACCCAGGGCATTTCTCCATAAGCTTTATTAGATTCCAGAGGAGAATAATTTTTCTCCATATTGTCCCAGTTCTGTAGATGTAGCAGAACCACCTTGCCTGTGTACTTATACCCTATAGTTCAGCTCCAAGGGTAAGGGCAAAAGGAGTTGCTGACTGGAGAAAATCTTGTATGTGGCACCCCTTTGATCTTTATCATAGAAGATCATAGCCTCCTTGAAACAGTCTTCCTGGGGAACCTGGCTGGCCCAGGCAGAAGAGCACCTGACTCTTGATCTCAGGGTCGTGAGTTCGAGCCCCACGTTTGGCGTAGAGATGACTTAAATAAAAAAACTGAAAAAAAAAAAAAGAAACAGTCTTCCCTTCATTTCGTCCTTGAATTTACCCTCTTTCAGTTTTCTTCCTTTTATCTGCTCACTCCTCTGGCATCTTTGTTGTTTCCTTCATTGTATTTATATTGTTGATTCTTCCATTTTTTAAAAAGATTTTATTTATTTATTTGAGATCGAGAGAGAGACAGAGAGAGAGAGAGAGAGAACAAGCACCAGTGGGGGGAGGGGGCAGAGGGAGAGGGAGAAGCAGACTCCCCGCTGAGCAGGGAGCCCATCTCGGGGCTCAATCCCAAGACGCCAGGATCCCAGGATCATGACCCGACTTGAAGGCAGATGCTTAACCGACTGAGCCACCCAGGCACCCCGATTCTTCCATTTTTGATCAAACTTTAACTGTTGGCATTCCTCAGGGAATGGCCCTTTCTCCTTAGATGAATTCATTCATTCCCAGGATTTCAGTTACATGCCAGTGACACCATCCTACATTTTCATACTGAACTTAAAAGCTGCCTACCCCGGGGATCTGATAGGCACCCAAAATTCAACAGGACAACAAATATCCTCAGGACTTATACCAGCTTCCTCCAATTCCTGTTCTTCCTTCAGTGCTTTGCATTTCAGTTAAAGGCACCACCATCCACCTAATTACTAAAGTCAGAAAACCAGGAGTCAACTTCAACATTACAGTCCCTCTTCGGCCATTGAGTAATCACTAAATTCTCTTAATTCTACCTCTGACATCTCCCTCAAATCTGCCCACTTCTCTCCATCCTCATTACTAGGACTCTAGCTAGCCAACATGTATCACTGCCTCTAGCTCTACTCCTGCCCAGCCCTCCAGTCCATTTTACACACTGTATATCTAATGACCTTTTTTTAAAAAAAAAAAAGATTTATTTATTTATTTGAGAGAATGTGTGCGGACACAAGGGGGAGGGGCAGAGGGAGAGAAGCAGACTCCCCGCTGACCTGGCCCATGCAGGCTCAATCTCAAGACCCTGAGATCATGACCTGAGCGAAAACCAGGAGTCAGATGCTTAACTGACTGAGCCACCCAGCTGCCCCTTTAATGACATTTTCAATATGTAAATCAGATCTATACACTGTTGAACAAGAAAACCTTTCAATGGTTTCCTATGACTCTTAGGGTAAAGCCCAAATTCTCACCCTTACTATCCTTGAAATAGCCTGGCCTTTTTTTTTTTTTTTTTTTTTTTTAATTTTTTTTTTTAGACAGCACAAGCGGGAGAGTGGGAGAGGGAGAAGCAGGTTCCCCACTGAGCAGGGAGCCCGATGCAGGACTCGATCCTAGGACCCTGGGATCATGACCTGAGCTGAAGGCAGACATTTAACCCACTGAGCCACCCAGGCATCCCTAGCCTGGCCTTCTTTTACATCCTCCAACATGCCAAGTTCCTTACCAGCTCAGATCCCATGCATATGCTCTTCTATTTGGAATATTCTTCCATACCTTCTCCCCCAATTCCCAGTTTAATTTTCAAATGAAGGAAGGAAGGAAGGAAGGAAGGCCTCTAGAACTAATACTACATAAACTATAGATGGTAGCAGTTAGGGAATTCTTTGGTTCACCTAATAGCAAACACACCACACAGAAAAATATAGAAGTCCTATAAGAAGTCCTTTCTGTTAAGGCCTGCCTCTTGGTATGAATTAACATAATCGAACTTTGTTGTTCTTGTTGGTATGGCAATAATCTCTTCTATACAGAGAAATGAATAACTGAAAAAAGATGTTTCTGCAGTGTCCACATGGCTACTGCTAAAATGTTGCATGAAAAATGGAAATTTTATTCTGTCATCATGCAGACATAAATCCAGATTTTTGACTGAACGTTTCCATTTTTATCTAAATATTTGTGGTCTGTACACATTACCTCCTTTATTAAGCTATCCACTTATTTTCAGGAATCTTTAAAATATGGTACTTATGTTATCAAACTAGATTCCTGTGGATCCGAAGCCATCTGTGAGGCTAAAGATGAAAGAATTGTTTTAATAACATCTGGATGATGATAAGTTTTCTCAAAATGATATTTAATGGCAAGACACGACATCACAAAAGGATAACAGTGAGATGGCATTTGAGTTGGATGGTGAGTAATTCAATAATTTTCTTTTTTCTTACATGATTTACATTTCATACATGTATTTTAAAAGATAAATTGCCTTTGCTTTGTGTTTAACTATATATATATTTCTTTGTCCAGTGATAGAGAAAGGATATTGCCAATAGGAAATGTTAGAACAATGCCCCATCTTATCCAAATTTATCCCTAGATTTCTCAGTTTAAAATAAATAAGAGGCAAATTGTCCCAGGCATGTAACCGGATACTGTCCAAGGCCTGTCTCCTACTGTAACAGGTGTGCTTTCAATGGCCTTTTATTGCTCTTTTTATCCCCCTCTTGTTCTGTTGTCCCCTAGAGTCAACAGCTGTGACTACTGTTTCGTCTCCATAGCACCCAGATTCTTTTCTTCTGTAGAGTTTCACTGATCTCATTTTCCTAATGCCTTTGTTTTACTATTGATTATGCTGCAGTGTATAGGGCAGTAGGTCTTTGACGCTGAAGCTCTATTTAAATCTAGTTTTAATACCAGAAACTCCAGAAGTTTGTGTAAATTACACAGAAGCTAACTCTTTCTGGGCAAAGCCCAGAAACACCCTGGCTCCCTATGTCAAGCTCTATAGCCCTGTGGCCTGTTAAGAATGACCCAGGACACCAAATAAAGCAGTAGCCCTAAGCCTGCCTTAGGCCAGGCACACATCCCCCTCTTCAAGTATTCATTCCTCACTCATTCAAAAGCTATTCATTGAACAACTACTTTGGGCATGGCATTGTACTAGGAAATAGAGATAAGAGATGATTAAGATATAGTCCCTGCCCTTAAGGCTTGAGTCTTGGGGCACCTGGGTGGCTCAGTCGGTTAAGCATCCGGTCATGATCTCAGGGTCATGAGATGGAGCCCCTTGTTGGGCTAGGTGTGGAGCCTGCTTAAGATTCTCTCTCTTTCCCTCCCCCTCTGCCCCTCCCCCTGCTCATGCTCTCTCTCTCTCTCTCTCTCCCTCAAATAAAATCTTGACTTTTTAAAAAGATTTTATTTATTTATTTTAGAGAAAGTCAGCAGGGGGAGGGGCAGAGGGAGAGGGAGAGAAATCCTCAAGCAGATTCCCCACTGAGCACAGAGCCCAATGTGAGGCTCGATCCCAGGACCCTGAGATCATAACCTGAGCTGAAATCAAGAGTTGGATGCTTAACCTATTGGGCCAGGCGCCCCAAGACTTGAGTCTTATGGTAGAGACAGACAATTATAAGATATGCTAAGTTAGGATGGAAGAGAACTATAGGATCACAAAAGGAAAATACTATAGTGTCAGGAAAGCTTCCTAGAGGAAGTGAAATCTAAGTGGGGCTCTAAAGGATCTACGGGAATTAACTTCACTAAATACTATAGAACAGCTATCTCAAGTAGGGGAGGCAGCATTTACAAAGGCACAAAACCTTGAGATAACATGGCTTATTGGGTGAATTATCAGTAATTCCTCATGGCTGGGACAGAGTTTTCAAGGGAAGGGTAAGGAGCAGAGTAAAAGAAGCTGAGGAAGAAATCAGGGACAACTCAACTAGACCAATAACCATGGGCTTTATCATTGAGGGAAGTGGGGACCCACAAAATGTTGTAAGTGGGGGCATGATATCATTGGAATAGCACCTTCAGACTGGTGGCAGTATGGAGAGATAGATAGGAAAGAGTCGCAATCGGATGCCGTTGCAATAATCCACATGAGAGATGAGGATACACTGAACTAACACATTGGTAGAGGGAATGGAGAAGAAAAGGCACATTCAAGTAATATTTAGAAAGTTGAATTGCCACTATATGTAATCATATAGTTATGATACAACATGGGAAGCTCTATAATAACAGTAAATACAAAATACTACCTAAAAGAGGGACACCTGGGTGGCTCAGCTGGTTAAGCATCTGCCTTCAGCTCACGTCATGATCCCAGGGTCCTGGGATCCAGCCCCACCTTGGGCTCCCTGCTCAGCGGAGAGCCTGCTTCTCCCTCTCCTCCCCACTCATGCTCTCTCTCTCGCTATCTCTCACTATCTCTCTCTCTCTCTCTCTCTCAAATAAATTTTAAAAATCTTTAAAAAATAAAAGAGATAGCAAACATTTTCTGGAAGAGTTGGATGAGACTCTAATGAGAAGATGAACTTTCATGTTCCCAGGCAGAAGAAACAACATGTGCAAAGGCACAAATGAGTGAAACTATGTGTTCAGTGAATGGCTTGACTGGTACACATGTATGCACGTGTGTGTGTGTGTGTGTGTGTGTGTGTTCAGCAACAGAGCACTTTTTCCCAGCTAAATCTTTCTCTAAACCTTAATGTTTTAAAACAGAAGTGATGAATCGATTCCTCGGGCAGTTTAAAATTTTGACAAAATATGTCATAGTTTGCATAACTCTGAAGCACACTGCCCTATTAATCCTTACGGAGCCCAGTTGAAAACTTGCTGGGTCACAACTTAGTCTACTTACTGAAGGCCAGATCACTGAATAAGGCTTAATGTGATCATCAGACTATATAAAGAGGAGCTACACGAGCTGCCTCATATATGTCCGTTGTTCCCTGAATCCAAGTTGTGTGCCATGTACTACCTAAGGCACTTCAAAGACATGTATTTAAGCCCTGCAGTTATGGAGAATCTGGGAAACCATGTAAATGGCTGACTTCACTCATGGTACTCATCCTCTCTTTACTGTACTCAGTTCCTTTGTCCAAAGGGTCACTTGCATTTCTGCAGTCCTCCCCCACCTCCGTACCAGCCCTCTACACGTTAGTCTGAATATAAGTAAATGAATGCCTTGTCCCAAGGATGCAAGTCATGTATGCAGGTTGAGTTCTGGGTCGAGTATGAGTTTTGGGGTCCCATATCACAATGACTCAACACTGACTCTTTTTTTAAAAAAGATTTATTTATTTATTTGAGAGAGAGAGGTGAGAAGGGGCAGAGGGAGAGGGAGAGAGAAACTTCAGCAGACTCCACACTCAGCATGGAGCCCAACGTGGGGCTCCATCTCATGACCCTGAGATCCCAGCCTGAGCTGAAACCAAGAGTGGGATTTTTAACCAACTGAGCCACCCAGGTGCCCCTCAACACTGACTCTTTTATTTTTTTTAAAGATTTTATTTATTTATTTGACAGAGAGAGCATAAGCAGGGGGAGAAGCAGAGGGAGAGGGAGAAGCAGGCTCCCTACCGAGCAGGGAGCCCGATGCAGGGCTCAATCCCAGGACCCTAAGATCATGACCTGAGCCAAAGGCAGACACTTAACTGACTGAGCCACCCAGGCGCCCCAACGCTCACTCTTTTAAAAGTGTGTATCATAGTGTCTGGATGGGGTCAGTAGGGATAATGCCTTCCTCCCTACTCCAATCCCCTGCTTTTCATATTATTCTGTTTTATGGGTCAAAGTTGTTCAAACAGCACATACTTCTAGGATACATGCAGACTTTAAAGAGACACATAGCCAGGTTTTGTTGTGTGTTTGTTTTTAACCAATTACCAGATTTGTAACTTCTATTTGTACTCTTTCCTAAACTTGATCTGCATGAGAACATACCTGACGGTTCTACTTTCCCACCCTCCCTCGTCCTTCTTTTAAAGAAAGACATGTCTCTAATTCATCTCAAGGCTTACCTTGGTATCCAAGGTGAAAAAAACCTCCTGGAGACCAGACAAAGGCACCACTGGAAATATTGGTGTAGACATTGAGAAAGTGCATTACTCTGATGATGAGATAACAAATACTTTTATAAAGACTGGTAGTTTTTAATGCCTTGCTATCAACAGAATCAGAAGAGGGCTTAGCCAAGTTGTCATTTCATAGATCATTACATATAATTTTGATGATACATCATTAAGTAATTTTTTGAAATATTATTCAAAAAGTGCTAAATTGAGTGATATTATTTTAACCAAATACCATTCATTCCCATCCAATTATGTAAAAAAAGATTTCTCAACACTTTTCTCTGTTAAAAATGCAGAACTTGGGGGGCACCTGGGTGGCTCAATCAGTTGAGCATCCGACTCTTGGTTTTGGTTCAGGTCATGATCAGGTCGTGAAATCGAACCCCATCAGCCTCACGCTCAGCACGGAGTCTGCTTGAGATTCTTTCCCCCTCCCTGTCCTTCCCTTCCCCACTCGCTCACATGCATTCTCTCTCTCTCCAATGAATAAAATCTTTATTTAAAAAATGCTGAAATGGGTCTCATTCTAAAAATAAGCAACATTCATCCACAGATAAATGAACTACATTTTTAAAAAATCCTCTTCTACCACTTAAGTGATATATTCCCAATAATACTCTATTTTATGTTTATTAATTATAAAGTTTTATATTTGTGTTATCTTAATCAGTTGTGTACTACTGGTTATAATGAAAACAGTCTCAAAGGCTCAAAAGTCTGACAGTCACAGGAAATGAGCATTTTTCACAATGTGAGTTTATATATGCTTTTATGGCAGAAATTAGGTCGTGATGATCAAAGACTTCCAAGAATAAAAACATATTGCATTAGGATTGGGGTAGAATGAAAAGAGTTCAAGAGAAAAAGGTTGGATATAAAATTTCTGACTGTTCAAAAGGAGTTTGTTCGTGTATCTTTTAAGTGGATCATGGTGGATATCAAACCGCTATGGTATTTGGTTCCACTTAATACATTTCAAAGAGGGATGTGACAGTTTTATTTCTTAATGTCAATATTTGCAATATGCCAGAAATTACATCATTCACAATATTTGAACTTTCATAAATACCTCCATAAAAAGTTGTTAGGTGTAAACGTTAGGTTATGGGGCATACAGTTTTTCCAAAATTCCTTTAGAGGCTACGCAAGTGAAAACGTTTGAAGACCACTGTCAAAAATGGAGAATTAACTAGGGGCTGCTTAAACCCACCTGCAGCTTGGGGGGGTTCTTGGCCTCAAGAGTTTCCGAGGATGAAGCAAACTGGAGCCATTGTGTCACTAATTTATTCCCTTTGCAAGCCAGAAACAAGGACTCTCCAGGCCATCCACAGGACCATCTTTCCCACCCACTTCTCCCGTTAACCCCTCTCCCCACCTGCCCCTTCACTCCCACTGAGCCCTGTTTCAGCTACACCTGCCTCCCCTCTCCTAATTTAGACTTCCAACAGGACCTTCTCTCCTCCCTTTGCCTGAATACAAATACTCCTATAGTTAAGGAGAGGATAAATTCAAAAGAGCTATAAGTTGATGTGTTCAGAAGTTAAGAGAGCCTTAAGGTTGCCATCCCCGGAAACATTTATAAGCAGCTGCTGTGAGTGTCGGGGGCTGAGGGCTCACAGCTGCCTCTGTTCTCTTGGAGAATTGCCTGGCGCTGATAGGAGCTGCTCACCAAGAAGGTGACACCCCCGCAACCTGGCCCCATTTGGAAGGGGCCCCTAGCCAGAGATTGGTAAGAGCTTCAAAAGGCTTTTCCCTTGCTTCTACAGCAAGCAACACGGCTGTGTGGTTTATGCTCCAGAACCTTCTGCCAAAGGTCAAGTCAGTGTGGGGCTGTCCTTCTCAGCTCAGAAACCAAATACACGTCTCCTTGTTGTTGATATGTTCTATCAGGCATCTTTCCCCCAAATAGGCCAGTTTTGAATACACTGAAAATCTGTTAAGATAAATACCTTCTCCCAATGCCAAACCCCTATGATCTCAAAGTAGCTGGTATCTCCAAGAACTCTAGCAACTGTGTTAGCCCTTCACCACCTGATCTCACTTTCCTGTGTAAATTCAAAGTCCTCAGGGGTGCCTGGGTGGCTCAGTCAGTTAAGCTTCCGACTCTTGACTTCAGCTTAGGTCATGATCTCAAGGTCATGAGGTCAAGCCTCCCCAGGCTCCGCGCTGGGTGTGGAGCCTACTTAAATTTCTCTCTCTCCCTCTCCCCATCCTCTCTCTCTCTTTCTTCCTCTCAAGAAAAAAAAAAAACCCACAAAAATACAGTGTAGTACTAGAAATGTATTTTCTCTTTCTTATGATTCCCTTAATAACATTTTCTTTTCTCTAGCTTACTTTATCATAAGAATACAGTATATAATACATATAACATACAAAATACATGTTAATGAACTCTTTATGTTATTGGTAAGGCTTCTGGTCAACATTAGGCTATTAGTAGTTTTGGGGGAGTATAAAGTTATGGGCAGATTTTTCAACTGCCGGGGGCGGGGGTTGGCACCTAATCCCTGAGTTCAAGGATCAACTGTACTTAGTATGTGTCAGAGACACATACTTTGTTCACTGGATAGATATAACAGTGAACAAAGTAAAGATCCTTGCCCTCATGGAGCTTACATTCCAGCAGGGGGGAACAGACAATAAACGTTATAAATAGGTAGGTTATATATTGTAAGGAAATACGTGCTATAGGAAAAGAAAAGATAAAGCAGGGTAAGAGAGATTGGGAGCACCAGGGTGGAAGGTACAAAGTGGGGACTGTAGTATTAAAACAGGATCATCAGATTGAATCAATGCAAAAAGAAAAAATTTTCATCCACAGCATTTTTACCATGCTTAGCTTCTGAGTTTTTCAACAAACATCTAAACTAGCCTTCTCCTCAATTAATATTACACTAGTAGGCATATGACACTGATGCTGGGCCCTCAGTCCCACATTCACAAGATTTCCATTTCCTCGATTAATTTGCAGCTCCTTGGGGAACCTGGGCAGCTGAGTCATTTAAGCATCCGACTCTTCGTTTCAGCTCAGGTCATGATCTCAGGGTCATAGGATTGAGCCCCCCGCCACCCCGTCAGGCTCCATGCTCAGTGGGGAGTCTGCTGGAGATCCTCTCCCTCTCCTTCTGCCCCTCCCCCCCCAGGCTCCTTCTTTCTCTCTCTCAAATAAATAATCTTTTTAAAAAATTGTAGCTCCTCTCCCTGATTTTTGTGGATCACAAAAGCACAGAACTTCTTACATCTTCCATAACTTGCTCTTAATCATTCATAATTGTTTCTATCACAGAAGTCATCCCATCACATACTGGTCATTTCTCACCAATTTTAAATTTTTTATTTTCGGGGCGCCTGGGTGGCTCAGTCGTTGAGCGTCTGCCTTCGGCTCAGGTCAGGATCCCAGGGTCCTGGGATCAAGCCCCGCATTGGGCTGCCTGCTCAGTGCGAGGCCTGCTTCTCCCTCTCCCACTCCCCCTGCTTGTGTTCCCTCTCTCGTTGTGTCTCTCTCTGTCAAATAAATGAATAAAATCTTTTTTAAAAAATTTTAAAAAATAAATTTTTTATTTTCTACTTTTTCCATTCATTTATTTAATTTATTTTATTTTTAAATTTTTATTCTTGTAGTTGACAATGTTATATTAGTTTCAGGTGTACAGCATAGTGATTCAACAATTCTATACATTACTCAATGCTGATAAATATAGTTACCATCTGTCACCATACAACATCATTACAATATTATTGACTATATTCCCTATGCTGTACTTTTCATCTCTGTGACTTATTTATTTTATAACTGGAAGTGTATACCTCTTAATCCCCTTCACCTATTTCATCCATCCACCCACCCACCTCCCCTCTGACAACCAGCCAGTTTGATCTCTGTATTTATGAGTCTGTTTTGTTTTTTGTTTATTTGTTTTGTTTTGTTTTTTAGATTCCACATATAAATTACATTGTATATTTGTCTTTCTCTATCTGATTTATCTCACTTAGCATAATACCCTCTAGATCCATCCATGTTGTCGCAAATGGCAAGATCTCATTCTTCTTTATGGCTGAATAATACTCCATTGCATATATATACCACTTCCTTATCCATTCATCTGTCAACAGACACTTGGGCTGCTTCCATATCTTGGCTACTATAAATAATACTGCAGTACACATAGAGGCACATATATCTTCAAATTAGTGTTTTCATTTTCTTTGTGCAAATGCCCAGTAGAGAAATTACTGGATCATATGCTAGTTCTATTTTTAATTTTTTGAGGAACCTGCATACTGTTTTCCACAGTGGCTGCACCAATTTACATTCCCACCAACAGTGTAAGAGGCTTCCCTTTTCTCCACAGCCTCGCCAGCACTTGTGATTTGTTGTTGTTTTGATTTTAGCCATTCTGGCAGGTGTAGGGTGACATCTCATTATGGTTTTGATCTGCATTTCTCTGATGATGAGTGATGTTGAGCATCTGTTTATGTGTCTTTTGTATGTCTTCATCTGTATGTCTTTAGAAAAATGTCTATTCAAGTCTTCTGCCCATTTTTAAAGTAGATTGTTTTTTGCTTTTGGGGGGTGTTGAGTTGGATAAGTTCTTTATATATTCTGGATATTAACCCTTTATCAGATCTATCATCTGGAAATCTCTTCTCCCATTCAGTAGGTTGCCTTTTCATTTTGTTGATGGCATTCATTACTTTTATTTTCATCAGGAGTACACCAATCTCGACACAACATTTTTTCTACATTTACACTCATGAAGATGTAGGATTCGCATTGCCAGATTTAGCAAATAGATTTAAATGTAAATGAGAATTTCATATAAACAATTTTTTGTATAAGTATGTCCCATACAATACTTGGGACATATTTATATATACTTTGTATTTACATTATACTTAAATTACATATAAATATATATAATAGTTATATTTATACTATAAATGATTTGTTATTTATATGAAATTCAAGTTTAACTGGGCATCTATATTTTATCTGGCACTCCTATGCAGGATTTAATTAAATTCATCAAGGTGGATTGAATGTTCATTATGAGACATTATTCTCTATAGAGCAGTGCTTCACAAAGCGTGATCCTGAGACCAGCAGCATTGGCATTACCTGGGAACTTGATATGAATTCAAATTCTTCGGTTCACATCAGGCAAGCCAAATGAAGCAGAAACTCTGAGTTTGGGGCCCAGCAGTGTCTGATTTAATAAGCCCACGGGGTGGTTCTGATAGATACTAAAGTTTGAAAACAACTGATACTGACAGGTCTGTTAGCATCCCTGCCAGGTCTCACCAGTGCGGCTTATTGCGGCTGCTAAAGAGTTGGCCGCTAACCTCTAACTCTTGGCCCCCTTTTCTGCGGAACTGCCCTCTGCTTGTCAGGAGCAGCCTCTTCCAGGAAGTTATGTCCCACATGGAGGTGGGGGAGGAGGTCCCGTTCCTTCTGAACCACTGATAGAGGCATAAAGGTCTGACCTCTTCAAGTGAGGACAGTTCTGTGGTGTGCTTTATACTCCAGAGCCCTAACTTTGTGGGCCAGACCAAGGCTGGACTTCTCTGAGACCACATCTTTGCCTAGTTCTTTTCCCTTCCCTGTCCTGCGTTTCTCACTCCCTTCTAGGCAAAGTTTCCTAAAGAGCATTCCCTCGACATCACCTGCAACCAAATCCCTGCTTCTGCAGAATCTGACACAAGACGGATGGAGCGAATAATGTTTCTAAAATCCCGTAAAGTTACGCCTAAACGTGGCAAATTCAGCAAGCTGACTAAATAACAAGACTAAAATCATCACATGTAACCACTGACGCTCTTTGAAGACAAGGAAAAGCTATTACGATATCTTAAGCATCAGGTTTTAAAAACCAGGATTTAGACAGTGGGAAGTAGAGAAGAAGATGAATCTAACACATTCAAAAACAACAACAACATTAGCAATATTATAATTTATTGTTTTCTATGTGCCTTCATGTAAATCAGGTAAGAGTACAACTCAGAGTCTGAGTATAGAAAAAATTATAAAAATCTGAGTATAGAGCCCCCAGAGAGCTGGTACCCAGCCCTAGCACTGTGCACAGTACGTGGCTCATGGTAGATGCTCAGTCAGTGCCTGTGTCATGGAAGAAAGATGTGTGTCTAAGATGACACCAATATTTCAAGGTGGGAAACATAGATGAATACTCTCAAGAGGAAGAGAAAGCTGGGAAGAGACGAGTTTATTTTTATTTTTATTTTTTATTTATTTTTTTAAAGATTTTATTTATTTATTTGAGAGAGAATGAGATAGAGAGAGAGAGCATGAGAGGGGGGAGGGTCACTGGGAGAAGCAGACTCCCTGCTGAGCAAGGAGCCTGACGCGGGACTCGATCCCGGGACTCCAGGATCATGACCTGAGCCGAAGGCAGTCGCTTAACCAACTGAGCCACCCAGGCGCCCGAGTTTATTTTTAAATAAAGGGTTCGAGGAGACCCAAATTTGAGAAACTCAAATAAAGACTGCTATAGACAGCTGAAAATGCTGACCTGGCAAAAAGGTGAAAGGTCAGGGCCAAATATGGATTTGAGAGAGTAGTTTCTACGACTACGTTGTCATTCACAGAAGCTCAGTCTTCATAATTTGGCACGAAGCCTAGGCATCTGATCACAGTTTCAAGAATCTAAAAAGAAAACTGCTAAACACAAATGTCTAGCTGCTTTTTCTTCTGAATGGTCTTTTAGAAATTTTATTTAAAGGAGACTTTTTGGTAAAGTACTTTCAGCTTAACAAAAGATGCTTCAGTGTAGGAAGCCATTGTGAAAGAAAGTCATTCTCACTGGGCAGCAACTTTGACAAGATTGGAACCATCCAGATAAGATGCCATTGGTATTTAACTTTTCCCTTGGGAGACCTTTGTATTTCAATTAGCCTCTGTTTTCACATTTCTTTTTTCCAGACACATTAGGTTCCCCTGAAATAATGTAAACCTATACTTTATGACCCCACCACACCTGAATCTTTGCACTGAAAAATAAGATTTTTAATTTTTAAAGTTTTTTAAGTTTTTGTACTTATTTATTTTTTGCTTGAGATTTTTTTTTTTTTAAGTGCTGGGTTTCTTTTTTCTTTTTTCTTTTTTTTTTAAGATTTTACTTATTTATTAGAGAGATCACAAGCAGGAGGAAAGGGCAGAAGGAGAAGCAGACTCCCCGCCGAGCGCGGAGCCTGATGTGGGACTCCATCCCAGACCCTGGGATCACAACCCGAGCGGAAGGCAGACCCTTAACGACTGAGCCACCCAGGCGCCTTTAAAGTGCTAGGTTAAAAAACAGACATTCTCTGGGGCACTTGGGTGGCTCAGTCAGTTAAGTGTCTGCCTTTGGCTCTGGTCCTGATCCCAGGGTCCCGGGATTGAGCCCCGTGCTGGGCTCACAGCCCAGTGGTAAACCTGCTTCACCCTCTGCCCCTCCCCCTGCCTGTGCTTTCTCTCTCTCTCTCAAATAAATAAATAAAATCTTTATTTAAAAAAAACAAACATTCCCTATAACACCCCTTCTCTCTTCTTGGGGTTTCGGTGCACATGCAATGGTCCGAGACCTCAGAGGCTTGTTTCTTTGATATTATGCACCAAGGACATTATGCACTGATGTGATGACTCGTGCCTCCCAAGAACCGTCTGTATTGTCTATGGAGATCCATTTTATCCTAAGAAAAGCAATTTTTGTATGTTGGAGAAAATACAAGCAATATGGCTGCTGGTTCATGGGCAATAAAATACAAATGTGCAAACAACATAGAATTTAAGAGGATTCTGAGTCAAGTGTAAACCATGAGAAGACAAGAAGAGAAAGGACTGATGTGACAAGAACAGGCTGGAGGATAAGCAAGATGGCAAAACTGGGCAATCGACTTAAGGGCAGCTCATGTAACCTGACCTAGGTCAAATGTTCAGGCTAAGGTTTTATTCAGGGTGTTTGGAGGAGAGCAGTCCAACTGGGCTGTCAGGACAGCGGCTATGTTCTAACTGGTCTAGAATCTTAGGCTTATGCCTAAAGTCCAGTCACAAAGACCTGTTTTTCTGTAGTTACCAGGGGCTTCATAGTTGCCTGGTTGGCTTGAGGGTGAAGGAGGTTGAAACTAAGACGACAAGGGGGCAACGGGGTGGCTCAGTTGGTTAATCGTTCAACTCTTGGTTTCGGCTCAGGTCATGGTCTCAGGGTCTGCGAGACCGAGCCCCGCACTGGGCTCCCTGTTCATCGAGGAGTCTGCTTGAGATTCTCTTTCCCTCTCTCTCTGCCCCTCCCCCACTCTAGAAAGAAAGGAAAAGAAGAAAGAAAGACACTAAGAAGACAAACTTAGGCTTGGCTCTGGACTTATCTAGACAACTTATCATTTGTTTCCCTGGGTATGGTTTGGAACCTGAGATTTTTCACAGAATGACTATTCATGCGTCCTTCATAATGAGGCATAAAGGTCAATTCTGAGGAGCGGTACTAACATCCGGAAGGAGAAAATCTTCATCCTCTGAGGAACGGTGATGAGAAACAATGACAAAAAAGGGGGAATAGGGCATCTGGGTGGCTCAGATGGTTAAGCGTCTGCCTTCAGCTCAGGTCATGATCCCAGGGTCCTGGGATCGAGCCCTGAATCGGGCACCCTGCTCAGCGGGGAGCCTGCTTCTCCCCCTCCCTCTGCTTCTCCCCCTGCTCATGCTCTCTCTCTCTGTATCTCCGTTTCTTGAATGAATACCTTTTTTTAAAAAGGCCGGGGGAATATTCTATTATTTGAGTAGTCCTGGTATTTTGGCCAAGGAAAGTGTGTTAAAAGAGAAGTCTCAGACACCCTCCTAGTTAACATCTCCAACACTCTGCTCTTTAAAACTGTGAAGATCTCAAGTTTTGTGAAGGTATTTGAAAAGGAAGGATTAAAATAAGTTGGTATTCAAAGTAGTTTCTTGAAGAAATCAAAAGTGCACCCTTAAGAAGACCAATTCTCTTTTCCTTCTCCTATTAGCTGCTAATGGCAAACAATACATCATTTGATGTCAACTGATGCTTTTAAATGAACCTCAGAGAGATAAGGAAGTACAGCTAATTATTGTAAACGAGCCCGAGGGGACAAGACGACTGTTGCTATGGTTTGCAAAGGAGTAGTAATAGAATACTCAGCCAAACATTTGTATTCATGAGCTCACTGGTGAGCTCGAATCCATACTCTGGAGGATGTATTTTATACTGTCCACTTGTCATCTAATCATGTTGTCTATTAGCAAGATGATTCATAAGGGAAGGCAGTAGACACAAACTTTGAAATGCAGGATGCCAATTCGGTTTCTGTCACTTCCTGGTTGTGTGACCCTGCTCAAGTCTCTGAATGTCTCCGAGCCCCCATCTTCACATAGCACACCGGACATAGGGTTATAGGGAGAGGTGAGTAAGGCCATGCTGGTAAAGGAATTAGCAGACTGCCTGGTACATAATAAGTGCCCCCAGATCGCGGGTGCGGGATACTGCTCTTAGTTTATTCTTCTCCTTAAGTGACGGAATCAAATTAAAGAAAAAAAAAATGCCATTTGTCAAAGCCCCGCAGAGAGCACCATGATTCCCAAGTCCTCCTGACACTTGAGCAAGTTTGAGAACGACTAGCCTCACATAGCCTAGCCTATGCCTGAATCCAAGATACTACACCTTAGAAAAAAATCGGGCTAAAAGTGAACCTTTAGATAAACAAAAGACATGACGAGGAGTCTTTAGGGAGGAAAGCCACGCGAGGAAAGGTGCTGCTGGGAGAAACACCCGCATCCCAAGGTCAGAGGGTTATGAAATACAGACTCTTCAGAGAGAGTAAATATTACTGCTCTGCACCTGAGTTTCCATGATCACACTAGCTTTGCAAAAAAAAGGGAAAATCACAAGTCAATGTTTTCCGGCTCCAGTCCCATGCACTCTCTAGGAACTTCGCTCCCCATTCCATACCCACACATTCCTATATGGCCTCTCACCTGCCCTTCCCCCTCCGCCAAAAAAAAAAAAAAAAAATGGCGCTCTGGGAAACCAGAAAGACATCTCTCAAGTTTTCTGGGATCTGATACTCACAGTCACCACAGAGCTCAAATTCTCTTCTTTTCTTCTACAGCCTTGTGTGTATATGCTGTCATGGCCAATGGCCCTCAAAAGCAAGACTCCTCCTGGTGCTGCCAAGGGTTTGACCGGTGGCCAACAGTGTCCATGCACTCGCTGTCAGTGCCCAGTAAAAACGATGCAGAAGCCAGTGGTGCAAGCACTCTGGATGCTGCCAAAACGGTTGGCACGGAGGTTGCTGACACACTGCAATAAAGTTCTTTTCATTTTCACTTGTTCTTTTATTAGAGATCCTCTGCTGTAGGATTCGGGCATGAGTTCCGCGGGCCGGGCCAGATGATATCTGTGGCAGACACTGTGCTGGGCTTACAATCTAGCAAAATTGCCCCTAACACTGGCAGTCAAGTTACGGGGCTCCCTTTTCACTTGGATGATTTATTTCCCTGGAGGCCTTTTAAGGTTTATGCCTTATCAAACCTCCTGCTGTGCCCAGCCAGCTGGGCCTGACTTCTGGAGTCAACACCATTCAAGTTGAAGATGGGGCCCTATGTTCTGATGGGATGGTCAGAAGACAGAGAATAGGGACAGGGAGGTGAAATGCATCGAGCAGTTCAGTTTATCAGGCCTTACTGAATACACACCATGTGCTTCCCGGCAACCCTGCCAGGCCGCCATTGTTAATACTCATTTGACAGGTATTATATTCCATTTTGCTCACTCCCACTCAGTTAAAGTAACAGGATCGAGGTCACACAAGGCAGTAAATGACAGAATTTGAAACAAGGTCTTCCTGCTCCAATTATGCCACCTGCAGTAATATTCTGTGCGTTTATCTTATCACTAGGAGTGATTATGATTGACCTTAGGGGATTAGAGATAAATGTGTGGAGGGTACAAGCGCGCACGCACGCACACACATACACACACACATACATATATATTTACCATATATATATATATTATTTACCACAGAGCGTGGGCACTCTCTAATCTGGGGGCTCAGCAAACTATGGCCTGAAGGCCCACAACCAAGTAGCTGGGTTTTTTTAGATTTTATTTATTTATTTGAGAGAGAGAGACAGAGAGAACTAGCAGGGGAGGGGGGCAGGGCAAAGGGAGAGAGAGAAGTAGATTCCCCACTGATCAGGGAGCCCGACGCAGGGCTGGATCCCAGGACCCCAAGATCATGACCTGAGCAGAAGGAAAACGCTTAACGGACTGAGCCACCCAGGCGCCCTGGCCCACAACCAAGTTTTATAAATAAAGTTTTATTGGAACACAGCCAGGCTTGTTCATTCACTTACATATGGTCTACAACTGCAGAGATGAGTAGTTCTCACGGAGACCATATACAAGCAAGCCTGAAATATTTATTTTCTGGCCTCTTAAGAAAAAGTTTAGGGGCGCCTGGGTGGCTCAGTCGTTAAGCATCTGCCTTCGGCTCAGGTCATGGTTCCAGGGTCCTGGGATCGAGCCCTGCATCGGGCTCCCCGCTTGGCGGGAAGCCTGCTTCTCCCTCTCCCACTCCCCCTGCTTGTGTTCCCTCTCTCGCTGTGTCTCTCTGTGTCAAATAAATAAATAAAATCTTAAAAAAAAAAAAATTTTAGCGACCACTGCGAAGCCATCAAAATATCCCATTGGGTTCAGGAGATGCCTTCATTAGCAAATGACATTCCCTGACCTCCCCCTCTTTAGAACCATAAGGAGTCTGAAGAAGATCTAGTCCTGTGTTTGGGGAGAAACCATCAATCCAAAGTACCCACAGAGCTAGAAATAGCACCCCGGGGCAGGGCTTTCCTAAACTGGGGCTGGTACTCATTCGCGTAAGTTTATTTTCCTGGGAATAGATCCACAGCTTTTACCATATCGAAAAATAGTTGGGAATCACTAATTGAATTATTATCAAACAGACGTAAGTTTAAGTCTAGCTTCAGGCACTGACCAGCTATGTGATTTGGGCCAATTAGTTAAATTCTTGGAACTTCTCTTTTCTTATTTGTAAGACTTATTTATTATAGACCGTCTCCTAGGATCGGGTCATCCCCTGAATGTGTGAATCTACTTGCAATTTGAGATCACTGAGAGGGTCCTAGCTTCGGTTTTCTCCCTGTTCCCCTAAACCAAATGTAACCACTCCTCATATTCTTAGACTGCATTTGTGCCTAGACCACAGGTGAAACACCCTGATATATCCATACAATGAAATACTAACCAGCAATAAGAAGGAACTGTTTATCCATGCAATATTGTGGTTAGATCTCAAGGGTCTTAGGCTGAGTAAGAAAAAGCCAGACTCAAAAGACTATAGTATATACTGTATGATTCTATTTATATGACATTTAAGACAATAGGGACAGAAATCATATCAGAGGTTGCCAAAAGCTGGAATGGAACTAAGGAATTGGTACAGAAGTTGGGAGAAACCGAATTTTGACCTCCATGATCTTCAACCCTGGTTTGACGCCCATGAATGTGTTCTGTTACATGGCAAAAAGGACTTTGCAGATGTAATTAAGGTAACTGATCAGTTAACCTTAAAATAACAAGATAAATCTGGATTATCCAGGTAGGCCTAATGTGATCACATGAGCTCTTAAAAGCAGAAGAGGAAGAGAGATTCAAAGCACAAGAAGGATTCAACTCTCTGTTGCTGCCTTGAAGACAGAGGGAGTCAAATGCCAAAGAAATGAGGACCTCAGTCCTAGAGCCACATGGGAAGGAATAATGCCAGTCACCTGAATGTGCTTGAAAGCAAACGTTTTTCCTCAGACCAAAAAGGAACTTACCCTGGACAACACTTTGATATCAGCCTTGTGAGACCCCGAGCAAAGAGCCCCCCACACCATCCCGGACTTCTGACACAGAAGTGTGAGAAAATAAGCGGGTGTTGTTTTAACCACTAAGTTTGTGGTAATTTCTTTTGGCAACAATAGAGAACTAATACAAAAAGGCATGAAGGAACTCTTTTGGGTAGAGAAAATACTCTTTATTTTAGATATTTTTTTCTGGTTTTATTGAAATATAATAAACATATAACATTGTATATATTTAAGGTGTACATTGTGACGATTTGATGGACGATTAGACAGTGAAATGACATTGGTTGATACATCCATCATTCCACATAGTTACCTTTTTTTGCCTGGTGAGAACTTTTAAGATGTGCTCTCTTAGCAACTTTCAAATACTCTAGATCTTGATTGTGGGGGTGGTTCTATGACTAAGTTAGTCAAAATTTATAGGACCGTATACTTTAAAAGGCTAAAATTTAATGTATGTGAATTATACCTCAATAAACCTATACAAATGAAATAAAAACTCAGCAAATTGTATTTAAATGGGTTTTACTGTATAGAAACTATACCTGTTCAGGGTCATCTATTAGAGAACTTTTCCCTTATTCTCATCTTCCCCCACTTTATTTTTTTTTAAGATTTTATTTATTTATTTGAGAGAGAGAGAGAGAGGGAGAAGCAGACTTGCCGCTGAGCAGGGAGCCAGACGTGGTGTTCAGTCCCGGGACCCTGGGATCATGACCTGAGCCGAAGGCAGACACCCAACTGACTAAGCCACCCAGGCGCCCCTAAAGATTTTATTTTTTAAGTAATATCTACACTCAGCGTGGGGCTCGAACCTACAACCCTGAGACCAAGAGTCGCACACTCCACCAACTGAGCCAGCCAGGCGCTCCCCATCTTTCCTCAGTTTAGATAATTAACCATGCTTTTCCACCCCACTACACTTGTACTTTATTATTTATTTCTATTTTTCTTCTAATACTATATTGTCATTTTGAATTATATCTGTATTACTAGTAGACTGAGTGCAGGGACAGTGTCTTCAACTCTGGATCATGAATTCCCAGAATATAGTAGGTGTTTTATCATTTTTATTTGATTTCGACTACTGCACATGAACATATCTAAAACTTTTCAAACATCTCTTTCAGAAATTTTCTGGCTAGATCTCTTCCTGGGAGTAATAAATTCCATATATTTATTACTGGGTAAAGCTTTTCAATTTCTTAAAAATTTCAAAACCACTTCTTTAGATTTCAAGGGAGTACTCCCACATTTCTGGTATTCTTGAGGACAGTGAAATAGTGTATGTATATCTCATCTGTTATACTTCGTAGAGTTTGCTAACATTCCCTCTTGGATACAGTTTTTCTAGAAAATAATCCAGTTAAAACTGCCCTTTCAACAATATTTATGTCCATCATAGTTGAGTTGCCAGATAAAATACATAATGCCCCATTAAATTAGAATTTCAGATAAACAAAAAATAATTTTTAGTAGAAGTATATTCCCTGCCATATTTAACTGGACATCCTTTATTATGGGAAGGGGTGGCTACATCGGACAAGCCTAATCATAGCATGCACCCATCTGTGGAAGCAAGAGTACTATTGTTCATGTAAATTTGTGTTTTAAATATGCCGAGGTTTTACAAAGTGACAATCAGTCCCACTCTAGGCCTGGGAGGCAATATGTATGTAGAGACTAATTTGAGGGAAGGAATGAGGAGAAAAAGGGATCTTGTCAATAAAATGGGTCTGGTATGAAAGGACTTCAGGCCCTTGGGAGGGCTGCAAGAGTGGCCAGAAAATTGTACATGAACGAAAGTAAGAGACTGCCACTTAGGAAAAGTTATTCAGGCAGATAGGACTTGGGGAAGAAATATTTCATGAGGCACCAAAGGATTCCATGGGAAAGTGAAAGTTCGAAAGTTGGGGGAGTGGCTGCAGAGAGAGCAGTTTTAATTCATTCCAAAAATAAATCCCGAGCACCTAGTATGTGCCATGCACTGTTCAAGAGAAAAGCCCTTATCTTCATGGAGTTGACATTTCAGCTGGGGAAAGGGATGCACACGGAATATAAAGAAATGAGGAAAACATAGCATATCACTTGATGGTTAACACTACAGAGAAAAATTCAGAAAGGAAGGAAGATGGGGGGCACTTGGGTGGCTCAGTGGGTTAAGCGTCTCACCAGCTCAGGTCATGATCCTGGGGTCCTGGAATCGAGTCCCACATCGGGCTCCCTGCTCAGGGGGGAGCCTGCTTCTCCCTCTGCCCTCTGCCCCTCCCCGCGGCTTGTGCACACCCTCTCTCTCAAATAAATAAATAAAATCTTTTTTTTAGAAGATTATTTATTTGAGAGAAAGAGAATGAGAGAGAGAAAGAGAGCATGAGGGGGGGAGGGTCAGAGGGAGAAGCAGACTCCCCGCTGAGCAGGGAGCCCAATGTGGGACTCGATCCTGGAACTCCAAGATCATGACCTGGGTTGAAGGCAGTCGCTCAACCAACTGAGCCACCCAGGTGCCCCAAATAAAATCTTTTTTAAAAAAGGAAGATAAGAAATGAGGACGGGAGAAGCTTAGATGATGCCTCAGTGAGAAAGTGCCATTTGAGCAGGACCTTAAATAGGCAAGGAAGAAAGTCATGCTTCTGTCTGGTATCACGTATTCCAACAAAGGGAACATCTATGCAAAAGCCTAGTTTTATCTAGGAAAAGCAAGAAGGTCAAATGTGACTGAAGCTCAGTGGAACTAGCAGAAGAGAATGTCATGGGGAGGGAGATGCAGAGCCTTCCTGTGAGGCCTTACAGAACAAGGTCAGGACTTTGTCTTTGGT
>NC_058419.1:33195487-33325751 GCF_002201575.2 Neomonachus schauinslandi | reverse complement strand
GACACAGGGCTCTATCTCACAACTCTGAGATCACAACCTGAGCCAAAATCAAAAGTTGGGTGCTTAACCAACTGAACCACCCAAGGCACCCAGGACTTTGTCTTTTACTCTGACTGTTAGCCACTGGAGATTTTTAAGCAAAAGAGTGGCTTTGTACAAGGGTCACTCCAGCTGTCATGTAGAGGGTAGATCAGTAAGGGAACAAAGCCAGAAACAACACGATCCATTTTAAGACTTAATGAGGAAGAGATTGAAGCTTCCTTCTTTGAATTATGGCTAAAGGTGGTAAAAAATCCGTTTTCATTAAACAGTAGAGGGGTGCCTGGCGGGCTCAGTCAGTAGAGCACGTGACTCTTGACCAGGGCTTTTAAGTTTGAGCCCCACATGGGGTGTCAAGATTATTTTACAATAAAATCTTAAAACAATAGAAGAAATAATTAAATGACACCAAGATGCCGTTCATTTATTTAAGCAAGAAATAGTTTTGTATAGCAGAGTTCTAATGAAACATTGGCTCAGCCAGATGCTTTATTACAAGGGCATTACCAGCTAATAGTCTATAAATTATATAACTCATCCAGGCCCATATTTTACACCAGCTTCTGCCTATCCCAAGCCTCAGACCTCTTCGGGACAGACTGGAAGCCTCTAGTCCTTACAGAGCAAATTTCCATCACACCTACGCCATTATCCCAACCCTGACACATCATCACAGCTTATGATACATTTTATCTGTTGAGCCTGGAAACAACCTCAAAAACCTTCTCAACACCATGTTTTTTTTAGACAGCCATTATCGGCTCATTGGCACTGGCACAAAAATCAACTTGTTTAGCTTCACGAGTCTCACAGCTGCTGTTATTCACGGCACCGGGGCACCTGCAGGAGAGAATGAGATGGGAAATGGGGCTGATATCCAACCCCCACCCCCTCTGTTCTTCATGGGCTGGGTCTGTGTTCTGAGGATGTCTTTTCCTAAATCACACGAAGGCATGGAATTGACTAGCTGCAGCAGTAACTCTGTCTGGTTTAGGGGAATAAGCAGGGGGGCAGGGGTCATTGGTTGTAATTGTTGCAAATAATAAGAGAAAATATTTAGACGGGGTGAGGAGAGATGAATGGAAGCATTCATCTTTGAAGAATGGCTAAGATTTAATTTTTTACTTTCTGTTATATATAGGCAGCAATTTGTATGATGACAAGGTTAGTGTGAAAAGGGTCTAACTAAGCTACATGTTGTAAGCAAAGAGCTGCAGAAGCAGGGTTGTAAACAGTGGGGGTTGGCCTTGCCTAATGGAGATGCTTACGTAAGGGGTTATTTGCCTCTGCCTCTTGGCAATCAAATAAAGCCAACCTTGGCCTCTGAGCACGTTCAACGTCGAATGCCTTTCTGTTCGAGAAACTTAAACTAATGTAAAACCAAGAGCACTTTTCTATTTACCGATGCATTTTCATTGTTTGTTCAATCATGTTCCGTATTAAAGAAACACACATATGACATTCTGATTTTACACAATAGATAAATTAAGTGCTAAATGATTCATAGTGCCACAGTTCCCCTGGGGGGATGGTGTTTCTGACGTATGTAACTCGGTTGAAACACATGGAGCCTGCAAAGTCAGTCAACTGTCCTGGCAGGGGAATCAACCCAGAAACATGATGAACCGTAATGAGCTCTCTGGCTCATTCAATGAGACAGTTCACCTGCCCCTTACTGGTACACAAAGACATCCTGACATTCCCCATTCTGTAATGAGAAACTCCTGCTAAGGGTGGCTGTGTTGGACTAAGGACGTTTCAGCTGAACAACATAGAGAAAAACGGAAGAACAAAACTTCAGCGCCAAGGCTGAGGCCACTTGAGGAGAAACTGTAGCGTGCATGCTCTGGCCAGGTGCCAGTCACAAAGATCGCCAGCCCCAGAGCTCTCGGGTGAGACTTCTCTTAGCCAGTTTCATGAAGAAAACTTGTCATTTTATGTGTGACCTGTCCCCACCCCCACCTTGTGTTCTCTAATCCCCTTCATTATTTGAGTTGCTTTTCCCTGCATCTTCTCCAACCCTATTATTTCTGTCTCACACACAGCCCAGAGGTACAAAAACAGCCCAGGTGCAGACACCTCCAGGATGAGCAAATTACTGCGATGACTGCTTACTGGGTTTGTTTGGGTTTTTTTCCTGCTCTTTTTCTTAATGATATTCAACATTTTCGGGCTATGCGAAAGCTCTCCTCAGGAAACAGTCTCTAAGGACTTTTGACCCCCTTTCCCTGGATGTGATGTGACAGCTCAGAACTTGTCATTTCAAAAGCTGCTTGAAAGGGCGCCTGGGTGGCTCAGTCGGTGAAGCATCTGCCTTCGGCTCAGGTCGTGATCTCAAGGTCCTGGGATGGAGCCCCGAATGGGGCTCTCTGCTCAGCTGGGAGTCTGCTTCTCTTTCTCTCAAATAAATAAATAAAATCTTAAAAAAAAAATAAAACATGCTTGAAGAGATGGAGAAGGGAGGAAATTGGAGAAGTGGAAATACAGGTGTGGTTTGGACAACCAGTTGGAATAGAGACAACTTGTTGGGAACATTCCTTTGGGTGGCTATTTGGAGAAAACGCTTCATATTTGCATAATGCTTTATGATGAAAAATGGTCTTTCTCATATTTCTGCGCTCAGCCCTCACAGCAACTCTGATCAGAAAGGTGAGAGGATTTTTGCAATACTGCATAGTAATTGTGCCAGGAAGCTGGTATTCGGACTGAAGTCTGGCTCCTTATTTCAAGCTAGACTACTTTATTATTTGTTAGGATGCCCCAGACCACCCTGACCTCACAAAACAAATTGTGTACTGTGTATTTTAGAAAAGTTTTTATTTGAAGGAAAAATATCTAAACGTTTGTAGGGTAATATTTTAAAGAAATGTATTAGGCTGAGGGTAACCAATGGAGTAGGCATGATAGAATGCCGACCTCCCTCCAATCTGAAGAAAATGTAGGGCTCTCTTTGTGACTGCCCCGATTGTAAATTTAATCATGTTTTAGGCTCTAAAACCTCAGTGGTCATACTGCAAGGGACCCAAGGGGGTTTTTATTTAAGAAAACTGTCAAAAGCAGCTACAGATGGAGGACTTCTGTGATTCTACTTCATCTGTGATGAAAGATATTTTCATTTTGGCCTGGGAGCTGTTCTTTCTCCGTCACTCAGATTACTTTATGAGCCATTTGCTTTGGAAGTAGGTATTTTTACTCTTTTAATGGAATGAAATGATATAATGTTAAGGCTCATTATCAAATTGGAATGCAGAAACAACATTGGCCCATAGTTGAAATTTGCCTCCGTAAAAACTGTAAAGAAGAAGAAGAAAAAATATATATAGATAGATATAAAATGAAGTTTGTTACTCACAAAAAACCACTGAGGAGACCTAAATATGTACAAAGCTGTCAATTTTAATGAAATATTCAAGTTCACTAAAAACGTGCAAATGAAGCAACACACTTCATATTTCTTGAAATGTTAACTGTCCTAAAGGTTTGACCTCTCTGAATATAAATAGAACAATCTCCCTATCTATAGGTGTCTGTGAATATTAAATCGCTTAGCAGTCATTTAGCAAGCTAAATATAAACAAAATTTTACCACCAGATGTAAGTAGCTGAATGGAACAAATTAACTGATATGAGTGAATGAGAAAAGAGGCTCATCCTAAATTTTACAAAAAGGACAATTATGTAGCACATCACCAATTCCAAGATTCATATTCTATATAGAATAGTGCATGCTACATCACTTTCTGCTCTTTTTTTAAATTTTTTTCATTTGAACAGAGTTGACACACAGTGTTACATTAGTTTCAGGTACACAAAATAGTGATTCAACTTCTCTATACGTTATGCTCTCCTCACCACGAGTGTAGCTCCCATCTGTCACCATACAACACTATTACAATATCATTGACTATATTCCCTATGCTGTACATCCTATTCCTGTGACTTATTCATTCCATAACTGGAAGCCTGTATCTCCCACACCATTTTGCCCGTCCCCCGACCCCCTTTCCTCTGGCAATCATCAGTTCTCTGTATTTACAGATCTGTTTCTGGTTTTCATTTGTTTATTCATTTGTTTTGTTTTTTAGATTCCACATGAGTGGAATCATATGGTATTTGTCTTTCTCAGTCTGACTTATTTCACTTAGTGTAATACCCTCTCGGCCCATCTATGTTGTTGCAAATGACACAGTCTCATCCTTTTTTATGGCTGCATAAAGTTCCATTATATAGAGAGATAGAGACATAGATATTTATTTATCTATATATAGAGATATAGAGATAGCTCTCACATCTTCCTTATCCATTCTTTTTTTTTAAGATTTATTTATTTATTTGAGAGAGCGCGCATGTGAGTGGGGGAGGGGCAGAGGGAGGGGGAGACAGGGAATCTCAAGCAGACTCCCTGCTGAGCATGGAGCTGACCGTGGGGCTCTATTTCACAACCCTGAGATCACGACCTGAGCTGAAACCAAGAGTTGGCCGCTCGACCAACTGAGACACCCGGGTGCCCCTCCATTCTTCTATTAATGGACACTTAGGTTGCTTCCATATCTTGGCTATTGTAAGTAATGCTGCAATAAACATGGGGATGCATATATCTTTTCAAATTAGTGTTTTCATTTTCTTTGAATAAATACCCATTAGTGGAATTACTGGACCCTATGGTGTTTCTATTTTTAATTTTGTGAGGAACCTCCATACTGTTTTCCACAGTGGCTATACCAATTTACATTCCATGCTCATGGATTGGAAGAACAAATATTGTTAAAATGTCCATAATACCCAAAGCAATCTAGAGATTCAATGCAATCCCTATAAAAATACCAACAGCATTTTTCACAGAACTAGAACAAATGGAACTAAAATTTGTATGGAACACACACACACAAAAAACTCTGAATAACCAAAGCAATCTGCAGAAAGAAGAACAAAAACGGGGGTTTCACAATTCCATATTTCAAGATCTACTTACAAAGCTGTAGTAATCAAAACAGTATGGTACTGGTCAGAAAAAAAATGGACACATTGATCAATGGAACAGAATAGAGAGCCCAGAAATAAACCCACACTTATATGGTCAATTAATCTTCCACAAAGGAGGCAAGAATATACAATGGGGAAAAGACAGTCTCTTCAATAAATGGTACTGGGAAAACTGGACAGCTACATGCAAAAGGATGAAACTGAACCACTTTCTAACACCATACTCAAAAATGAAATCAAAATGGATGAAAGAGCTAAATGTGAGACCTGAAACCATAGAAATCCTAGAAGAGAGCACAGGCAATAATTACTCCAACATAAGCCATAGCTACATTTTTTAGCTATGTCTCCTAGGGCAAGGGAAACAAAAGCAAAAATAAGCTATTGGGACTACATCAAAATAAAAAGCTTTTGCACAGTGAAGGGAACCATCAACAGAACTAAAAGGCAACCTGCAGAATGGGAGAAGATATTTACAAATGATATATCTGATTACGGGTTAATATCTAAAATATATAAAGAACTTACACAACTCAACACCAAAAAAAACAAAAACAAAAACAATCCAATTAAAACATGAGCAGAGAACCTGAATAGACATATTCCCAAAGAAGAGATACAGATGGGCGACAGACACATGAAAAGAGGCTCAACATCACTCATCATCAGGGAAATGCAAATCAAAACAACAAGGAGATATTACCTTATACCAGTCAGAATGCCTAAAATCAGAATGAAAAGAAATAACAAGTGTTGGTGAGGATGTGGAGAAAAAGAAATCTTCATGCACTGTTGGTGGGAACTTTATGTTCTTTTAAAAAAATATAGACATATTCAGGGGCACCTGGGTGGCTCAGTCAGTTAAGCGTCTGCCTTCGGCTCAGGTCATGATCCCAGGATTCTGGGATCGAGACCCACATTGGCTCCCTGCTCAGCAGGAAGTCTGCTTCTGCCTCTCTCCCTGCTCTCTGTCTCTCTTTCTCTCAAATAAATAAATAAAATCTAAATATATATATAGAGAGAGACATATTCAAAAAAAAGACTAATGATTTTAGACTACAACCCCTGAATGTGCTAAAGAAACCATTGTAGGGAAATAAAAATAACATTGTTGGTAAGGCACATAAACAGACAATTTGGCTATTTACTTGGTTGCATATAAAGCTGTATGTGTCCTCGAAAGAGAGTCCAAATATTTAGCATAAGAATAAAACTGCACATACTTTTTTTTTTAAATGCTATTTTAAAGGTCTTGCAATGATCAGTTTGTAGTCTGCCCTATGAAAGCCTTAAAAATCTAATCAGACCATAAAAACTAGTACTTTGATTACTCTTAATCCTTTGATTTGGGAAAGTGCAAAATTTGGGGGAATTTATTGGATTTTTTTATGACTAACACACTGTGGATAGCTCTATAATGCCAATTGATAATTAAGGCAATTATCTGAAATGATTCAGACACAAAGCTCACTCTTGCCTGCATTTATAAAGCACTTTATTCTGCTCTTCGATGTTGCTTGAACTAGTGAGGCAGTATCTTAAATTTTTTATAATAGTAAGTGGGGAACTTAAGCCCAGAGAGGTGAAATGACTTGTTTAATACACAAAACTAAATGCTGGCCTATTGGAGCCCAAGTAGGTCTCCTGTTTTCCAGTCTAGTGTACTTCTGATTTCAAGAGACTGTCTCAAGTTTTAATTGGTTACTGCCAGAAGTATATAATGATTTCTGTTTTATAGAACTTTCTGATTTTCAAGTGATAGCAAGAGTAACAATTCACTGAGTGCCTGGTAGGTGGCCTCTCTCCTTGCTAAATACCTTATATTATTTGGGAGAATTGATATCATGACAATATTGAGTCTTCAAACCACTGAACATGGTATATCTCCCCGTTTGTTGTTTGAGACAATATCTGACTTCTTTTGCCAGCTAAGTAAAATCATTTCCGTCTGATAACAGTTTCCTTGCCCTCAAAATATTCCAGCTTTTCAGAACACTTGCTAAGCCATTCTGCTCTTGTTTTTTTTTTTAATTTTAATAAAATAAAATAAAAACAGAGAGGGAGGCAAACCATAAGAGACTCTTAACTATAGGAAACAAACTGAGGGTTGCTGGAGGGGGGGAATGGGGTAACCGGGTGATGGGCATTAAGGAGGGCACTTGAGGTAATGAACACTAGGTGTCATATGCTACCGATGAATCACTAAATTCTACCCCTGAAACTAATAATACACTATATGTTAACTAAATTGCATTAAAATTAAAATTAAAAAAAAATGATAACCAGTAAAATTCAGAGAAAGTACAATGTGTTCATTCAGGGGAAGCCTGTCATTTGGCTCCAAATTAACATAGAAATGCCAGCAAGTTATATGACATTAATTATGAAAGCTTTTCAGGAAAAAATATCATAAGCTGATATTTAATTTTTTAGCAACTTTATTAGGATATAATTTGATATTCAATAAACTGAATACATTTAAATTGTACAATTTAATAAGTTTTGACACATGCATATATATACAAAATCATCATCACAATCAACATAGTGAACAAATCTACCACCCCCAAAAAGTTCCCTGTGCCCCATGGTAATCCTTTGCCCATGCTCAATCCCCACCTTCCACATTCCCAGGCAATCACCGATCTGCTTTCTGTCATTATAGATTCATTTGCATATTCTAATACTTTATGTATACATAGAACATATAGTCTGAACTCTTTTTTGTCTGGTTCATTTCACTCAGCATGATTATTTTGAGATTCATCCAAATTTTTATTGTGGGACACCTGGGTGGCTCAGTCGGTTAAGCATCTCTTCCGCTCAGGTCATGATCCCGGGGTCCAGGAACTGAGCCCCACGTTGCGCTCCCTGCTCAACACAGAGTTGACTTCTCCCTCTCCGTCTGCCTCTCCCCCCTCCATGAACACGCATGCTCACTCTCTCTCAAATAAATGAATAAAATCTTTTTTAAAAAATTTCTTTGCAGGTACCAAAAGTTCATTTCTTTTTAGTGCTGAGTAGCACTCTATTGTATACATATTTCACAATTTGTTTATCTTTTGGTTGTCAATGGCTATTTGGGATGTTTCCTGGTTGGGGCTATTTTACAAATAAAGATGTTTTGAACATTTACATACAAGTCTTTGTATGGACATATACTTTGATTTTTCTTTTCTTTTTTTTTAAGATTTTATTTATTTATTTGCTAGAGAGAGAGAGAGAGAGCACTCTTGAGAATGCGCATGCAAGCAGGGGGAGAGGCACGCAGAGGCAGAGGGAGAAGCAGGGAGCCCAATGCGGGGCTCGATCCCAGGACCCTGGGATCACAACCGGAGCTGAAGGCAGATGTTTAACCAACTGAGCCACCCAGATGCCCCTGATTTTTCTTTAAATAATTACTTAGGAGTTGAATAGGTGTATCATATAGTATTTGTATGTTTAATTTTTTGAAAAGCTGCCAAAGTGGTTGTACCATTTTACATTCCCATGAGCAGTGTATGAGCATTCCAGTTCTTCCACATTCTTGCCACCATTTGGTATGGTCGGTCATTTTCATTTTATCCCTTTGAATAGATGTATAGTGGTATCTTATTGTGTTTTTAATTTTCATTTCTTTGATTACTAATGATAAACATCTTTTCATGTGCCTATTTGCCATTCATGTATTTTCTTTGGCGAATTGTCTGTTCAAATTTTGCCCATGTTTAAATTGAGCTGTTTTCTTATGATTCAGTTTTAAGAGTTCTTTACATACTCTGCATGCAAGCCTTTATCATCTGTAATGCAGTTTCACCCAGTGATTTGTCTTTCTATTCTTTTAACACTGTCTTTCAGAGAGCAGAATTTTCTAATTTTGATGAAGTCCATTTTATCATTTTTTTGTTTTTATAGATTGTACATTTGGTGTCATGTCTAAGAAATCTTTGCCGAATCCAAGGACACAAAAATTTTCTCCTCTATTTTCTTCTAGGAGTTTTACATATGTAGATTTTACATTTAGGTCTATGATCCATTTTGAGTTAATTTTCATATATAATAAGAGGTATGGGCCCACATTCATATTTTTGCATATGGATATCTAATTGTTCTGACAGTTTGTGGAAAACACTATCCTTTCTCCACTGAATTGCATTTGATGTATTGTTAAAAATCAGCTGTCCATATATGTGTTTATTTCTGAACTCTCTATTCTGTTCCATTGATCTACATGTTTCTAAAAATAAACCACTGTAAAGATACTAGCACCATATGGTTTTGATTGCTATAGATTTATAATGAGTTCTGAAAACAGATATTCTTTTTTTTAAGATTTTATTTTTTTATTTGACAGAGAGAGATCGAGAGCGCACAAGCAGGCAGAACAGGAGGCAGAGGGAGAGGGAGAAGCAGACTCCTCACTGAGCAGGGAGCCCAATGCGGGACTCGATCCCAGGACCCTGGGATCATGACCCAAACTGAAGGCAGATGCTTAACCAACTGGGCCACCCAGGCACCCCTAAAAACATATTTTTACTCTTCCAACTTTGTAGTTTTTTTTCCAAGTTCTTTTAGCTATTCTAGATCTTTTGTATTTCCATATGAATTTGAATATATATGGCTCTATATATCAACTTGGAGAAAATTGACAAAATTGAGTCTTCTGATCTGTGAACACCATATATCTCTATTTGTAATTTAATCTTTCTCAGTAGTGTTTATAGTTTTCAGCGGTCTGGTCTTGAATGTCTTTTGTTGGATTTACACCTATGTATTTCATGAGGTTTTTTTGATGCTATTGTCAATGGTATTTTATTTAAGTACAATTTTCAATTGTTAGTTGCTAGTATATAGAAAGGATAGTGATGTTTCTATTTTTATCTTGTATCCTGAAACCTTGTTAAACTCACTTATTATATCTAATATATTTTTTGTAGATTCCATAATATCTTATATGGATGATCATGTTGAATGTGAATAGTCTTACTTCTTTCCTTCCAATCTGAATGCCCTTTATTTCTTGCCTGATTACACTTGCTAAAACATCCAGTACATTGAAGAGAAGTGGAAAGAGCAGGCCTCATCTTGTTCCTGATCTTGAGCAAAGCATTCAGTTTTTTACCATTGAGCATGATGTTATCTGGAGACTTTGTAAATGCCCTTTGTCAAATTGAGCGTTTCTTTTTATTCCTAGTATTCTAGTATTTTATAAGGAATGAACCTCTTTGTTGTTAAGTTGTAACAGTTTCTTTTAATTTCTGGTTATTGGACCCTTATCAGAAATGTGATTTGCAAATATGTCTTCCCATTCTGTGTCTTATCTTTTCAAACTCTTAGTAGTGTCTTTTTTTTTTTTTTTAATATTTTATTTATTTATTTTAGAGAAGAGAGAGAGAGCCAGTGCAGGGAAGGGGCAGAGGGAGAGGGGAAGCAGACTCCACGCTGAGCAGGGAGCCTGACACAGGGCTCAATCTCAGGACCCTAAGATCATGACCTGAGCCCAAACCAAGAGTCAGATGCTTAACCCACTGAGCCACCCAAGTGATAGTGTCCTCTGATGCACAAAAGATTTTAGTTTTGATGAAATCCAATTTATATGCTTTTTCTTTTGTTTCTTGTGCTTTTGGTGTCATATTTCAGAAACCATTGCCAAATCCAAGGTCATGTAGATTTCACTTATTTGTTTTCTTCTAAAAGTTTTATAGTTTTATTTTTTACATTTAGGTCTTTGATCCATAATGAGGTAATTTTTAAATATAATGTGAGATAAAGATCCAATTTTATTCTTTTACATGTGAATATCTGGTTGCCCCGACACCATTTGTTCAAGACTCCTCTTCCCCACTGAGTAGTATTCTTGGCATCCTTGTGGAAAATCAATTGACCATAAATGTGAGGGTTTATTTCTGGGCCCTCTAGTTTACTGATTGATCTACACATCCAATCCTCATGTCAGCACAACACTCTTTTGATTAATGTAGCTTTGTAGTAAGTTTTAAAATCTGAAGTGTGAGTCTCCAACATTGTTCCTTTTCAAGATTGTTTTGGTTATTTGGGACCCCTTGCAAATCCATATGAATCTGAGGATTGGTTTTTACATTTCTGCAAAAAAAAAAAAAAGCCATTGAGATTTTGATAGAGATTACATGGAATCTGTAGATCGTTTTGAAGAAAATTGCCATCTTAACAATATTAAGTCTTCTGAGCCATGAACATAGGATGTCTTTCATTTATTTAGGGCTTCTTAATTTCTGTCAGAAGTGTTTTGCAGTTTTCTGAGTATAGACCTTACCTCCTTGGTTAAATTTATTCTTTTTTTTTTTTTAAAGATTTTATTTATTTATTTGACAGAGAGAGACACAGCAAGAGAGGGAACACAAGCAGGGGGAGTGGGAGAGGGAGAAGCAGGCTTCCCACCGAGTAGGGAGCCCGATGTGGGGCTCGATCCCAGGACCCTGGGATCATGACCTGGGCTGAAGGCAGACGCTTAACGACTGAGCCACCCAGGCGCCCCTGGTTAAATTTATTCTTAAGAATTTTATCCATGTTGTTGTTTTGTAAATGGAATTGTTTCTTAATTTCCTTTCGGATTGTTCATTGCTAGTGTATAGAAATACAATTAATTTTGGCATGTTGACCTCATATCCTGTAAGTTTTCTGAATTCACTTATTTTTTCTATTTTTATTATTTTTTTAAAATTCAATTAATTAACATATGTATTTCTTTAAATATTTTATTTATTTATTTGAGAGCGAGAGACAGAGATAGCAGAAGTGGGGAGGAGAGAGAGAAGCAGGCTGAGTGGGGAGTCTGACGTGGGGCTCAATCCCAGGACCCTGAGATCATGACCTGAGCGTAAGGCAGATGCTTATATGACTGGGCCATCCAGGTGCCCCTAACATATAATGTATTATTTGTTTCAGGGGTACAGGTCTGTGATTCATCATTCTTATATAATACTCAGTGCTCATTACAACACATACCCTCCCCAGTGTCCATCACCCAGTTACCCCATCCCCCCACCCCCCTCACCTCCAGCAACCCTCAGTTTGTTTCCTATGATTAAGAGTCTCTTATATTTTGTCTCCCTCTCTGGTTTCGTCTTGTTTCATTTTTTCCTCTCTTCCCCTATGATCCTCTGTCTTGTTTCTTAAAGTCCACATATCAGTGAGATCATATGATAATTGTCTTTCTATGATTGACCTATTTCGCTTAGCATAATACCCTCTTGTTCCATCCACGTCATTGCAAATGGCAAGATTTCGTTTTTGATGGCTGCGTAATACTCCATTGTATATATATACACCACATCTTCTTTATCCATTCATCTGTTGATGGACATCTAGGCTCTTTCCACAGTTTGGCTATTGTGAACATTGCTGCTATAAACACTGGGGTGCATGTACCCGTTCGGATCACTACATTTGTATCTTTGGGGTAAATACCTAGTAGTGCAATTGCTGGGTCATAGGGTAGATCTATTTTCAACTTTTTGAGGAACCCCCATACTGTTTTCCAGAGTGGCTGCACCAGCTTGCATTCCCACCAACAGTGTAGGAGGGTTCCCCTTTCTCCGCATCCCCGCCAACATCTGTCGTTTCCTGACTTGTTAATTTTAGCCATTCTGACTGGTGTGAGGTGGTATCTCATTGAGGTTTTGATTTGGATTTCCCTGATGCCAAGCAATGTTGAGCACTTTTTCATGTGTCTGTTGGCCACTTGGATGTCTTCTTTGGAAAAATGTCTGTTCATGTCTTCTGCCCATTTCTTGATTGGATTGTTCTTTGGGTGTTGAGTTTGATGAGTTCTTTATAGATTTTGAATACTAGCCCTTTATCTGATATGTCATTTGCAAATAATCTTCTTCCATTCTGTCAGTTGTCTTTTGGTTTTGTTGACTGTTTCCTTTGCTGTGCAAAAGCTTTTTATCTTGATGAAGTCCCAATAGTTCATTTTTGCCCTTGCTTCCCTTGCCTTTGGCGATGTATCTAGCAAGAAGTCGCTGCGGCTGAGATCAAAGAGGTTGCTGCCTGTGTTCTCCTCAAGGATTTTGATGGATTCCTGTCTCATATTTAGGTCTTTCATCCATTGTGAGTCTGTTTTTGTGTGTCGTGTAAGGAAATGGTCCAGTTTCATTCTTCTGCATGTGGCTGTCCAATTTTTCCAACACCATTTGCTGAAGAGATAGTCTTTTTCCATTAGACTTCTTTCCTGCTTTGTCGAAGATTAGTTGACCATAGAGTTGAGGGTCCATTTCTGGGTTCTTTATTCTGTTCCTTTGATCTATGTGCCTGTTTTTGTGCCAGTACCATAGCTGTAATCATCAAGACTGTATGGTACTGGCACAAAAGCAGACACATAGATCGTTGAATTCACTTATTAACTGTAACTTTTTTTGATAGATTCTTTAGGATTTCCTACATGTATGGTCATGTAATCTGCAAATACCGATAATGTTATTTCTACCTTTCCAATTCGGATGCATCTTATTTCTTTTTGTCACCCAGTTTTGTCTGACTAGAACTTCTGGTTTGTTAAAATATGTGTTTTTTATCTTTGAGGATGTACACTAAGTTAAAACAAGCTAATGAATTTTTCATGCAAAGCTCTGTCAAGATTTTTTTATTGAAAAGAATATTCTATAATCAGCATATTAATATGTAATGTGTGAGTGTTTAATAGATTTAAAACGTTGATAAGCTGTCTCAGGGTTTCATAAAAAGGTTTTCTTATGATAGAATTAAGCAACTACTGAAAGTCTATAATCTTTCTTACAGTTTTTGTTTGATAATTTAATGTCCCTCCCAAAATTGTTATAAATTTAGAGAAGAGCCTATCTTAATCATATTCATTCAGACAACTTGTCTACTTAGAATCTGTCTTCAGGGATAGCCTGAGGTGCAGGGAACCAATCTCCTTTTTTTTTTAAGTGAGCTCTACACCCAATGTGGGGCTTGAACTCAGAACCCCGAGATCAAGAGCCACATGCTCTACCGACTGAACCAGCCAGGTGCCCCCCAATCTCCTTTGAGATAAGGAGCAATTAAGGATTCCTGGAAGCTGACATCAAAGTATTCAACTGTGAAGATGTATTTTTACTTGTAAAATTAATAAGAACTAAATGCAGAATCATCAATTTTTCATACATTTTTTAACCCTGATGGATATGTGAATTGAATGTGCACTGAAATGATCAGACACTCTAGAGTTACTATTTGGGGAAGTAAGATTCTTTAGTTAAAGGAAAATCCCATGTTGAGGTCTACATTTTGGCTCACTACATGTTCATTTTGGGTGTTCTCCAAATTCTCACTTAAAATAGTTCAACTTTGGGGCACCTGGCTGGCTTGGTTGGAGGAGCATGAGACTCTTGATCTTGGGGTTGTGAGTTTGAATCCCATGTAGGGTGGAGAGATTACTTAAAAATAAAATCTTTAAAAAAATTTTTTTTAAATTAGTTCTACTTTTTTGACTCAGTTCCTAGACTCTCCCCCTCTCCCACCTCAGCCCCTACCTCTGTCTGGCTGAGCCTTCTGACCAAGAACAACAGAAAGTTGAGACATTTATAGTTGAGGCACTGCTCTAAATGATGCAACCCAGATCAGCAAGTGAAGAGCAATTGGGACAGCACAAAAAGGGGACCAAAAAAAAAAAAAAAGAGGCTTTTTTTTTTTTGCAGCGGGGTGGAAGGCTTTAAAATAATTCATTTATGAAATGAATGGTCTTCTTCACAGAAGATCTTTCCATTCATTCAAATCTTGTATATTGAGGAGACATGCAGGAATAGGGAAAGATGAAAACTGGGGATTAAAAGCAAACCTGGGGGCTCCTGGGTGGCTCAGTCAGTTGAGCGTCAGACTCTGTTTCTGCTCAGGTCATGATCTTAGGGACTTGAGATTGAGTCCTGCATCAGGCTGTCCTGCTCAGCAGGGAGTCTGCTTGAAGATTCTCTCCCTCTGCCCCTCCTCCCATCTCTCTCTCACACACTCTCTCTCTTAAAAAAACCTTTAAAAAAAAAAAAAGCAAACCTGCCTTCTAAAATTTAACCAGCCCACTGGAATATTATATAATCAGGCAATGCCCCTTAAGGTTAGGGTTGCGAGATATTACATGCATCATACTTATACTAAAAAATTATTTGTTTATCTCAAATTCAAATTCAACTGGGTATCCTGTAGTTTTGGGGGGGTTGTTTGTTTTTGCTAACTCTGGCAACCCTATTAGGGTGCTACTCCATCACATCTGTGCCATTTAAAATTTAGAGTCAGGTTATATAATTGAACATTCTTTAAAGAATAAAGACTTTTTACACAGCTATGTGAAGAAAAAGATAACATTTTTTTCCCTTGACTGTAAACAAAATTTGAAATCTAACTGTCCTATAACTTTTCTAAAGGTTAGGATGGTAATAATTTCACCTACAGAACACAGAGTCTAAGTTCTATGCAGTTTCAATATCAATGTCACAGTAAGTTCTAGGTTTATAAGTTTTCTGGCTACCCATGGATTCTCGGCCTTCTCAATCAAGGCCTTATATCTATTGATACCAGGCTTTCTGTTTCAGTGAACTTGGGGACAGGGGAAAATTCGAGGACCACTCCTTTGCTATTTGTCCTGGCTCAGTGAGCACAATGTGGGCTGTGTGTCAGTTTCATGCTTGCTGAGCAACAGAGAGTTAAAATCATTTTCAATATTGCCACTCAAATTGCTGTTTACCATCTAAAGTACAGGGTACAGAGTGAGGAGAAAGGCCACAAGGGTCATTATGCTTTGGTGGCAAAAGAACTATCATTATTTTCATTCTATTCAATGCCAACAAACCATTTATTAAAGGACAAAATTGGAAATGCTCCACTTTGCCCTTTTGGAGGACTGTTTTATTTTATTTCCACAACCTGAGGAAAAGAAAGAAGGCTTCACAGATGAAGCACTGCAATTATCAGGGTCTTCTGGTGCCCACAGGCTGCCCTCATCCAATGACACTATACTCATTGTTGGGACAATTGAATTTCATTTTTTTCCTTACATTGACTTGAAATATTTCAAAATCTTGTTACTGAAGCTCAGCTGGCTTCATGAGACTGAAATATTTGGTCAGTCACTGAGGGAAACGAATCACATGAGGTATTCAGCGTGGAGAAATCCCTGCCTTCTCTGAAGATGCATTCTCTTTCATTTGTACCCCGCACACAACGTTCATCCCTTTATGCTGTGTAGCATGGCGGCTTGTGGTTCACCTTCCTTTCCTGACTCTGTGAGATCTCAGGCAGGCTTTAATTTAATTAATTTAATTTAACTCATTTCATCCTCCCATCCAGAACTTCACATTGGATATTGTAAGTTCTTGATAAATATTTCTTAAATGAATGAATGTGGGAACTGTTTTTTTTTAAAATATTTTTATTTATTTATTTGAGAGAGAGAATGAGAGACAGAGAACATGAGAGGGGGGAGGGTCAGAGGGAGAAGCAGACTCCCTGCCGAGCACGGAGCCCGACGCGGGACTCGATCCTGGGACTCCAGGATCATGACCTGAGCCGAAGGCAGTCGCTTAACCAACTGAGCCACCCAGGCGTCCCATGGGAATTGTTTTTATGTTGTACTAACTCCAGCACCATCGTACCCAGATGTGTGAGGCTTCAAAGCAAATATCTCCGAAAGGGGTTTCTCCCCTTTTCACTAACTCAAAATAAGACTTTACAGCTCTATTATTGAGAGCTACTTGGATGCAGAGAGAAAGAGGAGAGAGGTTTCGCGAGTTTCCCTGCTGACAAAGTCTAAAAAGTAAGTAGTGCTCAGCACTAGAGTGACTCCTTGGTCCCCTGTGGGTCAACAGAGAGGTTTAGCTGAGGTAAGTATTGACCGTAGCATAGTGTATTCTAGAGTCTCAGAACAGGTCTCTTGTCATATGCTCAAAATCAAGTGGTGAAAGCTCTAGCCTGGTTGGGATATCATTCATCATTAGTCAGATTTTCGGTCAGCGTGTTCTTATGTATCTGTAGGAAGACCTGAATGTAGCCAGAAGAGGATGACAAAACCTGAAGGGCTACAATAAGTTACTCCGGAATGGGGGGGAGGAGATTTTCAAAAACCTGTGCTACAAAAGCAGGATAGGGCACCTGGGTGGCTCAGCCGGTTAAGCGTCTGCCTTCAGCTCAGGTCATGATCTCAGGGTCCTGGGATCAAGTCCCACATCGGGCCCTCTGCTCAGTAGAGAGTCTGCTTCTCCCTCTGTGCTCTCCCTCCCTCTCTTTCTCTCTCAAATAAATAAATAAAATCTTTTTTTAAAAAACAAAAGCAGGATAAATGATGCAAAGTAAGCAAGTTTGAGAAGGGGCCAGGAAAAAATATGGGAGGCTAGTTGAAAAAGATTCCTCTGAGTAGAAGACCAGGAGAATATATTCATTATTCAGGAGGCTGAGGACAGAATTTTCCACCTAGAGAGAAGTGGTCCTAGATTCCAGAACAGAAAGAACCTCGCTTCCTTAGAAGTCAAGTTGGGAAGGAGGGAGGAAACTTGAAAGAGAAGGAAAAGCTAGATGATGTGAAGAAAGCTGAAGCCAGGAAGGAAGAATTGTGGGCCCCATAGGATGAGGGCTATAGCAAGCAGTTGAGGTACTATATCAGGAAATCAGATAAGAATTACTGAAATTGAAAAAAACGGTGGTTGAAATTCGATTAACCAACTGAAAAAGGACACTGCACACTTACCGTGTACCAGTCAATACACCAGGTTCTTTTACTATTATATCTGATTGGGTCCTCAAATAATTACTCGAGTAGAAAATGTTATCTTTCTTTTCCAGATGTAAAAGATGGTGGCTCATAGACACCCTATTCAAGATCAAACAGTAAGAAACTGACAGGGAATTCCAACTCAGAAATAATTCGGGTGGTTTCCAACAGACTGAAGCCCATGCTCTTTCCACTAGACTTAATGAATGGAGTTTGCATCAGGCTGGTTCAAATAACTATGTGTATCTCTTTTTACTGCTATATAGTCTATTTATTACCCTCTGAGATTTAATAACTCAGGAATGTATTAACTTTGCAATAAAGGCAACTGAAATCCTACAGGGAAAGAAGTCAAAAAGGAAATTAGATTGTTCAGGAGCCATACTTCCCACTTCCTGGGGTTGTCACAACAAAAAAAGTACATACTTCTTGGAATCCTTCCACCTTCCCTCAACCCCCAGAGCATCCAATCCTCTAATTCTATGAACCTCCTACAGGTGTGCCCTCACCTCATACCCTGACACGATCCTGGTTCTAAATGGGGAAGGGGAGTGGTGAAGGAACTTGGTGGCTATTAGTCACATCGCTCAGTAAGACTGAAACCCTTGAAAGAGCCTGACAGCTTTGTTCCTTCCAGTGTGGGTCTGCCAATAGTAGAGTAAAGCATAAAGGGATGAATGTTGTGTGCGGGGTACAAATGAAAGAATGCATCTTCAGAGAAGGCAGGGATTCCTCCAGGCTGAATACCTCATGTGATTCGTTTCCCTCAGTGACTGACCAAATATTTCAGTCTCACGAAGCCAGCTGAACTTCAGTTGATGTCCTGCCTTCTCCTTTCCCTCACCAACCCCCCCCCCCCCACTTCAAGTCCTTCCAGGGACAGGATTTCTTGACCCTGAACTCTACACTTGTCAACAGTGAGTCTCTGGGACCTGGTGCCACATCATCTGGATGCTGACCACCACCAGCACTTCCTCTGATTCTATCATTAACAATAAAACCTATGAATTTTGCAAAACACTGTTAAATTCTATTTCCCCTGGTCTTTACCATCTTGTATACTTGGGTACAAGTACTTCTTATCCTCATTCTATTTTTTTTAAACTCACCTTTTTTATAAAAAAAAAAAGATTTTATTTATTTATTTGAGACAGAGAGAGAGAGAACACAAGTGGGGAGGAGGATCAGGGGGAGAGGGAGAAGCAGATGCCCCACTGAGCAGGGAGCCCGATGCAGGGGCTCGATCCCAGGAGCCTGGGATCATGACCTGAGCCAAAGGCAGACGCTTAACTGACTGAGCCACCCAGGCGCCCCTTATCCTCGTTTTAAAGATAAGAAGCCTGAGAAGTTGTGACTGGCCTGAGGACACAGGATATTAAGTGATTTTTCTGATGAACAGACCTATGCCCTGTTGATTCTGACTGTCCCTTCTGCCTACTGGCTCATCTACTGGTTTGAGATCTATCTCTGAACTTAAGGTCTCACATGCTTGCATTTTGTTCTTTGCCTGCACGGATCCGCTTCTTACACTAATGTTCCTTCCTAGCCCAGAGATTCTCAAACTTTAGAGTGCACAAGAATCACCTGGGATGCTTGCTAAAATGTGGAACAATCAACACAGTTGTTCACTGCAATAAAATGTCAACATATCACGTCCTTTTTTTTGTTCAAAAGACTTCTTAAGAATCATTCTCTTCGCACACGGTCCTGTTGCAAAGGAATTATAGCTGCTCCTACTTTTGTAACTAACACTTCCAAGTCTGTGTATAAAATATTTAAAAAGAACGAAGAGCAGCAATAGCTATATTTGCAGTTCTGTAGAACAAATCCAGTGCCTTCAAAACTATAAATCTGACCAATTAAAGCTAACCAAAACATCTACTGAATAAGAATGGAATTTTTAAGCATATAAGCGATGGAAGAAACCACAAATGGAAAAATCAATAGAGTTGGACTACACAAAAATGGAAAAAACTGAAGCTCAAAAGCCATTACTAAATAAGAAAACCTAAAAGACCAGCCACAGGCTAGGAAAAATATTTGCAACAGACACTAAAAGGGGATGGTAGTTTTGAAATATTAAAAAGCTCACAAAAATCAAAATGGAAAATGGCTAAAGAACAGGAACAGAGATAAATACACATGACACAAGTTCAAGAACCTAGTGAATATATTTTTTAAAATGTTCAATACTGGGGCACCTGGGTGGCTCAGTCGTTAAGCGTCGGCCTTCGGCTCAGGTCATGATCCCAGGGTCCTGGGATCGAGCCCCACATCGGGCTCCCTGCTCCGTGGGAAGCCTGCTTCTCCCTCTCCCACTCCCCCTGCTTGTGTTCCCTCTCTCGCTGTGTCTCTCTCTGTCAAAAATAAATAAATAAAATTTAAAAAAAATGTTCAATACTTTTAAATACCGGTGATAGGGACGCCTGGCTGGCTCAGTCGGTCAAGAGTATGTGACTCTTGATCTCGGGGTCATGAGTTCAAGCCCCACGTTGGGTGTACAGCATACTTAAAATAAAATGAAATAAAAAAATAAAATAAAATACCAGCAATATATACCATCCCCACTGAGCCAGCCAGGTGCCCCTCATAAGTATTTTTTGTAAAAAAAAAAAATCACACACTTAGACCAAGTAAGTTCCTTTGTAGGATTCTAGTCTAATGAAACAATCAGAAATTCAGACAAAGATTAAGTACAGAATTATTTTTAAGATGGAAAAATTGGAATCCAGCTGCATGTCCAACAACAAAAGGATGTTCTTTTTAATAAACAACACATGGTATAGTCATGTGACAAAATGTTATCTAGCAATTTAAAATGTTTTCAAATACCTAATGGTACTTGAAAATGTTTCAGATGTAAGGACACTTTCGAAAACCCAAGATGTAGCACTTTATATATAATAGAATCCCAATAAAATATGTTATACACACATAAGAAAGCTGTAAGTAAATACATCAAAATGCTAACAGCTGTTATCTCTAGGTGTTGAGATTTTTATTCTCTCTCAGTACTTTTCTGTACTATCAATTCTCTACAATGACCATATGTTACGATTACAGTCAGAAACTGCAACAAATGGTATTTCAAAAGTCCTTCTGAAAGCATAACATAAAGAAGGAAAAGTTGTCAACTTAATTAATTTATAGTTTGCAAGTGATGGAGAACACTCACCACTTGTTTCTGTAGCAGGCACTGGAATCCACTTATATTCTCAAGACAACTGCTTATCTGTCTCCCTCACTGAAAGAAGGGGATATGGAGTAAAGACAACAGTCTCCGGGAACAGATGTCCGAAGGGAGAGAAGACAAGTATCAGGATAAAGGAAAAGGAAAATTTTACTGACAGTCCTTAGTCTAACTACATTCTCATTTAGGACTCTGAGACTAAAAACGTTTCTCCTTGTACAATCTGATACATCAATGGATCAACATAACACCATTAATATTTATGAGGGTTATTTTTTTTTAACAGAAAAGGCTTTCCTTCAAGAATTAAAAATTGTAATCATAAGGGAAATGTCTTACTCCTTTCTTGACGACACATGCTAGGATACTTGACCACCCAATCAAAGACCAGACTTGCATGAGATAATACTAAGGAATCTTAGGCATCCATATTAATTTTGTATTGGTCACTGGTCAACTTTGAATCGGTCAGCATGACAGACTGCTAAAACAGATAATTCTAGTATACTACTTGCTAGCTGAATACCCGCCTAGAACACAAATTTCTTCATGTGACAATCAGCATGGAAAATGATCCCTCGGTGGTTGCTGGGCAAACAAAAACGAAGTGGGGGTCACATTAGGTAAACCAAGATTTTTCTCCTAGCTCCATGGGAGGTCATGACTCGAGCATTCCCAAACTCAGAGCAGGCAATTAGACTTGATGAGGTTAATTCTCTAAGTATAAAAGGGCAAGTTCAAAACCGAGATATTTCACAGGTTGATGCACTATCTCTAACTTACCACACCTCTGCCCAGGGCTAGACATGCCAACTAACACACTGGATGGTCACCCTATACAATGTAATTTGAAAGATATTTTAAGGATTATGCATCCAAATCTCCCCCTCCTCCCAAACAGGCTGTCGTGAAGCCAGATATACCATCACCTGCTAGGACATTTACATTATAGCTGCACTGAGGCACTAATTGGGAGGGAGAGCAAGGAGTTAGCAGAGATGAGTTTACCTAATTCAAACCTATCCTTTGGCACTTAGCAAAAGAATACAGAAACTGAGAACAAACATGGAAAGAGATATTTTAAGGATCCTGTGAAGTGGGAGGAGGAGAGTTACTCAAATAAAGAATGGGGGGGGGGCGCCTGGGTGGCTCAGTCGGTTAAGTGTCTGCCTTCAGCTCAGGTCATGATCCCAGGGTCCTGGGATTGAGCCCAACATCGGGCTCCCTGCTCAGCGGGGAGCCTGCTTCTCCCCCTCCCTCTGTCGCTCCCCCTGCTTGTGCTCTCTCGCTCTCTGTCAAATAAATAAATAAAATCTAAAAAAAAAAAAAAAAAAGAATAGGAGGAAGAGCCCTAAAGACAGATTTTGCCTACATTAATTCAACAGACATTTATTGAGCCAGGCACTGGGTCAGTGCTGTAAATACAAGGAAAGAGGCCTTCCCTTAGATTTCGTGGTCTAGTGGGGAAAATATGTGAATTAAAAAGTATAGTCAAGGGGCACCTGGCTGGCTCAGTCGTTGAGCGTCTGCCTTTGGCTTGGGTCGTGATCCCAGGGTCCTGGGATCGAGCCCTGCGTCAGGCTCCCTGCTCCGCTGGAAGCCTGCTTCTCCCTCTCCCACTCCCCCTACTTGTGTTCCCTTTCTCACTGTGTCTCTCTCTGCCAAATAAATAAATAAAATCTTAAAAAAAAAAAGTATAGTCAAGGGGCGCCTGGCTGGCTCAGTCGCTAGAGCCTGTGATTCTTGATCTTGGGGTCGTGAGTTCAAGCCCCCGTTGGGTGTAGAGATTACTTAAAAAAAAAAAAGTATAGTCAAATCCTACATTCTAGGAAAGCTCTGGCAGACAGCTCAGTCTCTTCATCTTTCAACATTTAGTCGCTCTATCATGTACCTGGAACTCCGTTAGAAAATAGAGACACAAAGCCCAATGAGGTAAAATCGAGGCCCTAAAGGAACTTCCTATACCTAGTTGGGGAAATAGACAAATTACCAATGGCAACACAGTGCTCTGAGAGGTAGGTGTAAGATGCTATGGAAATGCGGAGATGGAACCATTTGGTCTGCCTAGAAGGGCTGGAGAAGTCATCTCCAAAGAAATGACATTTGATGTGGGACGTGAAGAATGGTTGGGGATTTGCTAGTTTACAAAGGAACATGACAGGGCGCCTGGGAGGCTCAGTTGGTTAAGCGACTGCCTTCGGCTCAGGTCATGATCCTGGAGTCCCAGGATCGAGTCCCGCATCGGGCTCCCTGCTCGGCGGGGAGTCTGCTTCTCCCTCTGCCCCTCCCCCCTCTCATGTGCTCTCTCTCATTCTCTCTCTCTGAAATAAATAAATAAAATCTTTAAAAAAAAAAAAAAACAAAGGAACATGACAGCAGAACTCACAGGGGACAAAGGGGAAATGAGAAGAGGTACTATCTACCGACACTACTGTATATGTTATATTAGACGCTTCGTTCAATAGGAATTATTTGAGCACACGCTTTATACCGAGCACTGTGCTGAAGTACGAATTCTCTGAATTTTCATAAGAGGATACAAAGGCATATGGAGACTAAGTGATTTTCCCAAAGCCACACAGATAGTAAGAGGCAGATTCAAACCAAGTTCTGACTCTCTCCTAAACACACGTGTTTTCCATTCCACTCCCCCAAACTGGATTGTATAGGTATACAGGCATATTTGGGAAATGATAAAATTTCTGGTTGGGCTAGAATAGAAGGGAATGTGGGGAGGGGGTGCAAGGGACAGCAGAAAATTTGTGGACTGTTTCACTAATTTGCATGTTAAGGTTTACGTATCGGATCATTTGCATTTGATTTTAGGAGAAGGAGAAATCATTCCTTTTTTATGCCTTTCCAAGATGGTCCTGGAACAGGTACAATGATAACTTTTTAAAGTTTTTAGAAACTTATGACCCCACAATGTTGAGAGGGAAGAAAATCCAAGAAGGAATTACAATTGATTCTCAGTGCAGCCATTTTTTACTTGCAATTACTTTAAAATATCATGAATATTTATTGCTCAGCTTTCCAGACAATAAGCCAGAACCCAAGCAATGATGAGAGAACAGCAATCTGAAGCAAATATGGAGAAAAGTACCAAATAAGAATGGCAACCTTGACATTGCATCATCCCTGTATTGTGTTTACATATCCTGAAAAGCATTGCCAAGATCTGCATATACCTTGAAAACTCGTTTCTCACAAAATTACATCTCATTAAACGATCTAAAGATAGGTTAAGTAGTACTACAAAATAAAAGAAAATGTTTGGCAACAAAGATTGAGTTGCTGATAATACACTATGTGTTAATTAATTGTTTTAAATAATTTTTAAAAAAAAAGATTGAGTTGCTAAGTGGTGCAAACCTGTAGCCTTCAGGGCAGTAATTGAAATGACCAATCTTAGGGATCACAGAAAAGAATTGTACCCAGCACTGAGGTTTAAGATGTTGGCTTTACGTTTGTAGACATTAAATGTTTAAGCATACATTTCACTTCTGTGGAGCACCAAAGCATTATAATTAATTTAAGGGCTTTTAATTGGAATAACCGAAAACAGAAATTAGCTCTGAGCACTGCACTTTCATTTTAGATAAAGTAATTGGAAAAAAAAAAAACCTACTAATGGTTATGCATTTCTTGAATTTATATAATATTTCATGCTTTCACACACATCATATACATGTTATAAATTATGCACCAATTTCCTTTTTAGAAACTGAATTTGTATTTCTAATTATTTATAAAATGCTCAGAGACATTTGGGAAAAATGATACTACTACTGATAAGCACTCAATTAGCCCAATATTCTGACCTGCACTTTGGAGGCTGAGCTGTTCCATCCTTCAGAGAATTTTCTTTTCTCCACAGACACACAAAAAAACTGGGTTGATATAAATATTAATGGCAGTATTGATTCATTTTTTAAAAATTTATATTTGGTTCAAAATGGAAAATAAAGCATAGGAAAGACCTTAATGTTCTGAGTCATTTCTGGTAAAAAGAATGATGTATATTACTATTTTAAATATCCCAAGACAACTTTTACAGAAGAAATCAGCCCGAACAAGCGGTTCTAGTCTTGCACATCCATTCTGTGCATCTGGGGAGCTCCAACACATAATCATATGTTGCTGGCAGGTCGGAGAGGCTGGTATTCATATTTGGGTTGAAAGGAAGTACTTCCAATTTTTTTTGCAATCTGTTACCTATACCTCTCTCCTTGGGGTATTCTGCTCTGCTGAGATACTATTCAGGTTGCCTTTCCCTTATCTGGCCTTGTCAAACCCTCAGCTCAGATTAGGCCCTTCCTTCAAGCTGGAATTTTGCATTTCTCTTGGTTGCCAGAATTCCTGGTCTTGGTCAGTCCTGGCCCTGGTTTTGCTGTGTAAGGCGCAAGGCTCTGGAGATGCGCTTATACCCCACCGGCTATTTGACTTCAGTGCGGACCCTCTCGTTGACTTCCCCGGTCCAGGAACCCCACAGCGGGAAGGGACCCCACGCTGCTCCATGGCACGAGTTATGGCAATGCCGAGCACATCTGCAAATCCACACTTAAAAGCAGAATTACATAGAAATAAAATTAAAATCCACAAAATGCCACCCTAGCTCTTCCGGCCGGGTTGCCGCCACACCATCCACACTCAGGAAGACCCGGAATCACCGGGGCCGCGGGAGCCCTGGCCGCGGCCCCGTGCGCAAGCACCGGAAGCACCCAAGAGGCCGGGGCCATGCAAGCGGCACGCGTCACCGCAGGATCAGCTTCCACAAGTATCACCCAGGCTACTCTGGAAGAGTTGGTCTGAGGCATCACGACCACGTAAAGAGGAACCAGAACTTCTGCCCAACTGTCAACCTTGATAAACTGGGGACCTTGGTCGGTGAGGAGACACGAGGAAATGCTGCCAAAAACAAGACTGGGGCAGCTCCTATCACTGATGTGGTGCGATCGGGCCACTACAAAGTTTTGGGGAAGGGCAAGCTCCCCAAACAGCCTGTAATCATGAAGGCCAAATTCTTCAGTAGATGCGCTGAGGAGAAGATTTAAGTCGGGGCGGGGGGGGGGGGGGGGCCCTGTTCCCGGGTGGCTTAAACCCAAGGGGGGGGGGGTTCATTAAATGCTAACAAGTGCTTTGCTCTTCTAAAAAAGATGCTACCCTAACGTAACTTCTTTTTTTTAAGATTTTATTTATTTATTTGACAGAGAGAGAGAGACACCGAGCAGGGGGAGTAGGAGAGGGAGAAGCAGGCTTCCCGCCGAGCAGGGATGTGGGGCTCGATCCCAGGACCCCGGGATCATGACCTGAGCTGAAGGCGGACCCTTAACGACTGAGCCACCCAGGTGCCCCTACCCTAAAGTAACCTTATAAAAGGATTTTGAAAGAACCAAAAGATTAAGGCAAGTCATTTTGCTCCTGTGGACCTCAGTTTTACTAATCTGTAAAGCGAGGGAGATGGTCTATAATGTAAAAATTCTATGATATAGGGGCACCTGGGTGGCTCAGTCGGTTAAGCATCTCACTTCGGCTCAGGTCATGGTCCCATGGTCCTGGGATTGAGCCCACATTGGACTCCCTGCTCAGCAGGGGGCCTGCTTCTCCCTCTGCCTGCCGCCCCTCCTGCTTGTGTTCTCTCTCTCTCACTGTCAAATAAATAAAATCCTTTTTAAAAATTCAATCATATTAATTATCAAATTATCTTGCTATTTAAATTTGATACTTCAAGAGGCCCTATGTTAAATAAAATTAAAATGTTGGCTACATGCTACGGGTGGGTTTTTAAGGATTTATTTATTTTAGAGGGAAAGAGATTGCGAGAAGGGGAGGGGCAGAGGGAGAGAGAAACCCAAGTAGACCCCTCACTGAGCACGGAGCCAGACACGGGGCTCGATCTCAGGATCCTGAGATCACGACCTGAGCCAAAACCAAGAGTCGGGTGTTTACCGGCCCTGCCACCCAGGCGCCCCTATACTATGGGTGTTTTTATCAACACTTATTTTAGAATGTATTTCAGCTGCTAAAAACTACCCCCCACCACCCACTCCATAAACACAATGATTTATGCGACCTGTAATTCAGAGTTCATCAGGTAAGACAACTTGGGCTGTTAATAGTGTATTTGGGGGAAAATTTGAGAAATTATGCCTCTGTCTACATCCCGCCTAGCGGATAAACTGAAAATCTGCTGTTTTGTATTTGTAACAAACAAGTGGTTTGGTAAACTTTTCACTAAAATTATCCTATATTTTAAAACCCTGTAGAATATAGACTCGAAATAAAACACCCTTTGCTTCCAGTCTTCATAATACTAAAACATCTTTATTATTAATCCTAGACATCACCTACAAATATTACAAAAGAGGAAGATAGAATGATATTCTTCCTGCTGCCATTGGCATACTTTGCTCTTACATGGATCCACTGACTTACTCTTTAAACTTGACAGTGCCATTTGGTGGAAAGAAGACACCATGTATAGAATTATGAAAATAAATGCAAGCTATTATATACACCTAACATTAGATTAAGCATTACTGTAATAAACATGCCTGCTTACCCTAATGGGCTAACCACTTTTCCATGGCAGTGAGAAGAAGTGAAACACTCAGCAGTGTTCCTGTGCTTTATTTCTTGGGATAAAGTAGTGAACATTGCCGAAAGACCCTATGGTTCTGATCACAGGCTGCAGAGATAGAATACTCTCCTCCCCACTCCCACACCCCACCCCGCGCCTGCATTACAAGCCAAATGACCTTATGTAAAAGTTTACTTACTCTGTAAGCCTTAGCTTTCTCATCTGAAAATGGGGATAATAATATGTCCATTCATGGAATAGTTATTAGCATTAAATGATGCAATATACATCAAGTTCCTAGTACAAGTCCTGCCACATTGAAGAGCTCAATAAGGGATCATTGTAGATGTTGTCATTTTTTTTTCCCTCGGTGAAATTTTGTCATCATGATTATATTCAAATTTGAAAGTTGAAAAAGAAATGAGAGTAGAATGTAACCATTTGTTTATTGCTTGGTATTAAAGATTGTGAAGACCTAAGACTGTAACAAGGGAAGGGTGCTAATTTCTATCTTAATCTAGTTTCATATCCCCAGTTGTGAACCAACTTTTTTTTTTAAGATTTTATTTATTTATTTATTTATTTGAGAGAGAGGGAGAGAAAGAGTGGGAGGAGCAGACGGAGAGGAACAAGCAGACTCCACACTAAGCGCAGAGCCCGACATGGGGCTCGATCCCACGACCCTGAGATCACAATCTGAGCAGAAATCAAGGGTCCGACACACAACCAACTAAGCCACCCAGGTGCCCCATGAACTAACTCTTACTTAAATATCCGTTTAAGAACACAAATACATCCAGATGCCAAATCCATATTGGAGCAAACACAGGAACCTAGACAGGGGTCCATCAGCAAACTACAACAGCCAACCCAATCTACTGCTGCTTGTTCTTGTAAATAAAGTTTTATTGGCACACCACCATGCCCATTTGTTTATTTAATGTCTGTGGCTCCTTTTGTACTACAATAGCAGAGTCGAGTAGGAACTATATGCCAAAAATATTTACTATCTGGCCCTTTATAGATAATGAATGTTTGCTGACGCCTGAGCTAGAATATTCCTTAAGAGGCTGATCTCATTTCACATGATGTCCTTTCCAGAGGACTCCCAAATATTTCAAACTTTTTAAAAAGCTTAGTTAAGTTTAGTTAGTTATAGGCCTACTCCATTCCATCCACTAAATGAGATGTATCTTCCTATAATGTTGCCCAATTTGTGAACAAGAATGCTTCTTTGAATGGATAGCTTGACATTCTGTTTACACCCTTGTCTGGGTGACCCTATGGCATTGATAAACAAACAGTGAAAGCATTCTTGGTTCTGAATTATCAGAGATGTTTGTTGATTCAAAATGAAACTTCTGTGACACTTTCTAAGGAACCTCTTGGTTATTTAGACCAGATCTCCTAACTGCAATTTGTTTTAAAAACCTTGGCACGATTTAAATCTTTAAACCAATACAGTTACGTAATTAAACTTTTCCAAAAGTATCAAAAAGAAATACATAATCTTTTGCTATCTGTGTTCTGATTCTGGCTTATTTGATTTGTTTAAAATGTTTTTGCAACATTGAAATCTCTTTTGTGGTATATCAAAGCACTTTGTCCTTCTTTCGATGACAGTGGCAAACAAGGGCTCACACTTGACCGGGAGGTAGAATCCTTTATATTCCAAAACCCTTTTGATTTCGGAGTGTAGTTTGTCTCTTGCAATACAGATCCTTATAATAAGTGTTTTCTGCCCTGACACGTCATATCCTCGTTAGTATGGTTTTCCTGTCTTTAAGCAGCCTAATTGTGTCAATCTTCTTTTTTTTTTTTTTTAAGATTTTATTTATTTGACAGAGAGAGACACAGCTAGAGAGGGAACACAAGCAGGGGGAGTGGGAGAGGGAGAAGCAGGCTTCCCGCCGAGCAGGGAGCCCAATGCGGGGCTCGATCCCAGGACCCCGGGATCATGACCTGAGCCGAAGGCAGATGCTTAACGACTGAGCCACCCAGGCGCCCCATCAATCTCTTTTTTAATACCAGTTTTATTGAGATATAATTACAGTACCATTCAATTCACCTGCTTAAATAGTACAGATCAATGGTTTTTAGTGTATTTACAGAGTTGTACAGCCATTATTGCAATCTATTTTAGAACATTTTCATGAACCCAAGAAGGAACCCCATTAACCCCATTTTCCTCCATGGATGTCTCTATGGATGTTCCCTTCTTGTACATTTCATATAAATGGAATCACATGAATATGTGGTCTCATAACTGGATTCTTTCATTTAGCATGTTCTCAAAGTTCATCCATCTTGCAACACTGTCCATCTCTTTTCAAAGTCACATTTTGCATATTTAGTAGACACAGACTCAAATATTTATAGCATTTTAAAATCTAATTATATTTTCTCTCTCTCTCTCACACACACACACACACACACAGCCACACACACAAACATATACACACGCACTCACACACAGAGAGACACTTCTAAATTCACCAAAATCTAGCCTAACATTTGAGAATCAAACAACCAAACATAATAGGCTAGACATTATTTATCTGCTTCTCCCTCTGACCCTCCCCCCCATGCTCTCTCTCTCTCTCTCTCAAATAAATAAATAAATAATCTTTATTCTAAAAGTTCTCTAGTATATCTTTAACAGACCTTTCTCATAGGAAACCTTCAGTATTTGAAATTATATTCTGATGCAGGTTTAGTTTGAATGTTTCATCCAAAAGAATGCTCTTCCAACCGAGACACACAAAATAGTGAAGTCAAGATATGTATGTGAGCTAGTGCACCCACCTACCTTGCCCTGTAATTTACAGGCATGTTCATTTTCCCTCCAAAACCAAAATGTGACATGTTTGCTAGTTATGTAAACTTCACGGGAGGGCCTAACATGGTGATATCTACAACTGTCCAAACTACTGTAACCAAAAGCAAGACCTTCTGTAATGTGCAATTTTAATCATTGTAAAACAAGATTCAGAAGACTGTTCTGTCTCTAAAAGAAGTATAACAAATATTTTATCTTTGAAGTGGATTAAATAGATGAGATGTCAAGCCACCTCCCTCCCCCCCATGTTATCACTGGACCTTTATAATAGGCAAATTCAAACCTTTCGTTTTGCAGATGGGGAAGTGGAAGCCGGTAAAGGAAGCCCAATCCCAGAAACTCACCCAAAGCTGTCCTTTTGCTTTCCTCCTAGAAATGGAATGCCTTTCATTTCCACTTAGCCTTATCCAGTCTTATGCATCTTTTAAAGCCTAACTCAAGTCCCATTGCACAAAAGATGCCTTTCTGACTGCTTCAGCCTAATCATTCCCATTTTTTCCAGAATTCCTACAGCATCCCTTATATATTCTTTTTTTTAATGTTATGTTAATCACCACACATTCCATCATTAGTTTTTGATGTAGTGATCCATGATTCATTGTTTGTGTATAACACCCAGTGCTCCATGCAGAACGTGCCCTCTTTAATACCCATCACCAGACTAACCCATCCTCCCACCCCCATCCCCTCTAGAACCCTCAGTTTTTCAGAGTCCATCATCTCTCACGGTTCATCTTCCCCTCCGATTCCCCCCCTTCATTCTTCCCCTGCTGCTATCTTCTTCTTCTTCGTTTTTAACATATAATGTATTATTTGTTTCAGAGGTACAGTTCTGTGACTCAACAGTCTTACACAATTCACAGCGCTCACCGTAGCACATACCCTCCCCAATGTCTATCACCCAGCCACCCTATCCCTCCCAACACCCAAAGAACAAATGATCCAGTCAAGAAATGGGCAGAGGACATGAACAGACAGTTTTCCAAAGAAGACATCCAAATGGCCAACAGACACATGAAAAAGTGCTCAACATCGCTCGGCATCAGGGAAATCCAAATCAAAACCTCAATGAGATACCACCTCACACCAGTCAGAATGGCTAAAATTAACAAGTCAGGAAAAGACAGATGTTGGCAGGGATGCGGAGAAAGGGGAACCCTCCTACACTATTGGTGGGAATGCAAGCTGGTGCAGCCACTCTGGAAAACAGTATGGAGGTTCTTCAAAAAGTTGAGAATAGAGCTCCCTTATATATTCTATCCTTTGAATTGTTGTCTCAGTATTTCATCTACATTGGTTTTGCTATTGAATTATTTGACTATTAATTCCATGTGTGTTGAGACCATGCTTTTTCTATGTTGCTTATAATCTTTAATTCACTTTTTAAAGATGTATTTATTTGAGGGGAGAGAGGCAGAGGGAGAGAGAAACTTTAAGCAGACTCCACACTGAGCGCAGAGCCCAACGTGGCAGGCTGGGGATCCCACGACCCTGAGATCACGACCTGAGCCAAAATCAAGTGTCATCAGATGCTTAACCGACTGCGCCACCCCGGCGCCCCATAATATTTCATTCAATGCCAAGAACATAATAGGCACTTAAAAGAATATTGTCCATTAATGATATATTTGACAGGAAACCTGAGGGTGACAGTTTAATTCTGAGCATTTCCAGCGATGGATAGTGACCTTCAAAATTGGATCTACATATTAGAAGGTTAATGTTGATCAAATATATCCTAATCCTAGTAAAGACATTTCATTTGACTTTTTTGGTCTTTTGTTCTTCTTTTTAACAAGTGAAAATGTGAAAACACTCTTGGACATGCCACAATAATTTCTTTATGAAAATGTGCTTATAAGATAATTGGCAGGTTTTAACAGACATTCAGATTGATAGATTGATAGGAACTGCTGAGACTTGAGAAATATTTGAAAATGCCTACCCAAGGAATTAACATTCATGTGTTATACACGCATACATTTTGAGTTGGAAACATGAAAACCACCTTCACTTAGTAAACAATGGAAATAACTTGCAATTATTATATTCTGGGTCAAAAAATTTTAAGAAGTTTCCAGATCTACCAAGATCACCTCCATGCCTAATATTTAAGGATAAGAGAAATCTTTAAAATCACACTTAATTAAAAAAACTGTATGTCACTATTTGCTATGGATATTATCATATAAGCTGTATTTTTAACCAGATATAACATGTTGAATAAAAAGAGGAATCAAGGATCAATCCAAGAACCTAAAATATCATAACATGGAATAGAATTATCATACTAAAACATAAGATGAAAGCAAAATATATTGGTTCCTGGAAACGAACTGATAAATCAAGAAGCAATTAATTAAAATAGATTGGTACACAATTATACATTTAGACAGTGAGAAAGCAATAATGAATTAGAAGAAATTATTTGTATTGAACTGATCAGGATTCTTGATTTCTTCTATTATGTAATGGTTGTGTAGCAAAATCGCATTTTAATGGACTATAGAAAGGAGGCTTTTAAAAAAATGGGTAAAAGGGAAACAGAATTTACGCTAAGAAATTGTCAGGAAAAAAACTCAGAATATGTGCACATAATAAATTGTGAACTGGACTGGGGAGAGCATTGGGCAGAGATATAGAAAGCAGAGCAAAGAAAAGGAGCGTATGCTTGTGGAAAGGAGGAAAGAAAGGTACATTGGACAGAGGTAAAACCTAAGGGTGAGACCAGAGCCTCGTTTGACAGCAAAAAAATACAGGAAAAATAAATGGTTTTCAAAATTTGGTGATATTGATTTGAAGCTATTTATTACAAAGGCCTATGGGATTGAAAATTGGAGACAGAAGGAAAGGGTGAAAACTTCTAGGTTGTTGATTCACAGGATCTGTGAGAGCCTATATAGAGAGAGACTTTTTGTTTTGTTTTTAGTTTTACAAGAATAGAACCATAAAATAACCATTAGTTCAACAAGCATTTACTGAACTGCTACATGCCAGGCTGCTGTTCAAGGTGCTCAAGGATGAATTAGAGCCTCTGTCCTGACTATAAGTTGCTAGAAGGGACGCTGGAGATCGTCTGTGCAACGACCAATTTGGGGTTTGTAAACTGTGAATGATCCTGTGTTAGTTAGATTGACGGTGTGCAAGATCAGAAAGAAATGCAGTTTGAATAAAGCTTTTGAGTTTGAGGCTCCTTTCTGAGAAAATGTTAATCTTTGAAGAGGCCTTTTAGGTTTGGGGCAACACAAAGGTAGCTTAGTTACATCGAAATGCCTATTTTAATAATATTCATGAAAATACAGTTCTACCGGCTGCGCCTGGGTGGCTCAGTGGGTTCAGCGTCTGCCTTCCGCTCAGGTTGTGATCCCAGGGTCCTCAGATCGAGGCCCGCATCAGGCTCCCTGCTCAGTGGGGAGCCTGCTTCTCCTTCTCCCTCTGTCATTCCTCCACTTGTGTTCTCTGGCTCTCTCTGTCAAATAAATAAATAAAATCTTCAAAAAAATTTTAAAAAATGCAGCCCGACCTGGATTATACTGTTGAGCTTGTTACATAGGCATCTCAACTAGCATCCAAATAGGTGCTTCCGCGTTTAAGGCATCTTTTTTCTGTTGAGGTCAAGCAGTGCCCCACTTGGGCGCCCTGAAGCTTTGAAACTATAGACCACTGCACTTCCATTAAAGTGACGTTTCTCGACAACAAACTCTTGGCTGAATTCTGACATCCGCAGTGTTAGTGGTGAACAAAGACTTTTATTAAAGTTTTGACGGAAGCTTTTCTAATTGAGAAACAAGAAAGCAAAAGGAGCATATGCATGGGATTCTTAATATTTTGACTTACTCTGAATTCCAAAACTTGAAAAATAAACTGAAGTAGAAAATTAAGTAATTGAGACAAATATATCCATGCTCGAAAATTTAGCTTACCGAGTTCCTTCAGGAAATTACTAAGTCTGTCTGTGTAAGTCTAAAAGCAGGTGGAAGCTTTTCTGGGGTGACTTACAGACAAAAGGTAGAAGTACCATATTTAGTGTGTCTAGAAATTCTGTGCAAAGAATTCCAGAAGCCATATCAAACCTCAGGACAATTATTGGAAGCCAGAAATCTCATTCTGGAGCCTATTGTAAATGTGTGTGGGGTCAGGCTAACAGCAACGTGTTGAAATAAGTATTTTTGTAGCGATCCCAACCTGAACCAGTATGAAATCTCTCATAAGAGAAATGTAATGTTTCTGAAAGCAAGATTGCCCTCTCATTTCTTTTTCACCTTCCTGTGCCTTTCATAAGTCCTTCTGGTTGGTTAATCATTAATAAATATTTAACGAGGCTTTTTTCCCAGTGCCAAATCCTTCTCTGCTTATCTAGCTTTTAGGCAGTCTGTGGACTCCCCTGCGTCTTCCCATTTAAGGAGTCCTGGCACTCACTGCAGGTTAATTTCTCTAAGGAAATTCATAATAGCAGATCAAGTGGGAGTTTCTTTACAAGAGCATTCAATTTTTCAGGCCACTCTTAGTTTAGCATTTTCCCCAAAATGCACGGAAAATGTTATGTATTTGAACCAAGTTTAAATCTGTAAAAATAAAAAAATCCAAGTACACATTTTTTGAAACCAAATGGTTATGACTGGAACAGGAAGGGGCTTAGACTTTCTCTTGGACAGCTGTACCACAAGCCAATCACTTGACCTGACCCTGGAGAATCCCTCAAACTCTGGCCCTCGGAGTTGATTTTGGATCTGGAGTGAGCCAAAGGACTGGAACGCAGATACGGAGGGGAAACCTCCCCGTGTATTCATGCAAGAAGCCAGCTATGACATGGAGGCAATCTCATGGGCAAAGAAGAAGAAAAGGGACTCTGGGAAACAGAAAAGGTATTCCGGGAAGCAGGAGCACGTCTCCAAGTTTTCTCTGGTGTTAGGAGATTAATGAGAATTGACATCCATTTCCAAACGAGTGGAACGACGTTACTCCCACCATTCCTTCCTACCTCGACCTCTCACCCCCTTCCGCATGGACAACCCTACCTAACAGGTGATTTTGGTCAACAATTTACTTGGCACGAAACCAAAGACCCGAGAGCCCCGTCCTGCCCATATTCTGCTCCTTAGACCTCGGAAGGGAAAAGGAAAGATTGCTAAGGTGTCACACCTGGGCTGATTCGCGCAGACGAAACTACTAGTAAATGTCCCTTCTTGGGCCGAGATTCTCTTCACCATTCCGGGGAGAACCTGTACCCTCGGACTTAATCAGGGGCTTGGTGACTTGCAAACTCCCATTCCCAACAGTCCTATCTTTTCATTTATTCCTTTTTTTCCCCCCCTTTGCACATGACTCTGAGCCAGGCACCGTGGACTTCTAATCCCTTTTCCTTTTTAGCCAGGGAGAGGGAGAAGCAGTCGCGAGGGACCGGTCTCCGCTCCCTGCCGCAGAGTTAGAGTCCCCATCCCTCCAGGGTGCCCATCCCCGAGGATTCTGCTCCCGGCTCCCCACCCAGTTGATGTGACAGGCTCGCGGCCCAATCCCCTTCCAGGTTCCCAGGCCGACTGTTAGCAGCACCCGAGCCAATGGCGGCGGCCGAGGGGCGGAGGGGGCAGGCGGGAGGGAGGGGGCGCTGGCTTTAGAACCACGGCCGCAAAGATTGCGAGAGGCAGAAGTTGTCGGAGTGCGTCGGTCGGAGACTGTCGGGCAGATCCGGGACTCTGCGCCTTTATGTAAGTGCTTTGTGGGCACGACGGGGCACGACGGGAGCGGGTTCCCGGGGCGTGGGCAGGCGTGGGTCCAGCGGAGAGCATCTCCGGCAACCTCAGCTGGGACGTGCCCCGCGCGGGGGGGGGGGGGGGGCGCGGGGGGGGGGGGGGGCTGCAGAAATTTCGGTCCCGGACCTTGCGCGCCAAAGCGGGTCGTTCGCATCCAGGATGGGTGGGAGTGACAGTGTTCCCCACGACCACCCGCCGCAAACACGTCTTCTGCTCTTAACCACCGGGATGGTGCCTTCTCGCTAGTTGCTCCTAACTTGTTGCTTACCTGGGGCTGCAGTCCTTGACGCCAACCTTGTCCTTCTCCCCTTCCGTAGCGGCGGCCGCGAAGTGGAAACCGAGCGCCGAACTTCCATCTGTCGTTCTTCCCCAGCTACTGCCACCCCCCGGCCCCCCGCCCCCTCCCGCCCCGGACTCAGGAAATCCCGGTGGCTGCCTCCGGCCCCCGCTCGCCCGCCTCGGGTGACCTCGCGGGCTCACGCCAGTTCCGGGGCTCTGAGCGGCTGCCTTGGCCCAGGGAAGGAACCGGGCTCCGGGAGCTGCCTGCCTCCCGTTTGCTTCCCTGGCCATTAGCGAGAGCGCCGCGATCGCACCGCGTCTCCCTATGAGTAAGCACTTTTTCCCTTTCGGTAGCTCAACATCGCCGGGCCACTGGGGCAGAACCTTTCGGTTCCCCATCTCCCCGGACCCCTCGGTCCGCGCCCTGCTCGGCTCCTCTGACTCTGCAGCCGCGAGCGCGCGGTCGGGGCAGCGCGGGACCTTTCGGGGCTCCCGGGGGAGGCAGAGCGGCAGGGGCAGTGGGATGGGGGGTGATCTCCCCTCCCCCCGCCCCCCAGCTGCACTTGCCGCTGTTGACTTTCCTCCACCCGCAGTACTTAAGCGCTCTAATAAGAGGCGGGGGGACGCTGACCACCCCCGCCCTGGCTTCTTGCCAGTCCCAAAGTTGCCGCCACCGCTGCTACCGCTCGAACCGCGCTGGCGGCTCCAACGGCCCGGCTCCAGGACAGCAGAGGATCCCAGGATGGGAGGTGGCGCGGGGTGAATGCTCTCTGACACTTGCGCGACGCGCTGCTTCTTGCTCCTCACCGGATCTGCACACCATCCCTACGGGTGCAGGTTGAGGTTAGAACTAACTGTGTTGGAGAGTCTCGCCATTTAGGATCCGACGGACGGGATGCCGGGGGTGCCCGGCCTGTTACGAGGGAGGGGGTGGAGGGGAGGAGAGCCTGGCTGGCCGCACAGCAGGTAGAAAACGTGAAGTGAAATGACAAACTCCTGAGAGGTAAGCACTTACGCCACTTGACTGATGTCACACTGTGTTTGGGAGCCTCAACTTGATCCTGGAGATGCGGTTTACAGTGAATTCCAGCGAAGTGGCCGAAGTCCCACACTTGCTGATTGGCATCACGTGCCCCAAGTCTCTGATGCCCCTACGGTAATGGTCACATGACTTCTTTTGCCTTGAAAACTGGAATGTAGTGGCTGGAGCCCATCTTCCAAAAACTACCACGACAAAAAAAAAAAAAAAAAGGAGAGGGGGAGTGTGAATCTAGCCTCTACTACAGGGAATTCTACTTGGATTTGGAGGAGGGGAACAGAAAGGGAATTTGGTGCTCCGATTTTATCCAAAATAAAAAACGGGAGCTGTTTTTAAAATAAGGGCTTGAAATCTCTGTGCCGGGACAAATATCTCCCCGGTGGCTTTCCTAAATGTAAAAAATATCTTAGTAATTATTTTCTAGGAAAATCGTCCTTTAATTCACACCCACTTCATCCCTAGAGGATAGTTTTGAAGCCATATTCCTTAAGATAGTGTTAAAAAAAAAAAATTAGGATTTACCCGTATTCCTGGTTCTGGCCTATATTCTGATTGAACTGTTCTCTTTATTAGGCGTCTCCTTGAAGGTGGTGGATCATTTCTTGACTAAAATTAACCACCAGTTATTTGTGGGTTGCAATTAATTGGATCAGAAATCAGGCACAAAAACAGTGGATCTTAAATCTGATAAATCTAGCTGGTTGGGTTTTTGCCTGTCAGTATCTTGATGGAATAATGAGAGGCCCCTGAAACAGCTCCCTCCTGTGATGATGACCAATACCTGCCCATGTGGCCCAAGTTAAGATTGCTTTTGGAAAAACGTGGCAGTTCTGATATTCAGATTATATTTTGCAGAGTATAGAAATGGGCAGAGGAAAAAAAAGAAAAGCAACAGGCAGAGGAGTCTCTGAGGTCAGGAGTTTAAAAGCTTTACTTATTTACAAAAATGGATCCAGTTGATACAGATTCAGCCTTGAAACTAGGGCAGCTATAAATGAAACGGGAACATTTAAGAGATGTTGGCTTTGTGTGCATTAGCCAAAAAACCCCTCCGTCTACTGCAGCAACCTCGGAATGACTCGAGCACTCCATTTTTGTGCTGTGCTGGGGTTTCTGAGCCTAAAAACTAGAACTCCTTGAAAGCATATAGTTCTGAACTCAAGGCTAGCCTTGTGGCGCAGATTTGCTCAAAGTGGAATTAAGCTGCACCTGAGTTATTGTAGTTAAACTACACTGGTAGATAGACCCCCCTAGTGGAAGTGAGGTGATAACAGAATTTTAGATTGAACTCCTAATACATATTTTAACCTCAAAGAGAGAGTACCACAATCCAACGAGGTTGAAGTGGTAGGGAGATGAGCTCTTTTTAAAATATTATTAACTCACATCAAAACAGGATCATCACTAGGTTCTCAGTCTATGGAGCATTTCATTGTCTTCAAGTGTCCACTCATTTAAAACCACTGACTGTTACTGACTTAATGGGGGGGGAGCAGCTATCATTTCATGAACTCGGGTTTTTAGTAAGATGAGGGGGTTGTGAGTCTAATTCTTAATCTCTACTGTTAGATCTAGCAATTTATCAACCTCTTTCTTTACCCGAGGTGGGGAGCCAAGCAAATTATGCTCTGCCTTGACTGAGTACAGACACTCAGCATTCAAGTCCAGGGTCTCCAGTCTGATGCCATCATTTAGAGCCCATTGCTAAAAATGTCTAGGCTTATGGCATTTGGGGTAGAAGGATTAATTATAACTGGTGAGTAATATTTTGGTTGTGATTACATCTCTTCTACAAATGGTTACATGCACATTAGACTTGACTATTTATATTGGCAGAATGTCAGTATCCAGGGCACTATCAGAAACCAAATGAAATTTTGCTCCTAGGCAAACCGCATGACTGTTGCTGAACAGAAAGGGGAGCTTGGCCATGGTGCCTGAGAACTAAAGTGATTCTGGTGAAACCGACAGGGGGAAAAAAGGAAGAAAGGCCACTTTCCATTATTCCATGTTCTGTTTTAGGCATCGTTTCTACTAGCCTTTCCAAGAAATTTACTGACATATTCTTACCACAGATGATAAATTCAGGAATCCGCGATTGCATTTCATGAGCACAATCTAGGCGAAATGTGAACGCTAAACTCTTTTTGCTGTTTAGTACAGATTCCAAAAGTAGCTGGTGTAAAAATGAAAATGAGCATCTATCGAAAGACAACAATGTGGGTATCTGCTTTTAAAATCACTTCATATTTGCTCATGTGATAATTTTTTCTGTTGGTTAAAAGTAATCCAGAGAGGGAAAAATTTGATCTGTGAAACTAATAAAACACAGTTTGAAAGAAAACGGCTAGATCGTGTTTTGAGTCTGGGTAATTATTCTAGAGAGTGATCTACCATATATTTGTTCATTCAATGTGTTGGGAGGTTTCAGAAGCTTTTTGGATACATTACACATTGGAAGCTCTTTTTTAAAATATTTTATTTATTTATTTGAGAGAGAGAGAGAACAAGTGGGTGGAGGGACAGAGGGAGAAGAAGCAGACTCCCTGCTGAGCAGGGAGGCTGATGCAGGGCTCCATCCCAGGACCACAGGATCATGACCTGAGCTGAAGGCAGATGCTTCACCGACTGAGCCACCCAGGTGCCTCCTGGAAGCTCTTTTAGATACCAATGGTCAGGACTAGCTGTTATTAGTTATGATACAGCTTTGGTTAGTTATGGCTTAGAAATATAAAAAACTGTCTAATCATGAAATGTCATTCTCAGCAGGTCATAATTCTTGGGACCAACTCACTGTAGTTATGAAGGTGAGGCACTGTCAAATTCAGTATGTTTAATAATATCTAATTTGCTTTAATCTTAGCACCTGAAAGACAAATGTTAGAATAAAATGTTTTAGGGAAGAAAAAACATGCTTTTAAGTGAAAATTGAAATACTAAGGGAAAAATATATTGGACTTACCTTCAAAAGAACTAGATTTTAGACATGGCTCCTGACTCATAGTTCGACCTTGAGAAAGTCACTTAAAATTATTATATTGATAACACATCGAGTACATTATGCATCTTCTCATTTATACAGTTGAGGGCATGGCTCAAGGTTTTTGGTTTACCGGGATTTTTTTTTTTTTCCCCCAAATAGTTGTAGCCTGGCTTATTTCAAAATGTTAATATTAGTTGATTTTTCAAATTTTAATGCACCTGTGTAGAACCAAGCTAACTACCCTGTTGGCAAATTGGTAGCTATGGCAGGAAGACGTTCACCAGTGGCCTATTCCATGACTCATGTTAGTTCTTTAAAATATAGAGGTACCATTAACATCATTGCTTAGCCAGGATTTTGGCGCATTAAACCTACTGATTTTGTATTATGAGAAAACTTAATTTTTCTTAACGGTCTAGAAGTTTGTTTAAGGGTAAGGAGGTAGTGTCGTTCACTGGAAAAGGCATTGAGCATGGAATCCAAGGGCTTGGAGTCCTCTGCAGTTTGGACATCTAGGCCATCGTCAGTAAATCACACAAGTTCTTGGTGTCCAGATGTGGATTTTACTTTATTTAGCCATCTGTTTCTAATCTATGGATGTCACAGGCATGCTGAAAGGCTAAGTGAGCTGTGGATAAGTGACCCTTGGCTCTTCAGCAGACAGGTGCTATATAAAATCAAAGTACTGTAGTAGTCTATCATAGACACACTACAACTTGAACAGGAGTTTGCAGAAATGGTAGAATCCTCATCACTTAAGTCTCGCCCCCATTTGTACTTGCCTGCAAATATTCTCCAGCCATCCAATTTTACAAGCAAAGGAGAAATAATCTAATTCTGGCTGATAACAAGAATAAAAACCTCTTAAGTAAAGCTTTCTTACAGTGTTTTCCCTCAAATGTTGTGCCAGATAGCCTGTGAAAGCCATTACTGTGATGGGTTGTTTTTTTTTTTTCCTCCTTCTTAAGTAACTACTGAGCAGTATTTTAGTGTTTGTCGGTAATCTTACAGAATCCGTTGGCTTATCCTACTTCATTCTTAGTTTTGTGACTGCCCATAATGGGAGGTCTTGTGTAAAACTCTCGAAAAAGCAAGTGCTTCTCCTTATAATTGCCCTTTAAAGGAGTGCAGGTTTGGAAAAGTTCCTAATGGAGGAGTTAATCTGTATATTTAACTGGTATGCCCTCATTAACAGAGATAAGAGGAGAAGTTAACGTAGATCTGCGCTTGAGAATCCTGTTGGATAGCTGGCTTCTGAGGGGTCCTTTTCAGCTCCCACCCTTAAAACTCTTAACCTCGGATTAATTTCCAGTTTTTATTGTCATCTTGCCAATTCTATGACGGGTTCATTAACTCTGTCATTCTTTGAGTTACCATGCATTTTTATCTGGTTGGTTAAAATTATGTCCTTATCCGTTAAATTCCAGCATGGTTAACATACAATGTTATATTAGTTTCGGCTCTACAATATAGTGATTCAGCAGTTCTATACATTGCTCGGTGCTCATCACCATAAATATACTCTTTTTTTAAAAGATTTTATTTATTTGCCTGAGAGACAGAGAGAGAGAGCCCAAGCGAGGGGGAGAGGCAGAGGGAGAGGGAAAAGCAGGCTCCCTGCCAGGGCAGGGAGCCCAATGCGGGATGCGGGATGCGGGGCTCGATCCCATCATGACCTGAGCCATCCAGGTACCCCCTTCACCTTTTTCCCCCATCCCTCCTCTGGTGACCACCAGTTTGTTGTCCACATTTAAGAAACTTTCATTTCTCTTTTTTCTTTGCTCGTTTGTTTTGTTTCTTAAATTCCACACATGAGTGAAATCCTATGGTATTTGATAGTATTTGTTAAAATATCATTGGTAAAGTGATAATACTGAATTAAAATGAAATAAGCAGAAACTTCTGAGTGAAAGGACTCTTGAAATAACCTGGTATCATGTGACTAGTTCTGAAGCATGGGTTCATTTTGCGCATAGAAGTCAATTTCTTTTATGAAGTCTGATCTCTTCTTTCTGCTATCTTTGGTTTAAAAGATTGAATAGCAAGTTATTTTTTGTAATCTTGTAACCCGTTTATTGAAAATCTAACTCTGATTCTTTTAAGCTGCTTATAGATATGTAATTTCTATATAATATATATAACGTTTTCCTCTTCAATAAAATTTGTGAGGTCAATATAATAGCTTTGAATATTTATTCTATGCTCTAATTACATAGTGTTGCACTCAGATTGACATTCTGCTGTTGACACTGAATAATACAGTATCTTTCATAGACTAATGTAATCTGTAAGTTTTTTTTCTGTATTAACTAGCTTGTGTATTTCCGGTTTTGTCATTATCATTCTTTTTGATATTGGGGCGCTTGTATTTCAGGTCAGGGGGAATTACCATTATAGACTGCATAGTGTTTTCTAGAAGTGAACATGATAGGAAATGCTACAATAGTCAATATGTATGATTTAGTTAATTTACTAGAAAAGTATCTTAAGTAGTGCATTCTTAAAGTATTTTTAACCACTTTGCTTTGGGTTAAAAAATACAAAGTCGGGCGCCTGGGTGGCTCAGTCGTTAAGCGTCTGCCTTCGGCTCAGGTCATGATCCCAGGGTCCTGGGATCAAGTCCCACATCGGGCTCCCTGCTCGGCGGGAAGCCTGCTTCTCCCTCTCCCACTCCCCCTGCTTGCGTTCCTGCTCTTGCTATCTCTCTCTCTGTCAAAGAAATAAATAAAATCTTCAAAAAAAAAAAAATACAAAGTCATTGGGGCGCCTGGGTGGCTCAGTCGGTTGGGCGTCTGCCTTCGGCTCAGGTCATGATCCCAGGGTCCTGGGGATCGAGTCCCGTATGGGGATCCCTGCTCGGCGGGGAGCCTGCTTCTTCCTCTCCCTCTGTCCTGCCGCTCCCCCTGCTTGTGCTTGCACTCTCTTTCTCTCTTCAAATAAATAAAATATTACCAAAAAAAAATACAAAGTCATTGTAAACATTTTAGAGGAAAATATAAAGGGATTTTTTTTTAAAGATTTTATTTATTTATTAGAGAGAGAGAGAGAGCACATGAGAGGGGGGAGGGTCAGAGGGAGAAGCAGACTCCCCGCTGAGCAGGGAGCCTGATGTGGGACTCGATCCTGGGACTCCGGGATCATGACCTGAGCCCAAGGCAGTCGCTTAACCAACTGAGCCACCCAGGCGCCCTAAAGGGATTTTTTTTTTTAAAGATTTTATTTATCTGAGAGAGAGAGCATGAGAGAGGGGAGGGTCAGAGGGAGAAACAGACTCCCAGCCGCCGAGCAAGGAGCCTGAGCAAGGAGCCGATGCAGGATTTGATCCTGGGACTCAACCAACTGAGCCACCCAGGTGCCCTATAAAGGGATTTATAATGAAGAAAATTAAAATTACTCATAATTGTACCACCTGCTCATTTTTTTTAATCTATTTCCAGTATAGAAAGTTACATATTTGAAAAATTGGAATCATGCTGTATATACAATTTGTGTTCCATTCTTTTCAGTTACTACTACATTTTTTCATATAATCAAATATTTTTTTAAAGATTTTATTTGAGAGAGAGAGTACACACAAGCGGGGGGAGGGGCAGAGAGAGAAGGAGAAGCTGACTCCATGCTGAGCCGGGAGCCCAAAGGGAGGCTGGATCCCAGGACCCGGAGATCACAAACTGAGCCAAAGTCAGATTCTTAAAGGACTGAGCCACCCAGGCACCCCTGTAATCAAATATTTTTGAAAATTTTAAAAATTACTATGATATTCCATATAATGGGTATTTCATAACTTCTTTCACTAATTCCAGGTTGTTGCAAGTTTATGTTGTTTCCATATCTTATAGATAATTCTTCAGTGAACATCCTTGCAAAAGCTGTTTTTGCAACTCTGATTATTTCTTTGAGATAAATATTTAGAAGAGAAATTGCAAAAATTTTTGTTTTTAAAGATGAAGTCCTTTGACAATCTCTGAAATTTAAACATGGGCTTAAGCAAAAAAAAAAAGGCCTTGTTTTCAAACAGTGGTACTCCAAAAAACAATAAAAAAAAGGCTGTTCTTTATATAGTGTATGGTATTTGACTCTAAACTGAAGCTGGTTTAGGTAAAGTGTATGTCTTGGAAATATTTTGGTTTCCTCTGATCTACTTAACAGGTGCAAAGCAGGATAAAGGAGAATCATGTGGGGTATACAATCATAGGAAGTCTATTTTTTAAAACGGAACTGTTAATGGGGGAAGGGAGGCAGGTTTGTTAACTTGTCTTTAGATTTTAGGTTGCTCTCTAAAATGGGGCTAATACCACTTGTTTTCAGTGTTGTCCCTAAAATCAAATGAGAACATTTATAAAGAAGCTAGCAGATAGTAGGTGCTCAATAAATACTCCCCTCTTATAGGTCATTGAATGTTGCCTTAGATGACCTTGTCAGGTAGTATCCATCTGTTCATTTTCCTCTAATTCAAACACTTTTTCCTTAAGTATCACCATTCAAGATAAATAAGATAGTTTATATTTTCTGCTTTATTTAATGGCACTGTAAAAATATTGCTTTCCATTGCTTTTTATTGTGTATAGGGACGATTTTAACAATGTTCCAGGTTGAAGAAGATTCTTTTTTTTTTTTTTTTTTTTTTTTAAAGATTTTATTTATTTATTTGAGACAGAGAGAATGAGATACAGAGAGCATGAGAGGGAGGAGGGTCAGAGGGAGAAGCAGACTCCCTGCCGAGCAGGGAGCCCGATGCGGGACTCGATCCCGGGACTCCAGGATCATGACCTGAGCCGAAGGCAGTCGCTTAACCAACTGAGCCACCCAGGCGCCCAAGAAGATTCTTGACTTAGCTAGGAAACCTGTTTACCAGTTAATTTATCCTTTTGTGAGGATATGCCACCTAATGGTTTAAAGAATTTGCCCTCAAAGGAAAATTGGAAACATTATTCATACATTACAGAAATCATTATAAACCCACTGCTACTAACAAATATAGCTTAGATCAGGGTGAAAAGTAATGATAGGTAATGTTGATCCTTGATTTGGTGGGGCAGAGGAAAAAAAGCTTCAAAGTCTTCAGTGTTTCTGTAGTAGGAGAAATAGAAAGTGAATGTTAGGACGTTTACCTTTGTAAAAACAGGAGACAAGAGAAAATAAATTAGTGAAAACTTAAAGTGTTGGGGAAGGCAGAGGGTTATAAATGAAATCAACATCTTTCCAAGACGACATGTAGCCTTTAGAAATGGGTGAATCCAAAGCATATTAATCTTAAATTTATGTTGCCCCTAGTTTCCTCTAGTGGAGGTTTTCAAAAGCAAAAACCAGGAAATGATGAAGGACACTGACACATTCAACAAATATTTTGAGCAGTTTGTGGGTCTCCAGTTTAAAGCTACAGTTGAAATCATTTTTACAAGTGACTATGAATCATTAAAATGTCATATTTTGTCTTATAATAATTAAAAAACAAAGCCAAATTATCATTAGTATAGATAACCAAAAAGTAGTATTGATTTGCTTGTTTTAAAATGTTAGCCAACCCACACATTTGGTGTCTGATCCTAAATCAAAGCGTTCCAGCATTTTTTTTTTTCTGGGGGGAAAAAAAAAAAAAGCAAACTAGAATATATTTATAGATGCAAGCCAAAGATGGGAAACTTCCCTAACCATAGATTTGTGTAGAGAGGAAGGGAAGGATGATATGTCAAGTCAAGCACCTCGAACTATGTAAGAATTACATAAAAGAAGGCCTCTAGGCCATGTATAAATAGATGTAAACTCAGGAAAACTTTCAAATGTGCCCAAAGTTCCCAAGTATATATTGAGATGGTATAAACTACAGACGAAGTACTAGTTAACCAGGGATAGTAACGCAGACAATGCCTTAATTACTCTGTGGTATGGTTTCATCATTCAACGAAAAAAAATGTATAACAAAGACTGCTAGGTACCATCGCTGTAAAGGTGGATGAGAGACACCTGCAGTCTAGTAGAAGCAAAAACACACAAAATATTGGATTTCATGAAACCTAAAAATATTCTTACATGTAGAAAATGAACTTAAATATGGCCCTTTTTCTCAACATAAAATAATTTCTAAATTTAAGCCTTGTGTGAACAAAGACATTCATTTATAACCCAATATAATCAAATCTAAACTAAGAACAAATCAAATTTAAACATTGTTATTTCTTTGCAATAATTACTGCATCCCAAAAAAAGTGCCCACTATGAGTTAATTTTACTTAAATAGAACATTGCTCAGCCTATAAATGAAGGTCAGCAGACAGCAGTGTCTTGGAATAAAATAGCCCTTTGGCAAGAAAATGAGCCACACCCCATTTAGTTTTTACAAAAATAAAATTCTTTCCAGCTTTACTAAACTGTAGATGTTGTGCACAGCGCGGAGTTCTGCAGTCACTGGATCTGCCACTGTGGAAATAGCCATGTGTGCAGAAGCCCTGGAAAACACTGATAAGCCAGGACTCGTACCTGTGGTTCTTGTGCTTTCCATAGCGCGGTATTCTGTTAAGTTTTATCTGACTCGGGCAGTAGCAAGTAACTACACCGTAATTTCCTTCCTTGAACTTCTTGATTGTCACAGACGTTAAAATGAGCAGGAAAAGCCAGGATTCCAAATCTCATCATCGTTTCATTTTGGTGGGAGGGCATCAGATGCTCAAAGACTCTGTCTGGAGGTACCATAGAGAGAACTGTGCTTCTAGGGAGAGAGGAAAAGAAACCCCGAGGGGAAGCCCCGCTCTTCTAGCTCTTTTCAGTGTACCCGGCACAAGGCAGGTGTCCATATATACATTTAAAAGAGCGAAAACTAAGTGGCTATGAGTGGCCTTGGCTGATAAAGATTAAATTATGAAAACCTAACCAGCAAGTTCATAACTTATGAATCCCACCGAATAAGATACATAATGGTGTGAACCCTACAAGGCGACTAAGCAAATGGTTTCCTTGGTTTTCTTTCTCTTTCAGCTGTTGTTAAGTCAATGGTCAGGAGTGAATATCATGTATGGCCCTTGCATTGTGATAACTGCTTACCTTTAGACTCAAAGAAGACATACTAGGGACATACTAATATTTTTTTATGTTTTAAAGCAGTTTTATGGAGTGCAGTGTACAGTTTCAGCGGATTTTGGTATATTCAGAGAGATGAACAACCATCACCATGGTCAATTTCAAAACATTTTCATCCCCTCAGAAAGAAACCTCATACTCTTGAGCTGTCACTCTCCCCAGCCTCCCACCTCCCCAGCCTCCCACCTTCTCCCTACCTCCCCAGCCTCCCACCTTCTCCCTACCTCCCCAGCCTCCCACCTCCCCATTCTTAAGCAACCACTAATCTACTTTCTGTCTCCATCAATTTCCCCATTCTGGACTTCCATATGAATGGAAAATATAGCCACGTGGTCTTTTGTGACTGGCTTCTTTCACTTGGCGTAGTGTTTTCAAGGTTCATTCCACACTGAAGGTTCATTCACACATGTACCAAGACTTCATTCCTTTTTACAGCTGCATAATATTCCATTGTATGGATGTACCATGTTTTGTTTGTCCATTTATCTGTTGATAGACATTTGTGTTGTTTCTGCTGTTTGGCTATTAGGAAAAATTGAGAATGCTAATAAATGTCTAACCACAGGTCAGCTACTGAGGTAGAGGTGGTACTGACAAGATGACTTTTCATTTATCGCTACTCTGCTGTTACTGTAAATCTTTGCTTTGATTGACTCTGAGCAATCCTGATTTCTACATCTCAATGTAGCTAATTTTTGGTTTCCTATTGTTTAGTAGTGTATTACCAACTTGTTGCCAAATCCTTTTTCCTTAGTAATATTTTCACTTGAATCATTAAAAGCCTGTAAAAGTTGTATAATCACCTTTTCTAAAACTTACTGTGTAATAGAGCTATACAAAATTTCTTGTTTATACACCTTTATTGAACACCTATTAAGTATTAAGTAGTGCACAGGTAAATGATAAACGCTTTGAAACACAATGGTTTCAGTTGACCTAGACCATTATTGAGCACATCTAGTATGTTTATTTTTTAATTTGCTTATCAAATATGAAACAAATTCACAGAACAAAATTCAAAACTATAAAGGGATATAAAGAAAAGAAAATGAGCCTCCTGCCTGCCCCTGACCCCAGTCCCCCATTTCCCTTTCCAGGAGCTGACCATTAGAACTAGTTTCTTGTTTATCCATCCAGAAATAATATTGAATACATTTAATGCTTGCCATTTTCAGAAGAGCTTGGTGTTTTACATTTAGGAAGTTAAGGTTGAGGGATTCTTTACCTACTGACTTAAAAATGAGAAAAAGAGACTATCAAAGGATGATAAAAAGAATCCCCTTCAGTTTCAGATCAGAGTTTTTCTTTCAAGCACCCTTGACCACCTCAGATTCACCGGCATCAGGTCAAAATAGCTAGTGATACCTAGAACACATCTCTCCCATTATGTTTTGGATTCAATCCACAGAGAAGTTTCTGGATCCAGTCTCCTTAGTCTTTTTTTTTAGGTAGGCTACAGGTCCAGCATGGAGCCCAGTGTGGGGCTTGAACTCACGACCCTGAGATCAAGACCTGAGCTGAGATTAAGAGTCGGATACTTAACCATCCAGGCACCGCCCCCACCCCGTCTCCTTAGTCTTATGGGCAGTGCGTATCTTGAGGGCCCTTACATAAGGATAGGCCTCTCTGAGAGAGGAGGGTTGTAGTTCAGCCAAGAAAAGATATAATTTCCAGGAGAGCCATTTAGAACTCCCTGTATAATTACTTAATTCATTTAACAGGCCTTTATTAATTATCAACAGTGTGCCAGGCACTGGTATCACCAAGATAAATAAAACAATGTGCCATCATTTGAAGAGCTCAGAGTCTAATCCAGCCACTGATTTTTATAGATGAGGTGATAGAGGTCTAGTTGATTTTGATTGCCCCCCAGCATACCAAGGTAGAGGACAGTGATGGAAGATGGAGTCTCCTGATACCTAATTCATCACTCTTCTCACCATAAAATTAAACACCACATCCAGAATCCAGCTTTGTTTACTGGGAAAGCCTCTTCCTCTCTGAATTAGCTTATACTAAGTGGTGTTTTCCTTCAGGTGTTAACAAAATGGCAGATGCCAAGTCATTCAAGTTGACATGAACTCTATGAGACACATTTCACCTATAACTTAAGCAGCTTGGTTTAACTCGGCCAGCTCTGCATCACTAATGGAAATTCATTAGCAATGGCTTTACAGTGGTGAATTGTTTTTCTAGGTCATATATTCAGTCCAGACTACTCTTAATGCTAACAAAACTGCAGTCCTAATTACTGATATTAAAAAGTTTCCTATATTGTGATGTATCCAAAGATTTTGAAAACTCTAGTGTCAGTATATTGGATATACATTCTGGGATTTATCACTCTTGATTTCTTTTAAAGTGGCTCTTGTCACTCTGAGAGAGCCAGTATTTCTTCTTTGTTTTACTCCTCACACACACAAAGAATTCCATGTCATTCATTTATTCAAATATCTACTGAATGTCTTCTATAGGTCAGGTAGTGTACTAGGCACTGGTGATAATAACTGACTGAAACAAACAAAACTTACCACCCTTATGAGGTTTACATCCTACTAGGGGGACATAGAAAAGCAACCATGATATAGTGTATTTTTTTTTTAGGCTTTTATTTATTTGACAGAGACACAACGAGAGAGGGAACACAAGCAGGGGGACTGGGAGAGGGAGAAGCAGGCTTCTTGCCGAGCAGGGAGCCCGATGTGGGGCTCGATCCCAGGACCCTGGGATCATGACGTGAGCAGAAGGCAGGTGCTTAACGACTGAGCCACCCAGGCGCCCCAATATGAGGGTCTAGGGAGTGGGAAGAGTGGCATTGCTATTTGCAAATCAGGTGGTCACAGAAGGCTTCACTGACGGGAAGATGTTTGGGGCAAGACATGAAGGAGATCAAGGAGTGAGCCATGCCGTCTCTGTATCAGCACTTCCTTTTTATTGCTGAGTAGTGTTCCATGGTGTAGATGTACTACAGTTTTGTGAACCACTTACCCACTGAAGAACATCTGGGCCATTTCCAATTTTGGCTATTACAAATAAAGCTGCTGTAAACATTTGTGTACAGGTTTTTGTGTGAATGTAAGTTTTTTTTTCTTTAGGATTCATGCCCAAAAAGTGCAGTTTCTGGGTTGTAGGAGAGTTGCATGTTTGGTTTTGTAAGAAACTGCCAAAATGTTTTTCCAAAGTGACTGTGCCATTTAATCTCCCACCAGCAATGTATGAGTGGTGCAGTTTTTCCACATCTTTGCCAGCATTTGGTGTTGTCACTGTTTTTGTTTTTGTTTTTTAGCCATTCTGATAGGTGTGTAGTGATTTCTCATTATGGTTTCATTTTGCATTTCCCAGTGGTTAACGATGTTGAACATCTTTTTATGTGTTTCTTCCCATCTTACACCTCTTTGGTGTAATATCTGTTCATGTCTTTTGCCTATTTTTCTAATTGGATTTTTTAAATGTTGAGTTGTGAGAGGTCCTTTGTCCAATATGTGGTATACAACTATTTTCTCTTAGTCTGTAACTTGTCTTTCCATCCTCTAAACCAAGGTCTTTCACAGAACAAAAGTATTTATTTTGACAAGGCCAAATTTATCACTGTTTATTTTTATGGATTGTCTTCTCCATGTCCTATCTAATACTCCTTCACCAAACATGGTTCCAGAAGAGTTTTTCAAATTTCTTTTCTGAAGTTGTGTGGGGTTATGTTTCACATTTAAGTCTGTGACCCATTTTGAGTTAATTTCTGTGTAAAGGTGTGAGGTTTAGGTTGAGGTTCTTTTTTTTTTTTTTTTAATGGTTCTCCAATTGCCCAAGCACTGCTCCTTCACCTATATGCTTCTGCACCCTTGTCACAAATCAGTTGAGCATACTCATGTAGGTCTATTTCTGGGTTCTCTGGTCTGTTCCATCATTCTGTGTCTGTTGCCCTGCCAATCCCACCTTGTCTTGGTTGCTACAGCCATAAGATAGGATTTGACACCAAGCAGAGTGATTCCACCCACTTTATTTTTCAATATATTTTACCTGTGCCAAGACCTATTTGTTTCCACATAAGTTTTTAGAATAAGCTGGTCTGTGACTATGCAAAACTCTGCTAGGATGTTGATAGAAATTGCATTGATGAATTAGAATTTTGAGATTGCACATGTAATGTTACTTAAGGTAAAAATGGCAATTCCAGTAAGGAAGACAATTTAATTCCTTCTGTGGTCTCATGCTAGGTCTTATTTTCTACAGTCGTCCCAATTTATGTGATTTTTATTTTTTATTTATCTTTTTTAAAGATTTATTTATTTATTTAAGCAATCTCCACACCCTTCATGGGGCTCGAATTCACGACCCCGAGATCAAGAGCCACACGTTCCACCGACTGAGCCAGCCAGGCGCCCCAACTGCTGTGATTTTTAAATCATTGAATGAATATTAATTAATTAATTAATTAATATAATTATAGTGAATTTTACCACCACTCTTCAGACATAACTTGGATGCCTCTTTTTGATTGCCAAAATTGGAAAGTTTCCTTTTTTTCAAAGGAATGTCACATTCTTGATTTAGATACATAACTTTTAGGTTGTAAGTCATTGACCTATTTTTTAATTTAAAACGTTTTTGAAGGCTTACTTCCAGAATTTTTAAGACCCTACCCCACCCTCCCACCCCTACATTAGACTTTTGTGTACAAGGTTCCTAAACCTATTGTTCTGCCTTAAGGAAATTATGGTTTACCTCTCCTGTTGTTTTAAACAAATGCATTTCCTCAAATAGCAAAATAGAATATGCCGCTAAAGCATTGGGATTTAGGGTATTGAAGTTTGCGATGTGTTTGTTATTCACGAATAGTAAATCAAAAGTTTTAAATGAAAACTTTTGTGCATTCTCCTGCTTTGATCTTTGATTCTGCAAAAGAAAGTCTTAAAAATTACAAAAAGAATCTGGTAAACCTCTTAATTTAAATAGGACACTTGGAAACTTACTCTTAGGTGTAAGAAAAAAAGAAGGGGACTGTTAAATTGATTAGGGTTGAAGAAGAATGGAAGAGAAAATGTCACCTTGTTGCTTTTGGGTGAGGGAAAGTGAATGAGATCATGCTTTCATTTCTGTCTTGCTTTCTCAAGATAAAGCTTTTCCACCCTTCTTTCTGCTTAATGATTCAGGGTGGAAACACCAAAAAACCTCTGGCTATCTTTCCCATCCTGTTTATATTCTAGATCGGCTTTTATTGTTTTAACAAAATATATCACTGGTGGCCTATAACATTATGTATGTGGTATTAAATGGTTAGGCTTAGACAGGAATTTGAAAATCACAGTCCAACTATACTACCTTAAATACAGCTAGCAGAATTAACTTCTCAATAATGAAAACTTCCCTAAGTTAGAGCCTATGGCTCATAGTTTTAGTGTAATCATTATAGTGAATTTTACCACCACTAATATCAGCCATTGTTTCTCCCCCTCACCTACACCGAACTTTGTTTAGGTAATGGCCACGGCTGCACCATAACCTTCCCTGTAATCGAAAAAAACATGTAATTTAAGGAAGAATGCAATGAAATGGTGCCCGTCATAAACGGGTATTCCAATTTCTTTTTTCACATAGAGGTTATCTGCGTTTGTTTGTATCTATTTGGTCTAATGAGAGGCTTAAAAGTGCATTCTTTAAAGCAGTGAATTCTCAGGGGCGCCTGGGTGGCTCAATCAGTTAAGCGTCTGCCTTTGGCTCAGGTCGTGATCCCAGGGTCCTGGGATCGAGCCCCACATCGGGCTCTCTGCTCAGCGGGGAGCCTGCCTCCCCCTCTCCCTCTGCCCCTCTCCCCTGCTCGTGTGCTCACTCACTCTCTCTCTCTCAAATAAATAAAATCTTTTAAAAAATGCAAAAAAAATAAAGCAGTGAATTCTCAGAATCATTAAGCCTATGACAGTCTACCCCATCAAAAGAACACTGCTAGCGGCTTTAGCCAACTTCTGAGGTAACATAGTACCAGGGAGAGGGATAAACTGAGAGAGGGAAGAAGTTACCCTGGTGTGGGTGACTTTTTGCTAACAATATGATTTTTAGCAAGTGAAGGCCATACAAGCCATTTGTTTTGTGGCAGAATTATAAGGAGACTTTTTAGCTGTAGCAGCTAACAGATTGCCAAATAAAATATTGAGCAAGCAGCACTGGTCAGTTATAATTTGGTCTCTAAAAACCGGAGCCAGCATAGTGTAATGTTTATGGATTCAACTTCATTCTCAAAGAAATAAAATTGGGGCATCTCAGCAAAAATATAATTAATAATGTTTATGGGGCATCTCCCACATGTTTGAATAGTAAGGGCAGAGAACACTCTATGAGACCACAGTATTTTTGCAGCCAGTCTTAAGGATAACCCTACATTGTGTTCAGGATTCTGTGTTGGGCTAAATTTAACAAATGACCATTATGTGTGGAAAATAGCGACCATTGTTGTTGAATTAAACTCTCTGTGGAGATGCAAAAAATCTTTTAATTAAGCTAATAAAAATTAATGGCAACATAACCAAAGAAAGTAACCATAAAAGAATGGATAGAAGCAGAAAACTTTGTGCAATTGTTGAATGATACCTAGTAAAGGAACCTGGTACGTGGGGTAAAGCTGGGGACTGTGTACTTGCCTAAAAAATTCCAAAAGCATACATACACAGAAATTTGGATTTTTAAGCTAGACCTTTAAGCTGGCTGTTCATGGCAAACTTCCCAATGAAATGGAATTAATTTGTGTTGTGTTTTGAAAATGTATGTAGGTGCTTGCAAGAATTACATTGAAGGGTTAGATTCACCTAGAGTACTTGGTGGTTCTTAAAGTGAATATTGGCAACCTTAAAGATGTTTTATTAGACAATGAGGCAACAATTTTTCTCTGGGAACATGTCTCCACGGTAATAGTGGAAGTCAGAAAATATTTCACATGCAAATATATCTGAACCCCTTCATGAATGCATTTAACACTTTGAAGTGAGGGCAACATCTGGTAACAAGTAGAAACCAGCGTTTTATAAACTACTGCTTCATGTTACCACTTCATCTGAATTAGTCATTTAAAGGGGTTTTATAGTTCTTCCTAAGAACTGACAAGGTTAATCTTGGACTAGGGCAGGCAGGCAGGAAATGCTAAGGCCGCGCTTCTTTTGAAGGTTTCAGTATTCCTTGTGAGGTTGAAAAGTACTCATTTTAAAGTTTAGAAAACTATCAGCAATGGTGTCTTGACAGCTAAGTGAGATTTTTCTTTCTTTGTGTGGTAAATTTGAGGGAACAGTCGATAAAATTCAGAGTTCCTTCTACTTTCCATTCCACTTCTTTCCTCTGAAGGGCCTTTATTTCCTAAAAGCAGAGAACTTTAAGAATCCTTCCTTTCATATTTCATTATGATCGTGGATTCGGTGCCACTGGGAAGATGTCACCTACAGTTTGTTTTGCCAGATTAGCTCTCAGAAATCCTCTTATTTTGTAGAGTCACCCAATGTGACAAGAGTAGATACCTTTTATGTGTATATTTGGTTTTGCATTACAAGCGCTAAAAGTTTGCTCTTGGTTATGTAATAAACCACCATAGCAAATGAGTTTAATTCTTTTTTTTTTTTTTAGATTTAATTTATTTATTTGAGAGAGAGCGAGAGATAGCGAGAGAGCGAGCGAGAGATAGCGAGAGAGCGAGTGAGAGATAGCGAGAAAGAGAACGTGAGCAGGCGGGGAGAGGGAGAAGCAGGCTCCCCCCTGAGCAGGGAGCCAGATGTGGGGCTTGATCCCAGGACTCCAGGATCATGACCTGAGCCAAAGGCAGATGCTTAACTGACTGAGGCACCCAAGTGCCCCGAATTTAATTCCTTTTGGATGCAATGTCATTGTCATATATTATGTGTGCCAAGCACTGTTCTAGATGCTTGAGATAGATTGGTAAACAAAGCAGACAAATCACTGCCTTCCTAGAGCTTAATAAATATTAAATATTGAAGCAGCAGAGCAATTTTAAATCATTTAATACTCTCAGCTTTTGAAGACTTTCATTGCATAAGTCTCGAGAACTCTTACACATTTTATCTGAAGTTGGAATAGGGGAAAAATTGACAATTTGTTTGGAATCCATGGCAGGAAGCTGGAACCTGATAAGGAAATAATTGATTTTTTGCTTGTCACTTTTATTTTTCATTTATTAATGTTATAATCAGATCCCTTGAGTAACTGAGGAATGTTACTAGTTTAACGTGTGGATTTATTCTTCAGGATGGGCTTTAATTCGTGTGGAGGGAGGGGGTGAAAAGGACACAGTAGCCCTAACGTATGGCATTTATAAACGTTGCCTTCAGTCATTTGAAGGATTCTAGAATACTTAGCGTTCTCCATGGAAAATGAATGTATTGCTCAGTTATTTTTGCCTATGTGAGTTGTACAAGAGCTGAGTCAAAGGATATGACATGATGGTTCCTGTCCTGCAGCGAAATAAGATGATGGCTTTGTGGTGGAAACATGATGTGGTCATGCCCATATTCGCTCACATCCCTCGTTCGTTTCCTTTTAGAGAGCAACACCAGAGAGGCTCTCTCGTTTCTTCGTGTCTCAGTTTCTGTTTGTATTTTCTTTTCCTGCTGTTTGTCCTTTCTCTTTTCTGCAAATTGCATTGTGATGACTGGCAATTCGGTGGGCCCAATGTGTGCTTTGCAATAGGATAGGTCCCCCCCCCCCCCCCCGAGGATGGCCGTGGCATAAGATGCCATTATAACCATTTTAGGGAATTCATGACATATATGGACACAGATGCTCTGAGTGAGCCCTTTGTGTGTGAAAGGCATGTTTCATAGCCTTTATATTTCCTGATGCCATCAAGTACAGTGCCTTTTACAGAGCGGATGCTCATTTGATATTTGTCTCAGTGAATGAATATGAGGCAGGAATTTTATTTTTGCTTGCCAGTGTACTGAATACTCTCTTCTAAGCACATGGAATTTTGTGTATTTTCATGGACATTCTCAAACATACAAAGTAAAATAGCATATGTGAATTACACCCCCCCTAGCTTTAACAGTCATCAAAATTTGATGTTCTTATTTCATCTTTTCTCTCGCCTTCCTTTTTATTTGTTGTTTGGGATTTACTTTAAAATACCCCGTATATTATGCATAAGTACTACTGCATATCTAGTTTTAATTAATTAATTTTGGGGTGCCTGGGTGGCTCAGTGGGTTGAGCATCTGCCTTCGGCTCAGGTCATGATCCTGGGGTCCTGGGATCGAGCCCCACGTCGGGCTCCTTGCTCAGCGGGGAGCCTGCTTCTCCCTGTGCCTACCACTCCCCCTGCTTGTGCTCTCTCTCTCTGACAGATAAAGAAATAAAATCTTTAAAAAAATAAAATGAAAAAATTAATTTTTATGTATTTATTTAGTTAAAGATTTGTTTATTTGAGAGAGAGTGCACGTGCGAGTGGGGAGAGGGGCAGAAGGAGAGGGAGAAGCACACTCCCTGCTGAGCACAGAGCCATGCAACATGCGCCTCCATCCCAAACCATGAGATCACAACCTGAGCCTAAACCAAAAGTCGGAAGCTTAACCGACTGAGCCACCCAGGCACCCCACAGCACACCTAGTTTTTAATATTTTATTTTTTTATTTTTATTTTTTAAAAGTAAGCTCTAGGCCCAATGTGGGACTTGAACTCACGACCTTGAGATCAAGAGTCACATGCTCCACTGACTGAGCCAGGCAGGTGCCCTTAGTTTTTAATATTTTAATATAGTAATACTTTATGCATTTCACACAGACTTTAACTTTCAAACCCTTTCTTTGTGTTTTAGTTTATGTCAGAGAAACACTTAACTGTTTATCAGAAGAAAAATCTGATTTGCCACCCATGAGCTGGGTATTTTGAAACAATTTTGTAACAAATATATTGCCATTCTTAATTTAAAAATTTATTAAAAGTTTCTCAACTACACTATCATGGTAAATTCATGTCTTACAGACATGGACCTCATTCTGCAAAATGTGGCTTGGAATGGATAAGCTGTATAATGGTCCCCTCAGAATTGATATCAATGCATTAATTTTCTTCATAATTCAGCAGCCACAGAACTCGCATGAAAACCTATCCATGCAATTCTGGTAATTGTAGTCTCAGTTTTGAAATTTCTTGTCAAAACCTACACACCTGGGGTGCCTGGGTGACAGTCGGTTGAGCATCTGACTCTTGGTTTCAGCTCAGGTCGTGATCTCGGGGTTATAAGATCGAGCCCCACGTCGGGCTCCACACACAGTGCGAAGTCTTCAGATTCTCTCTCCCTCTCCCTCTGCCCCTCCCGCTCATGCTCTCTCTCTCTCTCTCTAAAATAAATAAATCTTAAAAAAAAACCCTACACGCTTTATGTGTTTTGTCTCTCTAAAATTCGATGACTTCATGAGAAATGTTACTAAATAAAGCACCAGTTCTCTAAAAAAGCATTGGCCTACGGGCCCTTGGGGATCAAAATTACTTGCATACTGATACTAAGATGTTACTTGCTTTTTCATCTTTGTTGACATTTGCACCACAGGTGCCAAAGCAATGGTGGTAAAACTACCTGGTGCCTTAGCAAGACGCAAAGCAGCGGCACCGCCCTGTATTAGTCGTCACGAAATTCAACCCCATACCCTTAGAGTTAAAGACCTACAACATGGCTTTCACTTATGAATGTCCTTAATGAAGCAGGAAACATTAATTTTATTAACTCTGAACTCTTGGGCATATATCTTTTAATATTTAAAGTTTTTCTGCTGGATGGACACTGGTTGTCCTGAGGAAAAGTACGTGTGCAGTTGTTTGAGTTGCAAGCTAAATTAGCCGCATCTTTTCAAAATAGAAAACTGTTTTTACTGAAAGAGTGAATGACACACTAACTGATTATTCAGACCTGAGTATTTGGCAGATATCTTATCAAAAATGAACCAAGTGAGGGGCACCTCACTGGCTCAGTCGGGAGAGCATGCGGCTCTTGATCTCGGGGTCGTGAGTTCAAACCCACATTGGGTATAGAGATTACTTAAAAACTTTTAAAAATGAACCAAGTGTGCCTGTTACTACAAGGCAAACAACTGAGAGTATTTGTTGCCAAGGATAAAATTAGAGCTCTCAAGCAAAAATTCAAAGTTTTGAAAGCTTGCATCAGCCATCAAGTGTCAATACATAGATTTTTCTGAGATCAGTGGAGTTTTTAATTAAAGTGATTTGTTAGATATTGTAAAATGAAGTGGGACAACATTTGGAAGATCTGCATTAGTCAAACAGTATTGTTCCAAATGACCCGTGCGTGATGTTACAAAATCAGGCATGGGTAAAAGGCCCATTTTTTTTTTTAAGCTTTTATTCATTTATTTGACAGAGAGAGACACAGAGAGAGAGGGAACGCAAGCAGGGGGAGTGGGAGAGGGAGAAGCAGCCTTCCTGCTGAGCAGGGAGCCCGATGTGGGGCTCGATCCCAGGACCCTGGGATCATGACCTGAGCCGAAGGCAGACACTTAACGACTGAGCCACCCAGGCACCCCTAAAAGGCCCATTTAATGTGCATGGGAGACCAATGGATTTTAATGTAACAGTAGGAAAAATTCATCTGTATGGTATCAAATTCCACACTGTAACTAACATTTAAGAAACTACCACTTCTCAAGTTTCGGTGTAGCATTATAAGGAAGAATATCCATAATTATCTGAAAGGGCTCTTAAAATACTTCTTTCAACAATGTATCTGTGCGAGGCCATATTTTCTGAATACACTTGAACCTAAAACAACATTGAGTGCAGAGGCAGGTATGAAAATCCACTTGTCTTTGTATTAAGTTAAATGATAAAGCAGTTTGCAAAAATGTAAACAATACATTTTCCACTCATTTTGGGGGGGAATCTAGTGATTTTTATTAAAGATGTTACTTATGTTAACATGTGATGGTTTATTGTTACTTCAAATAAATACCTTGAAATTTTCCCAGCTGTAGTTTCTAATATGATAAATGCATTGATGGATCTAACCCTCATATCAAAAAGCTCTTTGGGGTTCTTAGGTCCTGAGACCAAAAATTTAGGAATCGTTGAGTTTTTGTTGTTTCTGGTCCTTTCCCTTTTCCTCTCCTGTTTCCTTTTCTTTCTTCTTTCCTTCTTTTTTTTTTTTTGAATGAGACCCTCAGAATAGAAAGGTGTATGGCATCTGAGTTGTTCCTTTGTATGGTTTTACTATCTATGAACGGAACACAGATGGCTTTTTTCCCCCAGTGTCATTGAGATGTAATTGACATTAACATTGCATTGCATTAATTTCAGAGTACCACATAATGATTCGATGTATGTATCGATCATTTCACATCATTGTGAAATGATCCCCACAAAAAGGCTAGTGAATGTCCAACACCTCACATAGTTAGTTAGACATAGTTAGATTTTCTTATGATGAGAACTTTTAGAATTTACTCTCTTAGCAAACTTCAAATATACATTTCAGTATTGTTAACTGTAGTCACAACAGATGTCTTTTAAATCGGTTACTTGACTTGTCTGTAGTTCAGCTGACAATTTTTGGAGGACTCAAACGCTTAAAACTACCTTCTATGTATTTCAACCTTTTGTTTTAGTGCATTAGGACAAAGTATATAATTTAATGTGTAATAATAAGACATCCTATTTTAAGGTTTTGATTACTTTGTTACACAAATACAGAGCTAATACATCCTTACTGTTGAGGAGACATCCCTTGGAATACCGAAATAATGAAGATATATTTGTAGCTTATGTCCGCCTCAAATATGAAAAGAATGATAACATAAGCCAGACACACTTGATTGTTAAAGTGGACACATCCGTGCTGCAGGAAGTTCGTGTACCTAATAACTGCTCCTAGTATAAATTTCCTAAACATTCCAATATTGTCCAAAATACAGTAGCAGTTCCCTGCCTGTAACCTCTGTACGATCCCTTTGCTTTGAAGCTTCACTCACTGTGAGTGTTATTATTTGTTTGTTCACCTTATAAGGCATGCAGATGGGTAAAACTGTGTTTCATTAGAGGACAATAGGTCAGTGTTACTGAGGTGTGTCTAAGCACAGTGGGAGAGGCCTCCAGTGTATATGTCACACATAGAAAGAATATACTCGGTACTGGGTGTGGTGGAAAGCATGACGTTTGAATGAGAGTTACCCTGATACATCTGTGAAACTCTCAGGCAACTTCGGGTGTGCCTCTTTCCTTCCTTTCCACCCTTAGGGGTGTGTGTGTGTGTGTGTGTCCGTCCACAGGTGCGCGTGTGTGAGCTTTTCACTTTATGGATCTGGTTGTACCATCTGAGTGTGCATCATGGTGGATTTGGAATGTGGCACCAATGTGGTTTTCATTGTGTGGCCTGCTTAGAAAAAACGTGGAACGTCTTCCACAACCCCTGCCATTTTCTGTTCCCACACCAACTTTCACTACCCACAGTAAAAGCAGAGATTCCGTTCCCACACAAGAGTCACACGCAGGCACACGCACCAACACGCCCCCCCCACCCCGGCCCTGCACACCCACACATACCTTAGAGGATGAGACACTGAGGTTACAAAATGGGCCGCAGACTAAAACTGGTTCAATTACTGAGGCGGTAGAACCATCTTTTCGAAAATGGCCTCCTAATTCCTCAGGAGAAGATGGGCCTTTTTGAAGGGAGTATCCATCCATCCATCCATCCCGGGAACTTTCACAACCTCACGAGGTTTTGCAGTTTACCTGAGTTCTGCGATGTTGCCAATAGACTTTAAAACCAGAGCCTGGGTGTTGACGGGATCTCCCTGTGATCACAGACTAGCCTTAGAGTTCACTAAGCTAGAAAGGAGACTCATTCCCCCAGATGGCCAAGGGCAGGTCAAGGGAAGCTGGTCCCAGGTAGCATTATTATTGAAGAGGTCCATAGCCCTTGAGACAGACCCATCTAAGTGGTTGGACGGGACAAGTGTGGGGCAGAGAAGGTAAGGCTGGGAAAACCCACCATTTCGGGTCTAAGGCGGATACTGTCACCTTGCCTGAGGCAATTGCACCCCCAGTTTTCTGTAAAATGCATGATAATACGCACGTGTATGTCCTTCCTTCCGGTTGGCTCCAAGTGTTCCAGACATACTTACTATGTCCTATGTTCCCTGGCAGGCTGCAGGCCGATAATGCTGTGCTCACTTTTACAAATGGAGAAATCAAGACTCCAGAACGTTGAAGGGGCTTCACGTAGTGAGTCAGCCACGGAGACAGATGGAAAAACACATCCTCTGGCTCCTGCCGCTATATTCCTTCTCTTCCGGATTTGTTGCTTTTTGATATTTCATGCAGTTTTTGTGATTGATGAAATAAAGTGCTTCCATTAAGAAGACAAAATGTAGGGGCGCCTGGGTGGCTCAGATGGTTAAGTGTCTGCCTTTGGCTCAGGTCATGATCCCAGGGTCCTGGGATCGAGCCCCACATCGGGCTCCCTGCTTGGCGGGGAGCCTGCTTCTCCCTCACCCTCCTACTGTTACCCCAGTTTGTGCTCTCTTGCTCTCTCTGTCAAATAAATAAATAAAATCTTAAAAAAAAAAAAAAAGACAAAATGTAATCCAGGGTACGCTAATGGCAGTTAGTGATGAGGGCAGGAGAATACCCTGAACCTTTTTACAAGCGAGTGCAGTCGGAGTTGCCTCCTTATTTTGAGAATTCAATATGTTGTCAGAAAATGCTTTGGTTTGCTTTCGATTATTTATAAAGGGCTGGAGTGGGGCGCCTGGGTGGCTCAGGCGGTTAAGCGTCTGCCTTCAGCCCTGGTCATGATCCCAAGATAGAGCCCCATGTCAGGCTCCCTGCTCCGCGGGGAGTCTGCTTCTCCCTCTGCCTGCCGCTCCCCCCTGGCTGGTGCTCTCTCTCTCTCTCAAATAAATAAATAAAATCTTTAAAAAGGGGGGGGGGCTGGAATGTCTCTGATCTCACTGTCCTTCGTATTAGGTAGATAGGGCAGATGGTATTACGCATGTTATATCCCAGAAAGATCATAATAATGTCTGCCGCTTAGCACCTCGCTGGAGCCAGACATTCTTTAATCATTATAGTAACCCTGTGAAGTATGTGGAATTAGCTCGATCTATATAGATACGAACCTAGGGCTCAGACAAGCTAAGTAGTTGTGCAAGGTCATGCAGAAGTCAAGTCTGGCAGACTCCTAAGACCCTGACGCTTGCGCTGTGCCCCTTCCCTTTCAAATGATCGACTTGCCCCATGTCCGTATTAGAAATGGTCTCTTGAGCCTGGCACAGCACCCCTATGGATTTTCTCTTCTCTCCCCTAAAAGGCACTCAGAGAACCATTTGCTTAATTTAGCAATTGACTGACTAGAATTGCTCGATTGGTTTAAAAGCAAATTTCAGTAGGAAGACTACCAATTATCACATACTCAATGCCTACCATGTGCCAGGATATGATCTCAATTTTGAACGCATACTAGATCACTTAAGCATCCCAACAAACGTACAAGATAGTGACTATTACCTGAGGTCGTTACTATTACCCTCCCTAGATGAGAAAATAGAGGCACAGGAGCTTAAGCAACTTCCCCAAGGACTCACACAGCCCTTAACTACTCTGTGGTACTGCCCCTGAATAGAAAATTATTCAGTTCAGCCAAGTATTGGCTTACTTCCTATGTGCCATGCCTGTAGAAAATACAGTTCCCACACTCAATAGCTGACCTTTTCAAAAGAAAACAAGACCTAGATCCTTGGCAATAAATGCTACAACACCTAGTGTATGGAGCATAAATGTTGTATGAAGGCATGAATAGGTATAGACTGAAATGAACAATAGAGAACGCAAGTAGTCCGAGACCGTTCATTTGCCTTTCTAAGTAATGTACTTTCCTATGGACGAGTGACTTGGGCACTGGGGAGAAGCTGGTTCCATGTGTTCTAAAATAAGCAGGTTACTTGGCTAATGTTCAAGTTCTAAATAGGTATGTGGGTTGTAGCTATTTGACCTGAACCAACTTCTAAATTCCCTTGTGTTCTTGCAGGATTTCAGTGGAGCTGGAATTTAAAAAAAAAAAAAAAATTAACTTTTCCCTACATCTCGTAAAGTTAGAATTTATTAATATTTGGCAGAATACCACGAGGCTGTCAGGAAGGTGATTCGTAAGCATTGTATCATTCCTTTGTCAGGGTGTTCTCTTTTTCTAGCAGGAAGTGTTATGACTTGCTCTCCAAAGTTGCAATTGTAAGAAGAATGTTGGGTTTCCAGATTGGCTTTCTGGGCGTGGGAGGTTCCTTCTATTAGTGCTGCTAGAGAGAAAGAAACAGGTTTGCTCTCGTCGCAGAAGGGTAACTATTTTAATACTATTTTGTTAGGCTCTAACTTCTCGATGACTGAATATTTAAGCAGAAATTTATTTAAAAAGCTTGAGATTCTTACTATGTGTTTGGGTAGTTAAGCATTTGGAGATGCATTCTAAACGTTACTTACTCAAGGAGAACCAAATATAAGAGAAGATTTTTGAAGTTTTAGAATCTAAAATTATCTCTTTATATTCTGCCTTTTCATTATTTGGGGAATATTCTAGGGACTTTGTACTTTCTAAAAATTGCGTTTGCAATCTTAATGATATACCTGTGTCTATCACGTTAGAGGCTCAGAGGTTTAAATGGCAGAAACTATTAGTTTATATCTGGGGGGCGGGGGGAGTAGAATTTCAGATGCCTTTGATGCCTTTGATCCATAAATGGTTTTTCAAAATTCTGTGGCAAAGATGAGGTAGCTGTCATGACAGAATAGGTTATGATTAGACCAGTATTCTGCTCTTATGAAACGACTTGTGACAAAGTTGTGTTACTGTTTGTTTATATTTTACAAGATACCTGAAAATCATTGGTGTTGAAATTTTGGTGCTGTTATTGTGACATGGTAGTGATGGTGATTTCCGGTGCCCACAAACTCGTCAGGGATTTCCATCCATTGGTGATCATAGATGTTTTATTTCTCCTTGTTTCAGCAGAGCTAGATATCCAACTCTGATGCGTGTATGCAGTAAGAAGTGTTTTCTCAATTAACAAGTACTATATTTGAGAACATAGAAGCAGGGTATGTAACATTGCAGGAGGCACTTTTAGAGACTAACAGATAAGCTTTCAGCTTAGCTCAAAGTCTAAGCTAAAATTGTATCTCTAGTGATTTCTGAGTTGTGCATCCTAATATTTTGTTTTGAATTGAAGCATGTTAACTAGTCTGATCTTGCCTTGTGATGTGTGTGTGTATGTGTGTGGGTCTAGTACACACAGAGACACATACACGCACACACCTGAAGGTTGGCCTTGGCTTCAGTGTTAATTTTCCTAGGAAAGGACAATACCCCTCGGATGTGAAGATTAGTTAATTTCTTTAGCAGCAAACGTATTTTTTCTTTCTTTCTTTTTTTTTTTTTTAAAGATTTTACTTATTTATTTGACAGAGAGAGACACAGTGAGAGAGGGAACACAAGCAGGGGGAGGGGGAGAGGGAGAAGCAGGCTCCCCGCCGAGCAGGGAGCCCGATGTGGGGCTCGATCCGGACCCCAGGATCATGACCTGAGCCCAAGGCAGACGCTTAACGACTGAGCCACCCAGGCACCCCGCAAATGTATTTTTTCATGAATTATTCAGATATTTGGGGAAAGTGTCAATGTTTACTTCGGAAATATAGACAGGCTTAGACCTTTGTAAAGGAGAGTGTGCTGTTTCAATCCAAGGAGTTAATACAAGCTTGGCTTTTGGTGGGAGAAGGAGAGGTGTCACTTTGTTGTTTTATCTTTGGCTTTGATATGGTATTCATCACAGAGAAAGGGGCTTTTAGAATATGATTAGGACATATGTGAAATATCTGTAAAACTCTTGACTGGTAAGAATGTAAAGAATGCCTTCAGTCTGACTAAATTGAATTGAATGTTTCCTTTATTGGAAAAGTTACTAACTTATTTTTAAATAGCCATTACCTTAAGGTCTTATCTCTTTTTTTTTTTTATTAAGTACAAAAAGAAGAAAGAAACCTTTACTTTAAATGGAAGTATTTGATATTCCTCCAGGAAATGACACATGATTGGGCACCCTTTGGGGTTTAAGTGACTCATAGATATTGGTACTTGAAAAAAAAGATCGATTAGAATCTAGCTTGTGCCGGATTCGAGAATAGAATAGAGGTATTTCCAGAAAATGAACTCATTTCTTAAGAGAGCTATGTAGGGCAAAATCATGAGATGTCTCGGTTTGCTTTAAAATAATTCAGGAAAGTGACAGAAAAGGGAGAAGAGATGAAGCAGGTTGCAGGGAAATCCTGATCAATGTACAGTCTGGGTGGTGGGTTTATGAGTGTTTATTGTACTATTTTCTTTTTTGTGTTTATTGGAAATTTTCATAAAACATTTAAGTATAGCTAAATTTAGTTTGGGGCAATTTACATTTATTTCCAAACGTTACTTTTACCTATAAATTGCAGGTTTGTCAAAGCACGATTTGTGCCTAATGTGTACTATTGGAAAGGTGAAATGTGCTACTTGATTGTCAAAATTGTAACAAGTAAAAACTGTTTCTGGAAAAAAAAAAAACCTTTCTGTTTGACTTTCAGCTAAATTCAAAGGACAGGCTGCAAACATCTTGAGTAGTTTTTGTAGTATCTTGAAGCATTAAACAAGAGTAGATAGCTAAAGCATGCTAATAGGCCAATTGCATGTGAAGAATGCAGGAATATTATTTTGTCGTGACTGTTTTGTTCACAGCTTTCTCTAATAGAATATGCATTTTTAAAAGCACAGGAGACAACTATTTAGTCTGCCTTGTGTTTAAAGATGTTCACTTTCCCTACTTGCCTCCATCAGAGTTTATTTATTCAACACACGTTTGGTGGGTGCTTATTGTGAGCCAAGATACAAAGTCAAAGAAGATACCAGCCCTGCTTTCAAGGAGCTCCCAGACTGGTGGAAGAAATAGAGGAGTAGGTGGTCATCCTGCAATGAAAGGGGGTGGAGCTACAGGAATTGGGTAAGGGGAGTTAGTGGTTAGCAACTAGGACGCTGTGGTGCATCTCCTTTAAAATAATGCAAACAAGGGGCGCCTGGGTGGCTCAGTTGTTAAGCATCTGCCTTCAGCTCAGGTCATGATCCCGGGGTCCTGGGATCGAGCCTTGCCTCGGGCTCCTTGCTCAGTGGGGAGCCTGCTTCTCCCTCTGCCTCTGCCTCTCCCCATCCCCCTGCTTGTGCGCTCTCTCTCTCTCTCTCAAAATAAATAAATAGAATCTTTAAAACAATGCAAATGAGAATTTGAGATGGCTTAATTATTTGTAGGTACTAGAGAAGTCAGAAGAGGGCTAACATAGTTTAGTTTAATTAACGCTATGCAGTTGCTATGCATGACTTCCCAAGTAACAGCCATCTCTGCTTCCCTGCACTTCTTAATAAAACCTCTATGCTTCTCTCTTGCATCTCAAGGGTTGTCGGAGCAGCATACCTGCAGGAGATACCAATGTCTCCGTCACATTAAATAGTAAGCTAATGTTTAAGTCTCCTTAAACATTCAACGCGACCTCCAAGGCAAAATTGCTGTTGTAGGTGGGCAGCTACGTGGGGTGGGATAAAGGGTAGAGTTAGCCTTCAGTCACTGATGAGCCTTCCAAAGTTCATTTCTCCATCGATCTGGAGTTTGAAACCTACTTTGTCATGGAAGTAGTAGGTGAGGTTTTTCAGGTCACCTCCCAAATGTCCCTGAAATGATACACTATGTTTACCTGAAGTAATATACTCTTGCGTTCATGTTATGTTAATCCAAATGAATTATAGAAGCGTAGTTGCTAAATATAGCCAGATTTATGTTCCATCAGCCAGTTGCTTTACTCTCAAGTCCTCAATACCATATAACCTAACGGCATATACAACTGTGCCTCATGGGAAAATGCTGTCAGTTTTATTTGGGGTCATCTAGCCATGTCCTCTGCTCAGTTTTACCAGTTTGTGGCTGTAGCGTCAAGTAGAATTAGCAGAAGATCTAGGCCCAGAAGACAACCTCACGGAATAAAGTATGCTGTGCATGTTGAATATTGCTTTCGTAGAACTTTGCTCTCCACATTGGCTATTGGAAGCAATTTGTAATAATGCTGAACTGCTGGAATAATCGACAGTAACATCCATCACCACTTCTTTCTGCTCAAACCTTTCCTTAACTCTCAGGACTAAGAACCTGTGATGCATGAGGGCATTTAGAGTTCGACTCACTTGTTTGACTTTCAGAGCAACAAATCATTAAATTTAGAAAGATGCACATAACCTCTTAAGCTGTCACAATTACTCCTGTACCAAGATTCCATTGAAATTTTTTTAAAGATTTTATTTATTTATTTGAGAGAAAGAGAGTGGAAGCGAGCTAGAGAGAGAGAATGAGCAGGGGGAGGGGCAGCGGGTGAGGGAGAAGCAGGCCCCTCACTGAGCAGGGAGGATGCGGGGCTCCATCCCAGGACCCCAAGATCATGACCTTAACCGACTGAGCCACCCAGGCTCCCCTCCATTGAAAGTTTCCAAAAGGAAACGCACAAAGACTCCAAACCCCTTGCCCCTTGAGAAAAGTCAGCTGTTAAGTTTAAGAACTAATCACTAGGGCGCCTGGGTGGCTCAGATGGTTAAGCGTCTGCCTTCGGCTCAGGTCGTCATGATCCCAGGGTCCTAGGATCGAGTCCCACATCGGGCTCCCTGCTCAGCGGGGAGCCTGCTTCTCCCTCTGCCTCTCTCTCTCTCTGTGTCTCTCATGAATAAATAAATAAAATCTTTAAAAAAAAAAAAAAGAACTAATCACTAAAAAAAAAAGAGAAAAAAAAGAAACTATGGGTGCCATAGTGATGGCTTATGTATGAAAATGATTCTTAAAACGTAAATCACATCGGGGCGCCTGGGTGGCTCAGATGGTTAAGCATCTGCCTTCGGCTCAGGTCATGATCCCAGGGTCCTGGGATCGAGTCCCGCATTGGGCTCCCTGCTAGGCGGGGAGCATGCTTCTCCCTCTGCTTCTGCCTCTCTCTCTCTTTCTCTCTCTCTCTCTGACTCTCATGAATAAATAAATAAAACATTTTTTTTAAAAAGTAAATCACATGGATACTTGAGTGTTTGGTTATGTTTATACTAAGTTATTAGCACTGATACGGTGGGAGTGGTTGTTCACAATACTTAGCATTTAGGAAGCTGAAATGAAGTCATATTTAAATCCCGTGAAGGGACGCCTGGGTGGTTCAGTCGGTTGAGCGCCTGCCTTCGGCTCGGGTCGTGATCCCAGGGTCCTGGGATCAAGCCCCGCATCGGGCTTCCTGCTCCGCGGGGAGCCTGCTTCTCCCTCTCCCTCTCCCCCTGCTTGTGTTCCCTCTCTCGCTGTCTCTCTGTCAAATAAATAAATAAAATCTTTAAATCCCATGAAGCACAGGCCTGTCAGACGGAGGAAGGAATGGGCCACAGGAGAAGGGAAACATTGGTGTCCTTTTTAAAAGTGCGGCCTGTCTTATTGTTGGCACCCGTTTAACATGAATGTTCTGAAGAAAGAACTTTGAGAATTCCACAGTATGTAGTCTTTACTGAACCTGTTTCCTGTATTCTGTATGTTTTCCACAATCCGTTTTAGTGATTTCAGCTCAAGGATTAAGTGAACCCCCTTATCCTTTAAGTAAAAAAACAAGTTGGTATTAGCTAGAGGAGTCACTGTCTACATTTTCTGGTAACTGCATATTTCTCAGGACCGTGGTCACATTTGTTAGGAGCCTTTCAAGGATCTTGTGTAGTCTCTAATCGGCATGAGCCTGCTTTCCACAAAGCAGTGTGTAGCCTCTTTGGTTTTGCCTTTACGGTAACAGTAGTTCATTACCTTCACCCACAGTCTTTTAATTTGACGTTTGCTGTGCAGCCTTGTGTCTTGGGCAAAGTCAAGTAACGACCCTAGACTCTTGTTCCCTATGATGGTTTCAGTAGTCATTGGATATTGGGCATGCTGGGAATTATCACTCAAACCTTCAAAACCTTGCAGTCAGTTGGAATATTTTTTGAGCCATGTCTCTACCCGGTTTTAGTGGGAGTATAGAAGAGGAAGACGGAGTTCCGACGCTGTTCTTGAGATACAAACAGTCTCAAAATGAGACCAGCAGAGCAAGTAGTTAGACAAGCATTTGTGTGCTATTTAGTCAAAGAAGGAATCTCTTTTCCTGGGGAAGATTATTCTCGAAGCAAGTTTGAGGAGCTGTGTGGAGGAGGCAGGTGAACTGAATCAAGTAGGACAACGGATGTCCCAGCCAGGCGGTCCTCACATCCTCTAACATAACTAGAGGAGGAAGGCCATAATGAAATTGCCAGATTTTGTTACAGGATTCTCAAGCCTGTGGGATTTGAAGAGGAAGGGCGGCAGGGGGCAGAGGCACTGGAAAACATGCTTTGGGAGAGGGTGAGGCTTCTGCTGAACCTTGAAGGGTGAATAGGATTTGGATAGGGAGAGAAGAAAAATTATGAGGAGGGCATTGTAAGTGTGAGAGGTGGATACAGGAGAGGGAGTCCTTAGTGGGAGGGAGGGAAAGAGGAAGAGGGACAGGATAAAACAAAAGGTAATGACTGATGTAGGAGTTAACAGGACATGCTCAGGAGAATAATTGTGATCAAAAAGCTAATTGTGAGTCTTGTTGAAATGTAAAACTGATTAGATGTGTCCAGTAGGACCGCTCTAGAGGACCTGAATATCAGGCAGAGATTAGACAAGCTGTTTTAGGCATAAGCAATGATAGCTTCCTAAAAGGGGATGGACATGATCGACATGGTTGTGGGCACTAGCTGTGGGCCATTTTTTATTCAGAAGATATGTATTGCAAATGCTTTGTCGGGGCACTTGGGTGGCTCAGTCAGTTAAGAGTCTGAGTCTTGATTTCAGTTCAGGTCATGATCTCAGGGTTGTGAGATCGAGCCCCGCATCTGGCTCTGCATCTGGCTCCGCGCTGGGTGTATAACCTTTTTGAGATTCTCTTCCTTTCCCTCTGCCCCTCCCCCCGACTTGCATGCACTCTGTCTCTCTCTCTCTAAAAAAGAGAAAGAAAATGCACTGTGTTTGTGCATTATTCTAAGGGCTGTGGTGAATACAGAGATAAGTAAGCTGCATCTCCACTCTAATAAGGTTATAGTCTTGTTGGGGAAATAAATTCATTCAATAAGCTGTTGTTCGGGAGGCTGCATAGCAAAATGGTTGAGAATACTGACTTTAGTGGCAGGCAGACCTGGGTTTGAGGCCTGGCTCTACCTCTCAAGAGCTGTGTGACTTTGGGAAAGTTACCCAACCTCTCTGAGCTCACTTGCTCGTCTGCAAAATGGGAATAACAGTATCACCCGGTTTATAAAGTTTTTTCTGAGACGTAACGTACATAATGTATATAAAGCATTTCACAGAATGCACCTACATAATAAGTCCTCCGTAAATGTCAGCTGTAATGTAAACTTACAATGGTATGTTATTATATTATCTTAATTATTATCATTACCTACTCTGTAGGCACTGTGATCAGGGCTGGGAATATGAAGATGAATGGGATATGGCCCCTTCCATCCAAGAGCTTTGTTATAAATGCTATCCTTGTGGTGACTGTATTTTCCCACTCAAACATTGGTACGTAGGCTCCGACGGTAGAACGAGATATTTAAAATCAGAGCTGCCTGAAAGAACCCTGCGCTGGTTGTTGCAGAAGAAAACGCAGCCAGTCCTGTGCAGAGAGGATTGTGATCTCAGGTGGGTTCAATCTGAAGAGACTTCCTCAAAGAAGCTTTTGCAGAGCTAGGTTAGGAGATGGGTGGAGAGCATTCCACGGAGAGAGGCACAGAGGAGAAGGAACAGGGGGTAGGAAAAGGTGGCCTGCTTGGGAAATGGGATCTTTCTAGAGCGTGGGTCGAGGGGGCCGTGCACGTGATGGGAAGTGACATCGGAAAGATAGGCAGGTCTCAATACAGAACCGCGTAGGGCCTTGAATGCCGTGCAAGAGAGGCGGGACCCTGTGTTTTGTGGAATCGATCGTAGGTCTTCTCTCCAGGGAGCTAGCAGTGTGAAGATCACCTTGGAGGGACACAAGACTGGAGATAGACCAACTCAAAGGCTTTTGGACTAGGTCAGACATGAGGTGATCCAGGGGTATGATGGAAGAATCCAGACTGCTTATTTACTTCGCCCTCCCTTTGTTTCTCTGGAGACAGAGCAAAGTGGGGAACTGGAAAGTGACACCTGATTTGGCAGGGGAGATAGCTGAAAATGGGAACTAATGCAGCAGGAAGTTCAGTGTAGACACTTAGACTTTCCTGCCTGGAATCCTCCTCACTCAGCTTCCTTCTCCCTTGGACCAGAGGGTCAAGTCCAGATTTTGAATGGAGCCCCTCTAAATATTTTTTTAAGATTGTATTTATTTATTTGAGAGAGGGAGAGCACAAGCAGGGGCAGAGGCAGAGGGAGAAGCCAACTCCCCGCGGAGCAGGGAGCCCGATGCGGGACTCGATCCCAGGACCCTGGGATCATGACCTGAGCCGAAGGCAGATGCTTCACCGACTGAGCCACCCAGGCGCCCCGAGTGTAGCCCTTCTAAAGTGGACCCTGACCTTCGGCTCCCAATCATGTCTGTCCTAAATCCCAGGCACAGTGCTCCAACCAACTGCATTTCTCCACCTCCAGAATATAATCTTCTCTTCACATCTCTGTATCTAGAAGGCCTTCATCAGTGATGTCTGTCCGAGGAATTCCTACTTAGGTTCTAAGATAAAGTTCAAAAGTCCTCTTTGGAAAACCTTTCCTGACCCCCACGGCTCTCACTAGTATTGTCTTTGTCTTTCTGTTTCTCCCACTAGACAGTAAGCTCTTGGGACTTACAAGTACTTGTGCAGCACACGACACAGTGCCTCGTACCCACTGATAAGCCTTCCATTAAGGCCTGGATATAAACGAATAAGTGAGTATGTAGGGTAGACAGTCAAGTTGAAATCTTGTAGAAAGTCACTTGGAAGTACAGGTGTGGAGCTTGAGTAATCATGGGAAGAGTCGGTGAGCTCGAGCTCGGTGTTGAACACCCATGTGACCTGGAGAATAGTGCTGTTGACTTACCCGACTCGGGAGGAGACAGGGTGGCAGTTTCTGTCGGTACAGGTAAGTATGTGAAGTGTGGGTGTTCCGGAGCAGTGCCTGATTTGGACAAAGGAAGGTGACAAATACACCCCTTCTTGTTGACCGCTGTTGAATTACTCACCCTTAGCCGTGGCTGTGGGGTTTGGTTTGGTTTGGTTTGGTTTTCATTTATTGTGAAACAACGTATTCTTCCATGTTTTGTCCACCCTTTGTTGCTCTCTCCTTCGTGGCGGCTATGCGAGCTTAAATATGTGTTGCCAAATCTCTGATTTAAGTAACCAGCCTCGCTTCCCCAGTAGTATTTACCTGGCCTGCTAGTGGCTGGGATAAAGCCTCTGGTTGAATATCCCGGGTGTTTCTCCTGTAGTTCCCTTTCAGCTGCCAGAAAAAGAAGTACAGAGTTCATAATCAACTCCCGATTATCCACGGATGAGTTTCCCAGCGTGTGTGCCCTGCCTCCCGCCCCACGTGCTGCTGAATGACAGATTAGTAAACAGATTATTCAGTCGGCTGCATGCCTCCACTGAATCGCTGTAGGGGCTGAAAACAGGCACCCCTCCTCCTCTCCCATCAAATACCTTTCAGAATTTTTGACTGATAGTTTCAGGTAGTCAGTTGTACGCACACCTTTCTCAGCAAAGATTTGTGTTCGGGGTTTGAGTGTAGTTAAATGAGCCCGCGGAGTGGTTTCATAATTGCTGCATTGTTAGTCAAACTCTGTAATTAGGGATGACTTCATTGGCCTAAGATTTCTCTATGGGTGACGCCCTGAATTCAGACCCAGTCGTACACCATATCCTTTTATGAAAAAAAACAACAAACAAGGTTTTGTTTGCTTTTCGTTTTATTCCCTTTTTTTGAAAATCTGTTTTCCTTTGTCTCAGATGTTTAGGGAGAGAGAGGATCTGTGTTGTTTTCTTTTCTTTTTTTTTTTTTCCCCCCTGCAGCTTTCCCTTTATAGAGGAGGCAGGCAGAGGAGCTAGGGAGGAAACAGAATTTGGGACAGATCAAAGTGCTTTGCAGATGAGAAAATTCAGAAAAATGCAGAGACCCTGGGAGCTTTTACTTTTGATTAGTATTTCATTTGGCTACATTTAAATGGAAGGAAAATATATTTCTGTGTTGTTGTTTTTTTTAATATCAGCACGCTTCCTCTCTTTCTCTCTCTCTCTCTTTCTCTTTCTCTCTCTCCCATGTAAATAAAATTCACTTTTGTGGGAAGACAGACTGGGGAAAAGGACGTATTTCAAAAGTCAGACTTTCTTTTGGCCTGTCAATCACATACTGTGAACTTGAAGTTAAACTTTTATTCAGCAAGTAAATTTACTTTTTACCTCTTTACCTTTTACTTTTGATCGCTGATGAAAAAAAAGTGCAGATTGGGAAGAATATGATTATATTGACAAACTGTTAGTGATTTTTAAAAGTGGTCCCGAAATATTTAAAGTAAAATTTGCATTTGTGAGAGTATCTCCTGGCCACTCTTCAAGTTGTAGTTAGAAACTGGCCTTAATGAAGGAGCCAAATTGAGTCATGGGTGAAAAGTGGCTGACAGGTTTTCGTGGGGCCCATCCTTCTTAAATTACTTTGACTAAAGGCTTATAATTTTTATGTACACAGGACATCTTTATACTCTGGAGTCAATAATTATAGGGCAAATGGAAAAACTTTCCATACACCCCATTTAAAAGGTTCTTACTAGAACTTACGCCTATTTTTATATAGCCTCTCACAACTACTTAGACATTCATTTATTCCCCCATTTTCTTTTTTTTTTTTTAAAGATTTTATTTATGTATTTGAGAGAGAGAGCATGAACAGGGGTGGGGGCTGGAGGGCAGAGGGAGAAGGAGACGCAGATGCAGACTCTGACGTGGAGCCTGATGCAGGGCTGGATACCAGGACCCCAGGATACCATGACCCGAGCCGAAGGCAGACGCTTAACGACTGAGCCACCCCAGGTGCCCCTCCCCATTTTCTTTCATTAAGGATTTGAAGTTACTGTATAATATTTTATAGCTTACAGTGTGCCTTCACATAAGCCATCCTTAATCTTCATGAGGACCCTGGGGAAGGAGGTATTATTGTTGCTATTTTCAAATGAGGAGACTGAGAGCCCGATGAAGTAAACTTGCTCATGGACACACTGCTAGGAAAGAGCAAAACCAGGACCCTGCTTGATGCTTTCTGAGTCCACGTTCAAGTCTTTCCATCCTGCCGTTGTAACACCCTACAACCTTGGGTGAGGAACAACTGTTGCCCGTGTACAGGGCAATGATGATGTCAAATCCTCGGTTTTGCTTCATAAGCTCCAGTCTAGGATGTTTTAGTTGCTTTGAGAGAAGAAGGCCCTAGAGTGCAATGAATGCCCCATGAAGAGGAATAGAGCGTCTATAATTTTAACTTGTAAGATTTTCATTTTTAAAATCTTCATTTTAAAGACCTACGGGCAGTCTTAACTAAATTACTTAAATGTGCTGTTTTTTCCCCCAAGTTAATACTTAATTTGCTTAATTTCCTTAAAGATACTGTCAAATACCTACTAGTAGTCTTAAGAAAAAAACCTTTTTTTATTCATGTGGGAAAAGGCCTGCATTACATAAGCAACTTTAAAAACTGTGACTTTTGGGGGGCCTGAGTGGCTCAGTTAGTTAAGCGTTTCCTCTGCCTTCGGCTTAGGTCGTGATCCCAGGGTTCTGGGATGGAGCCCGGCATCGGGCTCCCTGCTCGGCCGCGAGTCTGCTTCTCCCTCTGCCTCTGCCTGTTCTGCCGCGTTCTGCCACGTTCTGCCGCTGCTCTCCTTGCTTGTGCGCACTTTCTCTCTCTCTGACAAATAAATAAAATCTTTTTAAAAAAACTGTGACTTTTATCAACTAAGGCATCTATTGTGAGGCTCTTAAATTTGACTTTGTACTTCTTAGATTTAGCTCAGGTGCCTCAGGGGAGCATTTATTTCAAATAATTATAAATAAATGAAATTGAGTTTAAGCAAGAGACTCCTAAATTCAACTGTTCTGTTATCCTGGACCAACTTGCCTAGAAATGTTGTTTTGGGGATATATGCATATTCCAGTTCTTTTTATTCTTATTTGGATGTGCCTCCTGAAGTCTCCTGTGAGTTATAGGTGTTGCTGCGGAGAAAACAATTTTTATTCTGCCCTTCTAGCTTCTTTGTCTGGTCTAATTAAATTGACATAAGACAGATTAACAAGAGAAAAACAATAGTTTAATAACCTGCATACCTCCTGTATCCATGGGAGAGACCCAGGAAAACTGAGTAACTCCCTAAAATGGCTGAAGCCACCACCTTAAATACCACTTTCAGCTAAAGACAAAAGAAGATGCTGGGGGTGGGGAGTCAGTTATGGGAGGTGACCAGGAAAAGCACAGTAAACAACAGTAAGCTTGTTAATGCAGATTTAAGACTGTGCCTTCCTCCATTAATAAGACTTTCTAGAGATTTAGATATTCTCTTCCTGTTAGAGCAGGGAGACACTCTGACAAATGGAGATTTCCCTTATGAATGTAAATATTTGATACAAAAGGTTAACTTCTCAGTTTTCAGAGCTTCACCAGTGTTTGCTATTTCTTAAAAATAACCAGCTTAAAATAATCAGTGTGCCAAAGAGGCATATTTTGGGGTGGTATATTTTGCTCCCCTTCAGTGTAAAAGAAGTCACTTTAGGCTTTCATTAAGACAGTTAGACAGGGGGGTGCCTGGGTGGCTCAGTCCATTAAGTTAAGCCTCTGCCTTCGGCTCAGGTCATGATCCCAGGGTCCTGGGATCGAGCCCCGCATCGGGCTCCTTGCTCAGCAGGGAATCTGCTTCTCCCTCTCCCACTCCCCCTGCTTGTGTTCCCTCTCTGGCTGTGTCCCTCTCTGTCAAATAAATAAATAAAATCTTTAAAAAAAAAGGGGGGGGCGGATATGGTAGTATGAGAATAAAATCACTTGTCTTCTTTTTTTTAAAACTCATATACTTTAGATCATTACTGATGTACAAACTGCTCAAACTATAAAGGACCTTTAGAGACAAAGGAGAGGCCACATGTTTTGGATTTTCTGAGACGGTCTCACTTTCAGACTTTGTGTCCCATTGTTGTACATGGTATAGTTCATGAGGATGGTTAATAATTTCGTATTGAAAATATGACTACTGGGGTGCCTAGGTGGCTCAGTCGGTTAAGCCTCTGCCTTCGGCTCAGGTCATGATCCCAGAGTCCTGGGATCGAGCCCCACGTCGGGCTCCCTGCTCAGTGGAGAGCCTGCTTCTCCCTCTCCCTCTGCCTGCCTCTCTGCCTACTTGTGCTCTCTCTCTCTGTCAAATAAATAAATAAAATCTTTAAAAAAAAGAAAAGAAAATATGACTATGTATATAAAGAAAATTGTAGTGAATCCTATATAGTATGTTTGTAATCAGAAGTGTTAAACATCGTAATAGTAAAATAAAGGATACTTTTTTAAAGTACTGCCATTAGATTACAGTTTAACATATGAAAAGTAGCTCTTTACTCTTAATTTTGAAAATGCCTACTCCATATCTAACTGAAGATCTTTCTTTACCATATAGAGCCTCAGACTACTCTGAAAGGTGATTTACCCAACTTACCTACTGAGAAGTTTTTCCCTCTTTAGTGACATTTTAACATCATAGGTAAGAAAAGTTTATGAAGAAGCAAGTTCTGTTTTCTGTTTTTTAGAAGTCTTTTTTGGGGGTGCCTGGGTGGCTCAGTCGGTTAAGTGTCTGCCTTCAGCTCAGGTCATGATCTCAGGGTACTGGGATCGAGCCCCGCATCGGGCTCCCTGCTCTGCGGGGAGCCTGCTTCTCCCTCTCCCTCTCCCCCACCAGCTCATGCTCTCTCTCTCTCTCTCTCTCTAGCTCTCTCTCAAATAAATAAAATCTTTTAAAAAGTAAAATAAAATAAAAAAGATAAAAGTCTGTTTTTGGTGAGCCTGGTTGGCCCGCCAGTGGAGCGTGTGACATGAGTTCGAGCCCCATGTTGGGGGTACAGATTTACTTAATAAAAAATAAAATGGTTAAAAATAAATAAATAAATAAAGGTCTTTTTACTTAATTTTTGAAAATACCAGTCATTAGAAATGTGTATTGCATTGTGGTGGAAACATAGCTAATTACCGTATCATATGGTCGATTTAAAACATCCCGGGGATTTGAGAAAGCTGAGTTTGAATTCCAGTTTCATGGTCCCTCTGAACCTAAGTTATCTTATAAGGAAAAAGAGGAGAATATTTACCTCCTAAGGCTGTTGTCAGGGTCCAGGGAATTAATACAAATATGAATTTATCTAACGTAGCTTGGCACACAGTTGTTGAATGGATGAATTTAGTAAAGAACTATTATATCGAGGGGCGCCTGGGTGGCTCAGTTGGTTAAGCGACTGCTTTCGGCTCAGGTCATGATCCTGGAGTCCCTGGATCGAGCCCCGCATCGGGCTCCCTGCTCCGCGGGAAGCCTGCTTCTTCCTCTCCCACTCCCCCTGCTTGTGTTCCCTCTCTCGCTGTCTCTCTCTCTCTCTTGAAAAATAAATAAAATCTTTAAAAAAAAAAAAAAGAACTATTATATCGAGTGCCTTACTGTGTGCCTGGGACTGTGATAAGTTTCAGAGAGAACAACTATGGCTGTGAGAAAGACAGGTGTGGCCCAGCTCTCTCTTGATGAGTTGCTGACTAGTTTTTTTAAAAACAAAAATATCTAAAAGGGGTAAAAACGCAATCTCAAAGAGTTTGTGTTTCATATAGATCGTGAAATTTAACATATAGAGTACTTTTTTGAAAGAGGAACACATTTAAGGCCGTGAAACGATCCTGTTTGATACTGTAACGGTAGATCCATGTCATCATGTAGTTGTCCAAACCCATAGAATGAACTCTAAGGTAAACCATGGACTTTGGTGAGAATGATGTGTCAGTGTAGACTCCTCGGTCATAGCAAAGGAGGATGTTGATAACGGGGTTGGCTGTGCATGTGAGGGCAGGGGGTGTGTGAGGCCGAAATCTCTGTACTTCCTGCTCAGTTTTGCTGTGAACCTAAAAGTGTTCTATAAAAGTAAAGTCCTCAAAAAAGATTGAGAAAAAGACAAAGCCAAAAAAAATAAACAAAACAAAAACCCAACCAAACCCAGAGAATGCATAATCATTTTCATGCCTTTTTGTCCAGAAATTGTTGATAAGTTTGTATTTGGGGATTACCCATTGTGAAACAGACCTCCTTTCTCTATTGCAGGGCTCAGTAAAGTTTTTCTGTAAAGGTCCAGATCATAAATGTTGTAGGCCAAGAGGCAAAATCAAGAATATTGTATTCTTTTTTTTTTTAAGATTTTATTTATTATTTGAGAGAGAGAACACGAGAGAGCACAAGTGGTGGAGAGGGAGAAGCAGGCTCCCCGTTGAGCAGGGAGCCCCTGGGGCTCGATCTCAGGACCCCGAGATCATGACCTGAGCCAAGGGCAGACGTTTAACTGACTGAGCCGCCCAGGCGCCCCTTCACACTGAATGATTTTTAAGTGACTTAATGGGAAAAAATGGTAATGTGAGGTGATGGATGTGCTAACTAACCTTATTGTAGTAAATCATTTCATGATATACTAGTATATCAAATCATCATGTTATACATCTTAAACTTACACACTGTTATATGTCAATTATATCTCCATAAAGCTGGAAGAAATGGAAGTAGCCAGTAAGATAGAAAAAGAGAGATAGGGCTTAATAGAGCAGTTACATATTCCCTTAATCTTTAGTCACAAAATTTGGACTTTCAGTTTTAACATGAAAAACTACAGATTTCTATTATGTATCTCTTTCCTGTCATTGCTAAGTACCTTGGTTCTTCCTTTGTAAGAATTTGTCCTTGAAAGGACGATCCAGAGCTATATTTTTTTTCTGAATAACTTTTGGTAAATAATGACTTCTCATGTGTTTGTTTTCTTTATTATGGCGTTAGCTATAAATATGGGAACGTATTGAGATGGTTTTAGCAGTTTGCAGTTCTGTTTAAATTATCTCTAAGATGAGAATTTCACAGGAATACTTAAAATCATCACAAAAATCTTTCAGTCTTAAACCTTTTTGGTTTCCTCCTTAGATCTTTAAATGGAGGAGATGGCTACCACTCAGATTTCCAAAGATGAGCTTGATGAACTCAAAGAGGCCTTTGCAAAAGTTGGTAAGTATTTTTTTATAGCTTTAACTATACTAAAGCCATCTTTGGCCCTAATGAAGGTTAATTCTCTAAAAAATTACATGAATGGTTAATCATTAATCTTAGGGCAAGGTAGTTAAAATCAACGGGATAAAGTTTTATTTATTTATTTTTTAAAGATTTTATTTATTTATTTGACAAGAGAGAGAGACACACAGCGAGAGAGGGAACACAAGCAGGGGAGTGGGAGAGGGAGAAGCAGGCTTCCTACCAAGCAGGGAGCCCAATGCGGGGCTCGATCCCAGGACCCTGGGATCATGACCCGAGCCGAAGGCAGACGCTTAATGACTGAGCCACCCAGGCGTCCTTGGGATAAAGTTTTAGAAGCTACACTTTAAACTATTATTTCTAATTACATCTGTATACTATGGTCAAAGGTTTTTAGTCTAGGGTACCAGTCCTTAATGGGGGGGGGGGGGGGGGCTGCTGTGGCTCCTGAAGATTTTGAACAGATTTTGTGTTGTTATTGTATTGTGTATCATATTTTTCTGAGGAGAGGATTTGGAGCTTTCACCATATTCTCAGAGGGGTGTGTGACCCCTGAAAATGTTAGATGATGATTAGATGATGTTTTACCTTTGCCCCATTGGCTTGGCTTTATTGGCTTCTTCATGGATCTTCTGTGCCTTTGGACAGTGCAGCCCGTTCTGCCTTCCCACGTTACATTCTAGTATCAGCATTAGATGGGAAGACATAGCACGCCATTTGGTTTTTCCTTAAACCTCATTGAACGTGTCTTAGAATTTAGCAGCGATGGAAGCAGTTTATAGTATTTACATTCCAAATTTCATTGCTCAGGTCAAATCAGTAGAAGCTAGTAAGAAAACAGGGTGAGAACTGATCATTGATGCATGTACTCACATGAGTCAACACGGGCTTAGAGAGGCAAACTACTATTTGGTATCTCCTTGATTAAAAGGTATAAAGTTAGATCATAATTTGTTATTTAAATCAGACTTAACTCTTGGACCTGTGTTGCAAATCTCATTAATGAAAAGTAAGGAAGAGTACATCTCTACTCCCATACATTCATGGCCGGCATTGTCTGTGAAGGCATTTAGTAAGTTATAGCTTGCCTTGGGAAGAATAATGACCGCCCCCCTCCAGCCAAAGTGACTGTTCACAATCGCATCAGAATTCCAAGTAGAAAAAAAAATGGATAGGCCTGAATCTAACACACTTTTCTGTGTGTGTATGAAAAAAAAAAATGCAATCTGTTAACTGGCCATAGATGCTACCTGCTGTAACAAAGAGTACTAACCAGTCTGATACAAGATTGATTATGAGAAAACAGCAGGTGAATTCTTGGCTGCAAGATTTTTTAAATCTCATTACTCTGTAGAAATAGCCTTATCAGAATTGTTTTAGGATTCCATATCCTTTGAACCTTCTTTTTTGTTTCTTATAATCCTCCCTCAGTGTTGGGGACAGTCTAATTTGTTTCTTTTTTTTTTTTTTTTTAAGATTTTTATTTGTTTATTTGACAGAGAGAGAGAGAGTGAGAGAGGGAACACAAGCAGGGGGGAGTGGGAGAGGGAGAAGCAGGCTTCCCGCGGAGCAGGGAGCCAGATGTGGGGCTCGATCCCAGGACCCTGGGATCATGACCTGAGCCGAAGGCAGACGCGTAACGACTGAGCCACCCAGGCGCCCCCAGTCTAATTTGTTTCTTTATGAACAGAAGTTTGGGTAAGGACCAGGACTTACTATGGCCATTATTGAATCTTACCTCGCTTCCTCAAAAAAAAAAAAAAAAAAATGCTTATTCTTGAATATAGGCCTTGTTCTCATGGGAAGCATCTTGGAAATAATTGTATGCAGTATCTTTTTAAAATGTAAAGCTATTCAAGTATGGTTTACTTGACGGATCTGAAATACTCTTATCGGTGAAAGAGCTTCATTACTCCTTACAAACTTTAATGATATGAAGAGGATTCACCAGTTGTCTCCATGGAGGAACCAGGGTTAAATTGCACTAAGTGAGGGATCAGTTAGAGCTTGAACTGCAAGAAAGTGTCATCGTAGAATTACTCTTATTTTAAATCCTACATCTTGGAGGGGTTAGGGTAGATGAAGAGAGTCCCAAAGGCAGGACATTAGACCATACATACTATTGATGTCCCTAACAGGCATATATTCATTCCTAAGATATGCAGGCTCTTATTACTCTTATTACTCTACATGCTCTAAGTAGAAATTCTGGAGTCCCCAATTTCTGCCTGCCCTGCATATCATTCAGTATCTAGCTCAGTGTTGTACGCATGTTAGGTTCGCAATTGATATTTAATTGACTGAATCCCAAGGAATTATATGTAATCTTTTCACGTACTGAGACTTTGTTACCCACTGTAAACTAAAAGGGCCTTTGTTACGAAGATTTTCATCATGGTGGAATTTATTGCTAGAGGTTTTGGCCATCACGTTGTAGCACATAAAATTTATATATATATTTTTTGGCATAATAAAGGCTTGTGTGGAGTCTGTCTTTTAGAAAAGTGTTTAAAGATCCAGCTGAATCTTTTGATTTTTCCTTTAAAATCTTTGTAGTTTGTAGTTATTAGTTACGGAGCCCTCAGGCAACTGTCAAAGGTGTTATGGAAATTTTTTTTTTTTTCATTCAGGGAAACTTGATTTGAAAAACAAGCTCTAGAACTTACTTTACTGTCAAGGACAATTCTTTCTTATTGGTGGGGGGAGGGTAGGGAGGACCACTTTGTCTCTGTTCAGTTGTGACAAAATATGGAAATCATTATGTGATTTTTCCCATCTATTAACAATAATAGCCTTGATTATCTCTTTAGAAATTCAGCAAAATCATAGTGTGTGAGGAAAATCTCTGTAATTACCGCTAACCATAGGTTTTGTCCAATCAATTAATAGTGCTTTGAAATTCTCTTTACTAGCAATAAATCAAGTATTAAGATTTAAAGTTCTCCTTTCACTCACTTTCTGCACCTGCTTAGTGTTAAGCTCCAAGCAGTATATTTTCATTTAATTATTTTAATTTTCTCAACATTTGTTTCCAGTATTTCCCACTGGGATAGCAGAAGCCTTGGCTCTGTTTTTGTTTTTTTTTTCCTACTTCATGATGTTTCCGTTTTAATTTAAATGCTGCATAAGTTCTTTCTGAAGAAGAATAAATAAAACTTCCAGAACACTTAGGAAGTAAATATTTTACCAACTAGAAAACGTCTTTTACATTCTGAGAATTTAATCTTGTTATGGAAGTTAGAAGTCATTTGGATGATTACTTGTCATAAAGATAAATTCATGTAATGTAAATCTTTTCGGATTGGCAAACACTGACATCTGACTTTTTCTCTCCTAAGCAACTGCTACTGAGCTTTTAAAAACACACACACACACACACACACACACACAAATTCAGCACTTTTGAAATAAAAGAATAACGGGGTTTCATAAATGAGTAGGAATACTGTGGGTATATTCCTTTGTGGCTGCCCACCAACCGAAGTCAAAAACTTTTAGTTGTGGTGATTTTCTCCTCTCAGGAAGTTGAGTTGTTTCAGATTACTTGATATTCTGTAGTGCATAAAAACCACATCAGGATGATGCCACGAAAGTCACAGTGGTTTAGTTTAATTTACTTTTAGAGACGAAGGTCTTGGGATGGTCTGCAAACCATGTTTTGGTGGTGTGGAAGATTGGAGAAGTACGCGTGTGTGGATGGGTGGGCTTCAGAGCAAGAGCGCATGTGTGTGAGGATGTGCTCATGTGAGCGTGTGTGGAGGTGCGTGTGTGTTTTTAAAGTGGGAGAGTGGCAGCAGGTGGGACCTGGTGGCCAAACTTGCTGGACATTTTGAGTTGGAAAAGGATCGATAGACAACATTTTTGATCGCCTGGCTTCAGCCTTCTCATGTTGCCCAGCCTTCAACCATACTTGACCTCCATCTTTGAGGATCCACGATTAGAATGAACTCTTAGGGAGCGGCCTCACTTCTACCCTGAGCTGGGACTCATTAAACTGCCTCTTCTATTTGCTGGAATGAGCTGCCTCAAAAGGTATAAGCTGTGAAAGGCAAACCTCATGTTTAGTGAAGCATCTGGAGATGTTTAGCATCTGCCTCTAAGGTTTTAGTGCCTAATGAAAGCTTGACTTTACTGCTTAGATCTTAGGATGGAATATAATCTAAATTCTTCAGCACAAGTCTTTTGGCCGAGTCTTCTAAATCAATATTTCACGTGCTTTCATGGGCATTCGAGATTGTGTATGTGTGCATGCACACGTGTGTAAATCCATTACTGTTAGTCACATAGGTTCTTTTTGTCAGTTTTTTTTAAGTGCGAAAATGTTGTGGGATATGTTGGTTAAACTAAATGGAACTTTTAAACCCAGCTTTCCTGAAAGGATGTGCATCTGTACTTGATTGGTTTTCTTCTTTGGGTCCTAATGTGCACTGTCCGTGATGGGTTAGGAAAGAGGTTGCATGTGTGTTACAGATGAGAACTCACATATGCAACCTCTTTATAAAGAGAGACACTGGATTTAGACAGATTCAAGGATGGTTAAAGCAACACACACACACACACACACACACACACACACACACACACACAACCTGGGTGTCAAAGGAAATCCCAGTCTTTCTTACTGTCAGATTAAAAGACGAAGTAGCACCCCAAAAGATGCATTTGAAGTGATAGATTGTGCCTCATACCACCTGGACATGGGCAGTGTACAACAGCTAAAATCAAAACCACTTGAATTCTGGCTCAGCTTTCTCCAGACAAGTACTTAAAATAGCTTAAATAACAGGATGCAAGGGGAGGGAAAACATTTCCTTTTAAGGATATGCATTCTTGGTGTGATTCAAACTTCTGCAGGAACACGGCTGTATAATGAGTTTATTTACTTTAAGGTTACTTGGGGGAGGGTGTTGAGAGAGTTAACTGGCATTTAAAATAATACTTGGTACAAAAGCATAATGGGGTTTCTTTTAAGACAGAATGCAGATGTGAACCTACATGTGTCATCAGAGAGAGACACACACACACACAGAGACAGAGTGACAGAGGGAATCTGTTGTTACAAACAGTTGGTTCCTTTCTGATGAAAGGCCTCTCGGGTGCAGCACTGGGAGCCTGTTAGTGATTTTTTTTTAAGTGTTGTGATTTTTCTTTAAAAAGAAGAACACTTGGTCAATGGACTGAATATTCAGCTCTTTACTTTCTGCGGGAACTTTGTTCAGTGGGGAGGTGTGTGGAGTTTCTTTTTTTCCTGCCGTTTGTTAATGTTGACTCCTACTGACCATATTTTCTGAACCCCAAAGTTGAGACTTGCTTGCACAGAAGCATTAAGAATGTTCTAGATAATCCAGGCTGTATGATAGTATCTACCTTATCAGGCGGTTGAAAATAGGAGTCTTCAAAATGCAGAACCTGTTCGACCCCATGCCAATGTGTAATTAATGAAGATGTGGCAAATGAGCCAGAAAGGGCTTCCAGAATATTGGCAGCTTTAATGAGAAAATAGAGGGCTGCCATTATGCCAGGACGTTGTGATGTTAGTTTCCAGTTGTTAAAACTATTTTCAATCTAGGTCTGTGTTTTTTGGGTCAGTTTATTATTAAATTCTCATGTTTGTGTCAAAACTCTGAATAGAAAAAGATCAGCGCCAAAGCTCGTTTTGGGCTCCTGGTTAATAATGTCACCGATAAGATGGAAGCTTTCTAAAATGCCATTGTGCTATCTCATTTTCTGGCTTTCCAAAGCACAGCGTGTTAGATCTTTGATAATAGTTTAAGGATGTGTGTGTGTGTGTGTGTGTGTGTGTTTTGGTGGGGGGGGGGATTGGAAATAAAATTAGCATAAAACTCTTTAAAAATAATTGCACCCTATTTTGTCTTTCAAGTACTTTTCCAGCTGGGAGATTTTGTAAAATTAATTGCAAGCTGCCTTTTTAGGCTCCCTCTGCCTTTTTATTGAAATTGAAATTGTTGTCTTCAAAAAGATATGATTTAGGAGTTCTAAGAAAGGCTGGCTATAATTTACTAGTACTGACACTAAAATGTCTTTGATTATGGGAGGTAGTACGAGCTCGATCTGCTGATAAAATATGGTAAAATAGCAGAGTAGGTAAAACTTTTAAAATATGTAAAACTAGATGCATATGTTCAATGATTCTTTTCCCCTCTCGGGAGAGGTAGTGGATAGCTAGGTATTCCATTAAAAGCCCCAGTTTCAAGTAAGAACCAGAGAGAGTCCCTCCGATTAATTTCTGTCTTTGGTATCTAGCTCAGTGCCTGCCACGGAGTAGGTGCTACGCTTGCTCTGGAGGTTGCCTTCCGCCAAACAAGTGCACGCGGTATTTCTTAATACAGACAAAGCAGGTTTCTACATTTAGAACAGGAGAACAAGCCATCACTGGTTGTCTACTTGGGTACTCCTCGGTGGGTGTGTTCACTTAGAAAACCAAATTACAGATCTGAAGGCCGCCGGGTGGGGACAGGATTAGAACAAAGGGAATGAGATTGAATGTTATTTAAGGGATATTTCTGTCGTTATGGTTTCCTGGTGAATTGCCATTCGGTCTTTTAGTGCTATTTCTGTATTTTTTTTCCTTATTGTTTGTTTAATTCTGTTTTTAAAATGCTTGTTAGATTAGAGAATTCTTTTCCTGGTTAATACCTGAGAATCAATGGTCCTACAAAAATTGTTTTTTTCCCCATCGCTTGTTATATGCAAGGTACTGGGACACGTATTGACAAAGAAGAGTCTTTGTCAAGAGACTTGCAACCTAATAAGGAAGATTGCTGTGTACTGACCAAGTCTTCCTCCTCCAACCCCCTTTAAAATGGTCCTGTCAGTTATTAACAACATCTGTTTATTACTACTCTTACTTCAAAATGGAGTTTCTGCTTGTGGTTATTTTATGTTAGTTATATTTTAGGATGGGTACTTCCTGGCATCTTTTAATCACATCAGTGAGCTGTCTTCTAATTAATGCCCAACAGAGGTTATTTCAGAGAGGGCTCATGCAAATGCTAATTCTCCCCACTGCCTACACCTCTATTCTACCTAAGGCTAATAAACTGCCAAATGGACTAGACTCTGGGCGCTGTGGTCAGTTTCATGTAGTTTTGAATTCACAGTTCTCCAATATTTATTTTAAAAATCTCTGCCTTCTGCTTCTGTTATATCACCGAGAATACAAAAAGAACAATTAAGCCCCTGTTCTATGCTATGTCAAAACTGGAGTCAATCACAGATTAAATTATGCTCAGATACGTCATTTCAGAAGTCAGGGTAAAGTAGAATACATTTAAAAATATTTTTTAAAGATTTATTTATTAATTTGAGAGAGAGAGAGCATGAGTGGGAGGGGCAGAGCATGAGTGGGAGGGGCAGAGGGAGAGGGAGAGAATCCTCAAGTAGACTCCATGCTGAGTGTGGAGCCCGACACAGGGCCCGATCCCAGGACCCTGAGATCATGACCTGAGTCAAAGTCAAGAGCCAGCAGCTCAACCAACTAAGCCGTCCAGGCACCCCTTAAAAATATTTTTCTATCGGGACCCCTGGGTGGCTCAGTCATTAAGCATCTGCCTTCGGGCTCAGTCATTAAGCATCTGCCTTCGGCTCAGGTCATGATCCCAGGGTCCTGGGATCCAGCCCCGCATCGGGCTCCCTGCTCCGCGGGAAGCCTGCTTCTCCCTCTCCTGCTTCCCCTGCTTGTGTTCCCTCTCTCGCTGTGTCTCTCTCTGTCAAATAAATAAATAAAATCTTTAAAAAAAGAAAAATTAAAAAAAAATATTTTTCTATCAGAAATTGCCAAGTGGACAAAGTTTTGATAGTGGCCAGGAATAAGCTATCTTTTCCTAAAAGATCGAAAAATGAAGAGATGTTATATTTCGATAATATGATATAGTAGTGATCAGAAAGTTATTACTATATATTTGTTTTTAATATGTATTATGATTGTACCGCCAATATTTTTTAAAAGTGTGTGTGTGTGTGTGTGTGTGTGGTTTGTGAAGTCTTGGCTACTCAAATTTAGAATCAGAGTGTGTTAGAGTCAAAAAGGGAACTTGGAGATCATTTGATCCAAAGGACTTCTTTTACAGATGGGAAAATGAAGACCTAGAGAGGTGACTTATGCAAATCCTATATCACATTACTCCCACTTGTATCCCTTCAACTATGCTGTGTATCTTTCACTATGCCACACTTACACCCTAGTAACGAGCTCTATTTTAACTTTTCTTTTTTTGAGAGAGAGAGAGAGAGAGAGAGGGAAAGAAAGAGCAAGAATCTTAAGCAGGCTCCACGCCCAGCACGGAGTCCAATGTGGGGCTTGATCTCACAACCCTGAGATCATGACCTGAGCTGAAATCAAGAGTCAGTCACTTAACCGACTAAGCCACACAGGCGCCCCTCTATTTTAACTTTTTTAAATAAAACGGGAGAAACAGATTGGTTTATGCATGGGAGGAGGTATATTTAAACTCAAGAATTTCATTCATTAAAAGTTGCTAAAATCCTGCCACGGTACCATGTGGATCACTTTGTTCTTTTTAGCAATTGCAGATGTTGTTGCTGGATTGATTTCTGCATATAAACACTTAACTAGTAAAGTGTTTGATGTATGGCCTTTTATTAATTCAAAGCAAAGAAAGTAAAGATGTGCCCTAGGGAAATTAAGTGCTCTTTGTCGAAGGAAATATTCATGATTTTCAGAAGTTTGGGGTAGTTTGAGGATGATGTTTTAGAAGTATAGATACTCTAATCAGTAGGTTTAAATGTGCCAATTACATTTAAGAGTATATTCGTTTGACTCTAGAAGTACACTTCATTAAAATTAAATATAGAATTTCATCAGCCCTCAAAATATTGGGGAAATGATTTCATATAGGATATTTAATATTTTAATAGTTGACAAAAAATGGCTAATATGAATTACACTTAGATCACACTTAGAATAAGATCCATGGGGCCCCTGGGTGACTCAGTCTGTTAGTTGTCTGCCTTCGGCTCAGGTCATGATCCAGGGTCAGTCTCCCTGCCCAGTGGAGAGCCTGCTTCCTCTCTCCTCCCCACTCTTGCTCTCTCTGTCCTCTGTCTCTCTCTCAAATAAATAAGTGGAATCTTAAAAAAAAAGATTCAAAGTACTTTCCATGACCTGTAAGAGTATACGTGATCAGCTCCCTGACCTCATCCCTTACTTTCTCCTTTGTTTACTCTACTCAAGTCCTACTGGAACTTTGCTGTTCTGAAACCGTACCAGATACTCTTCCATATCACAGATTTTCCATTTGCTCTTTCCTCTACTTGAAATCTCTTTCCCCCCAGATAGCCACACAATTCGCTCCCTTACCTCACGTAAGTCTTCATTCAAATATAACCTTGTCAAAGTGGCCATCCTCCACCACTGACATTTTGAGCTGCGTAATTCTGTATCGCAGGAGGGGGTCATATGCATTGTAAGGTATTTGGCAAGGCTGCACACTGGATGCCAGGAGCATCCTCACACCATCCCTCACCCTGGCCCCCAGTCATGCAACCAAAAATGTCTCCTGACATTTCTGAAGGTTCCCTGGGGGGCAAAATAGCCCCCAGTCTGACCCCCCTTTTCCTGCTTTATTTTTCATCACAGCACTTATGTTATATTTCATTATATTATATTTTATAGTCCTACCTCACCTTATATGTTATTTGCTTAGTAGTTGTCATTAGAATGTGAGCTCGCAGACAGCAGGACTTCTCTTTTGTTGGTGGCAGCATCCCCAATTTCAAGAACAGTACCCAGTATTGTTTTAAAGTAATGTATCAAATAGATTAATTTCACAATACATTTTCTTGAACAGTGCTGTGGTTATCTTGAGTCATTTCTCTATTGAGATTGTATCCTTTTATTGCAATAATTAAATTTATGTATGAAATTCAGTGGGGACCTAAAGAATAAAAGGCGTTGTTGAACAGTAGGTATTTGAAATTGCTGGTGAAAGTCCAGTTTTCTTTACTTAAAAAAAAAAATGCCCAAGAGATTACAACCCTTAGGACGTTAGCCCTCTTTCCCAGTAAATTAACTTTTGGTCATTGATCACTTCCTCCCCCCCCCCCCCATTTTTAAAAGTTTCGGACTAAGCATCATCAGCACTACATCCTCCATTAGAACTGTCCTAGCACAAAAATAAAAAGGTTATTTATAGAGTCATGGTAAACATTTGCATTACTCAGGACTGCATTTATTTTTATGAACTCTATATTTGTCTTAGATTGATGTTTATTTACATTAGCTCTTGAAAAAAAATGGCGCTGAAGATGGTAGCTTAATTTCAGGTGTGCTTTGTAATATAATCAGCATTAATTCATAAAATATTCTACCAGACTAATGGAAGAATGAGGGGCTTAAAAGTCCTAAGTAGATACAGTAGAAACTGTTTTATACCATGGCGGTGTTTTATTGTTACATAGTCTATTAATTATTTCTTAAAAGTCCTGTCAGCTTTGTGATTGAATAATAATTTATTAGGCAACTCTACTTTGTTAGTATTAGGGATGCTATATTTAAGTGAAGCTACTTATACACTGTTTTTAAAATATAGGAAACATGACGTAAAACCATGCTCTTTTGGTTAAAATTTGTGTTTCCCTTTTAAACTACCTTAAATACCAAACACTAAGAAGAGCAAGCACTGTATTCAGGCGAGCTTAGGAACTGAGTCTCAGATGAAGAAAAATGCTCTGATCATAAGACTCTAAGAGGCTAACTTATTTCTCCTAAATTTTTTTCATTTTTTTTACCTGCTCTCCCTTTGTACAAAGATCTCAACAGCAACGGATTCATCTGTGACTATGAACTTCATGAGCTTTTCAAGGAAGCCAATATGCCATTACCAGGATATAAAGTGAGAGAAATTATTCAAAAACTCATGCTGGATGGTGACAGGAATAAAGATGGGAAGATAAGCTTCGATGAATTTGTTTATGTAAGTATGTGAAAATCCCCCATTAGTAGGAGTCATGACTGTTCCTTTGTCTAGCGGGATCTTATAGTAATAAGTCCTATGAAGTTCCTAAATGTATCATATTAGTACTGTTACAACTAATGAAATTTCTCTCATCCCACCAAATGTAGTTAGTTCTTTTAGCCATTAGAGTATCTTAGCAAAGGAAGTGAGAAAAAGAACACTGACCGAATCAAAGCTAAAACACACTACTCGCTGTGAAAGGCGAACCATTTCCTCTGGGGCTTCATTAAAGGGCATTTTTCAAGGTGCTAAGTGCCATCCTGGAAGTGCTCTTTCCGTCTCCCTTGGTGTCTCCCTTGGGGAATAGGGTGCTCCCAGATGTTAATGCTACACCCTGACTCACAGTCTTGGAAGCTTCCTGAGTTGAACTTTCTGATTAAAAAGAGGTTTGCAACTCTCGCCTTAGTAGTATTTAACCGGATGGTTTTCTCTAGGATGATAATTTTGATAATTAAAAGTTAGAAGCATATCTTTTTAGTCCATTGGAGGAGGCATTTAAAATTTTCGTCCTCCTCTCTAGTATCATCAGATACTCCTCAAGGTTCGGGGCTGACTTAATTCTTCTACTTCCAAGCACCTGGTTCCATGCTCAGTGCCTGGAGGGCGTATGTGTGGCACTCCTTACTAAAGCCTGACGCCTTAGTTGCTAGTGAGCAAGGTGACTGGCGCCATTTTCAGTCCATAGCCATTGACAAAGAGAATTTGAGATATAGCAGTTGCCTCTTCTTCCCTCGAGATCTTATTGGTTTGGTTTATTAATTTAAGGCTGAGTTTGGCTAGATCTAATTAGGCATTCCTTTTACTGTGTTGCAAACAGGTAATTAGTTGCCTTGTGTTTATCACAAACTTCCCAGCACTCTTACCCTCCTTTTCCATGGTAACTGAGGCTCACTATAGCCAGCGAAATTCTGGTTTGTTCTCTCCCATTAGAATTAACTCCTTTAGAACACTGTTAAGAGCTCCAGAAGCAAATTGACTAAATAATGATGTCTACAGAGCTGGGAGCCTTTGGCGGGGCGGGGAGGGCTGGTGTTTTAAAAATGTAGACATGTGTCGTAATTATAATGGTAGCGTTCTTGCCGGCTTCTTTTGAAATACTGATTTCCTCCCCACTGTTTCTGTCTTCAGTTATTGCCAAAGCCTTTTGTTTTGAATTCTGTGTTCAATAGTAAGTTGCAATTGACTTGCAGTATGAGCGCTCGCATGTTCTCTGATGTAAACGTGCCCCCCGTGGAACTGCATGTTGAATTGTGAATTTAAAGCAGCTTAGAGCAGTAGTTAACTATGATTGCTTATTTTTGAAATAATTTACTGCCCAGAATTTTTATCTACTAGAAAGAACGTACCTAAATCATTAAGATTTGCAGTGTGGCCACTATTATTAAGGACAAAATTATGAAAGTGTCTTTGAGAAAAATGATCTTAGGGAAAGATGGAATTTTGTAGATCTTGAAATGTTGCAGATTCTTCAGAGCTGTCCGGAGGCTTTTAAGGGAGCAGGTTTGATTACCTTAGTATATTCTTAAAAAGTAAATGATGTGCATACTAATTTTGGCATCACTAGGAATTTTTAAAAAATATTAATGAGGACATTTTAGGTTAAAATGTACATTTTTTAATTGGAAGGGATTGATATGTTTATACTCTTTTCAGGAATCCAGGCTTTTGTTTTTGATTTGAAAAATTAAAGAGTATAATTAAAGAAATTTGCAATAGGAAGGACGGTAAAATAACAGCCTGAAGTTTCAGAATGATAGCACCATGACCGCACCGAAAGATGGGTGTCTGGCCAAATGTCTGTCCACTTCCATCTGCTCTGTCACCGATGAGACAGCTTAAAAATTGTCAAAATATGGGTAGATTTTAGTCATCTGTGAAAAAGGAAGCGAGTTATTCCTATCAGGTATTAACATAAGGAAGTAGAAATAAACATGTTCTTGCATCTTGGGTTTTTTTTTTTATTTAAATTGCTGCATAAGAGGTGTTAATTGCAAAGCAGCCTACAGACAAAATCAGTTTATGTTAATTTTGGAGAAGAATAGAGAGAGAGAGAGAGAGAGAGAGAGAGAGAACCTAAATTATATGTAAACCTCAAATGTTAAAGTTAAATTTAATACCCTGATTTTGTTTCTTCTAAGTATCTCAAAACGACATTACTGGATTTTTATACCTACAAGGTAATGGTGGGGGTTTTTTTTTCCTGCATCTTTAAAAAGACTGGCGTGGCACTTTCTTTCAGCAGAGATGTCTGCATTAAACTCCTTTGTTTTCACAGTGAGAAATTTGCTCTTGCATAATGGCACTAAGTTGTTGACCTGTTTTAGGACTTTTGCTAATAGCACCAATCTCATCAGATTAAATCACTTCATATAAGTAAAGCACTTAGAACAGTGCCAGGCATATAGCAAATGCGATGTAGATGTTAGCTGTTGCAAGTAGTGATTTAAAAAAAAAAAAAAAAAGGCAGTGTTCTTTTCCTATTATTACTAAGCTTGGGCCTACAACAGATTCCAAAAAAAAAAAGGAAAAAATTCAAACGTACTACTTTGGAAACACTTTGGAAGCAAGCCTCAAACCTGGAAGCCTGTCAATATTTTGCAATTCTTTCTGATATCTTTCCTTCCTCCTAAGTCATTATGCCTCTGGATTGCTTTCGTCTGGCCACTAGTCCTGCACGGAGCTAGAAAAGGTGACGAAACTTTAAAAAGGAATAAGAAACATATATATAGGGCGCCTGGGTGGCTCAGTCGGTTAAGCGACTGCCTTCAGCTCAGGTCATGATTCTGGAGTCCTGGGATCGAGTCCCACATCGGGCTCCCTGCTCAGCGGGGAGTCTGCTTCTCCCTCTGACCCTCCTCCCTCTCGTGCTCTCTGTCTCTCATTCTCTCTCGCAAATAAATAAATAAAATCTTTAAAAAAAAAAAAGAAACATATATATATACACACATATATTCCATAAGATGTATAGAAGCGAGCAGTGTTGCCCGGAGTCTGTTCACGCATGACAAAGCCAGTCCTTCCGCCTTGAGGGAAAACAGCTCGAAACAATGGGCTCATTAGTATCACAACGGGCAGCTTTGAAAAGATTCATTGAGAAGACTTGAGCACAGTAGTTGGCCTTGTGTTATCTCTGATTTCACAGAGTCTTGTTAAGCCAAGGGCTTCTACTCAAATAGCTTTATCATCCACTGGAGCAATTTCTTCCCTAACGTAGAAAATAAAATGCAAATTCTCCTGGGGTGAATCCACTGAAGATACATAAATCTTCAATTATCCCTTTAAATTTTTTTTTAATTAATCTAAGGAACAGAGGAAAATACCATGAACCTGAAAGTTTGAGCATGGCTGAAAACATTTATTTAAAAATATGTAAAAAACGAAGGTCATATAACCTTTGTAAGGCAATTAAAAATTAACTGATTTGATTGCAACTTTGCTTTCATTCCCAAGCATGAGCTTAACTAACTACAGTGAAGTAAGTAATTGCATTAGGATATTATACAGCATTCTTTTTTTTTTTTTTACTTATTATTTGTATTATTCCTCTTTTCCATGCTGCATATAAATTTGCATTTATTTTTCAGCTGCGGTTGTGATCATGGAAACCAACCTAATTTCTAGACGCAAGGGATCTTGAGGCAAAGATAGTCCTAGTAAAAAAATAAAATAACTTTTCATAGGTCATTTCTGAAGCAATAACATTTCGGATGCTTTTTTTTTTGTTTGTCATGCCAGTGATTTATGGTATGTCAGTCATGAGGGAAAGCACACATTTCAGATTTTAATTACTAGACAATGTCCAGCTAAATGAAGGGGAGTTCAGAATGAGGTAGAACAGTGAATATTGCGTTTTTACTGAGCAGATATATAGTTCTCAAAGAGGAGTTACGGGGACCAAATGCATCACAGTGAAGACTGCTATATTCGCTGGTCACCCTTTTGTTGCATAATCTTGGCTCAGAAGTTGAGGTAAACTGAATGAAATTAAAGTTGGTCTTAAAAAATCAGCGTACGTAAAAATAATTTCAGTCATTCAGAAATTGCTCAGAGCGCATGAGGAGTCAGCTCTACACTATCGATACTTTACAGAGTCCATATAATGGCCAGAAAGGAGGGAAAATGATTTCAGTATTTAGTTGGTTGTGTGCAATATTTGTGTGCAATATTTAGAGTAGTCCGTGTGTATGTGTCTATAGACATATACAGACATAGACACACACGCACACGTGCACACCCATTCTAAAATTCTACCTCTGAAATTACAGGTGGAGCAGAAAAATCACAGCTGTGGAAATTGAGTAAGCTTGACTTTGTGGAACTGAACTACTCCGTATTTTCCTAAATAAAATTGGGTTTGTAAGTCCGAGGAAAGTCAGGATTTTGGAAAGGCAAGAGGAGAACTTGACTTCGTGAGAGGACCACCCACAACACCTATAACAACTTTTACACCAGTTACAGAAAGTCTTTCTCTCTGATTTGTATTAATGGATTAGTGGATTAATGATAAAAAAAAAAAAGGTTCCCGCCTGGGAAACCTAAATATAAAAAGGCCCTCCCTGCTTTTGGCCTGACGCTGCCATCTTGTGCAGGACACAGGGCTTGGTTAGTGGCGCATGGGGCTGGATTTCAAACTTCTCCTCGTGCCTGTTCTCATAGATACAACCTGAACTGCTACATATTGTCACCCTGGTCTATGAACTTAAACATGGGCTGCACCTCCTGAGATGTGCGTGTGCGTGTGCATGTGTGTGTGTGTACCTATCAGTAATGCCAAAGGCCTTTGACTCCTTTTCTGTTTGTTCAGCAACTCTTCCATTAGAGTCATACATGTCCTTCTGTAAGTCCACTTATATGTGGTAAACACCTTTTTTTTTTAAAGATTTTATTTATTTGAGAGCACGTGCACGCATGTGGGGTTGGGGGGGGCAGAGGGAGAGGGAGAAAGAATCCCAAGCAGACGCCCTGCTGAGCATGGAGCCCTACACAGGGCTCAACCCTGAGATCATGACCTGAACTGAAATCAAGAGTCAGACGCTTAACTGACTGAGCCACCCAGGTGCCCCTTTTAAAGAAATCTTTATGAAGATGCTACATCTTGCTCTCATTTTACTGGAGGTGGCTACTTTAGCCATGTGCACTGGTAGATCAGAAACAAGTTTGGGCTTAGGTGAGTTCCAGTATTTAAAAATATATAGATAGTCCTGGGGCACCTGGGTGGCTCAGTCGGTTGGGCTTCCGACTCTGGATTTCAGCTCAGGTCAAACTCAGGGTCCTGGGATCCAGCCCCACCTCAGGCTCTGTGTTCAGCGGGGAGTCTACTTGAGGATTCTCTCTCCCTCTCCTTCTACCCCTCTCCCCGCCCCCCCCCGACTTGGGCGCTCTCTCTAAAATAAAGAAATCTTTAAAAAATAGAGAGAGATAGTCCTTTAGAATGTCCATTCAGTCAGGCAGTTGGGTAGGGTATGAAATTTGCTTTGTTACCACCTGCTCTTGTACAATTAGCGTGTACAGGTTCATTTTGTTAGCCATGTTCTTCATTGTGACGAGAAGCTGGATTTCATAAACACTCAAACAAGACAGTCACTGAAAAGCCTCTTTTTTTGTGTTTATTCTCCAGAGTTGTCTTTTTGCTGCCAACTTAACCCATTTTTTCACCTTAGTATTCTGTAAATTTTGATTGAACAAACTCTTACCATTGTACCCCCAAAAAAGGTTTTTTTTGGTTGAGTCATAAATTTTCATCTTTCTCTGCGCTAAGAACTGTAGTTAAAGAAGGGGGATCCTTCAGCCTTTTCTCTCCAGGGAACAAACAAAGCCTTACTTGTTGGTAGAAAATTAGCAGATTTTGAACCACACTAGTTTTCAGCTTAAAGCGGATTCAATGCATGTGGCACTTAACGTTTTTGACAAGTGTGTGCAATTGACTATCTGGCTTCATTTTCAGTTGCAGTATTGTAGTATTTGCTTAGCATCTTAAAAACTCAAGCCCAGTTTTCCATCTCCTTTAAGACTCACCACCCATGTGGGAAAATGTAGGTGAGTGGAGTCTTAAAGAAGATAGAAGGGCTTTATTTAAAACGTTGCGCCTGATTTAAAACGAATGGTGAATTAACAACGTATTTTCATTCGTAGATTTTCCAAGAGGTAAAAAGCAGTGACATTGCCAAAACCTTCCGCAAAGCAATCAACAGGAAAGAAGGGATTTGTGCTCTGGGAGGCACTTCCGAGCTGTCCAGTGAAGGAACGCAGCATTCTTACTCAGGTAATAGTACGCGTTTCACATGTGTTAGGTTAATGCAGCGACCTAAGTAGGGTGCCTGCTATGATGTCAAGAAGGGGCGCTAGAAAAACATTGCTTCCTAATTAAGAATACAGCAGAAGCCCATTGTGGCACGTATTTAGACCTGGGACTAATACTTGCCATAACGGCATTGTAAGTATTTATTGTATGGCTTTGTTAGCTTGCAAGGCATATTCTACAATATGAGCAATATAGGCTTTATTATAGTAGAACTCTACAGGAATAAAAGTAATAATTTTTAAAGAATTTGGTAACTAACTTCTCTAAGGATCAGTTAACCCTGCTCTCTATTTTTTTGTTGTTAATTTTGTACTTCGTAATAGCCATGTTGTATTCAAGTATCTGGGTTTCCAAAATGGAGAACCCCATGTTTGTGACACATTAACTTTCAGCACTACTCTACAAATTATTTTAGGCTTTAGAGTCAACCTAGAGTGTGAACTAATTTCTTGTTATTCAACATGACTATAGAGGAAGAAAAATATGCTTTTGTTAACTGGATAAACAAAGCTTTGGAAAATGATCCCGACTGCAGACATGTTATACCCATGAACCCAAATACCGACGACCTGTTCAAAGCTGTTGGTGATGGAATTGTGCTTTGGTAAGATGTTGATTTTGTGTCCCGATTTCCTAAACAGCCTTCCACATAACTGATATATTGGTTTCTGGGTGCTCGACGGCTTCAGCTCGGGAAACAGTTAGAATTGAAAGTCGTCTGGGTGTGTCCAAGAAAGTACCACCAAGATACAAATCTAAAACTCACTCATTTAGACTGGGGACCGCTTTATAAGGAAGCTACCAGCTTCCAGTTTTTCTCATCACTTGAGCAAGCAGAACATGACAACTTTGTTGGACTTAAGTATGTCAGTGTCTACTTATTTTTAAAGTACCATAGCTTCAAAATACAAAGAGAACCTCCTCTTCAGTTCTCACTCTCCAATTACTTATTTCTGAAAAATCTGTTTGTCCCTGCTGCTGTGCCAGAGCCAACAGTATCTTGGCAGAAAGGATGTAAGATGATCAACACGTTGTCCGTTGATGGGCTAAGAGCATGCTCCACAATCAGTCTGCCTGGGTTCGTCTTCAGCCTCTGCCACTCAGGAGCTGTGTAAGACTAACCCAGCTGCAGTCAGGATATTCAAACCCCTTTGCATTTCACCTGCATCCACTGTGATCCCCGTTAAAAAGCGTAAGATAGCCCGTTTCGTCCATGTATAGGCACTAAAGAAATAATTCCCCCATGTGTTTTAATACAGAGAGATAATCACATGATGCTATTGATTTGATATTCAAATCTGACACAGGGGCGCCTGGGTGGCTCAGTCGGTTGAGCATCTGCCTTCGACCCAGGTCATGATCCCGGGGTCCTGGGATCAAGTCCCATGTTGCATCAGGCTCCCTGCTTTGTGGGAAATGTGCTTCTCCCTCTCCCTGTTTGTGCTCTCTCTCTCTCTCTCAAATAAATAAAATGTTAAAAAAAAATAAATCTGGGGGCGCCTGGGTGGCTCAGTCGTTAAGGGTCTGCCTTCGGCTCAGGTCATGATCCCGGGGTCCTGGGATCAAGCCCCGCATTGGGCTCCCTGCTCGGCAGGAAGCCTGCTTCTCCCTCTCCCACTCCCCCCTGCTTGTGTTCCCTCTCTCACTATGTCTCTCTCTGTCAAATAAATAAAATCTTTAAATAAATAAATAAATAAATCTGGCATGGAAAGAAGCATGGTTTTCCCTGTGCAGAATCATATATTTGGGGGCAGTATTAGAGACACCTAAAATGTTAGCATCTAAGTCCAAATTTTACGAAATGAGATTCGTCCAAAGAAATCACAGATTCTAGTCTAATTAGTAGAACCTTTCTGTCACCACTGGATTAGCGGCACCAAATATCATGCCTGCTCATCATTTAGGCTCTCAACAAATACGGTGACTGAAAGAATCTCATACTCAACAAATTTACCTCCTGTGAATAAATGGTCATTCTTATTTGTGAATTTTACAATCGAGAAGAGACACAGTTTCCGTGTGGGATTTTATCTGTTTTTAAAATGTATTCAGTAAGGTTTTTTCAATATCCAAGTTATTCATTCTTATAAAATGATGGGAATATACAAAGAAATTAAAATGAGAAAGAATGCCCCAATCCCCAACATAGAAATACCCACCTACTGTAAACATTTTGGTCTTTTTTTTCACGTGCATAGTTTTTTTGTTATCAACATGATAAAAGTCATATATTGCACTGAATTTTTCGGATTACATGTGAGATATGTCATGTGCCTTAAAACATTTGTGAATATTTACAGGCTCTTTAAAAGTAAACCAATTCCTTGCTTAATTTGTGTTTTAGTAAAATGATCAACCTTTCAGTTCCTGATACAATTGATGAAAGAGCAATCAACAAGAAGAAACTGACACCCTTCATCATTCAGGTACGCATTGATCTCCCTGCCCTCTTCCAGGAAACTGCCTTGTGAGGGCCTATTCTGTAGACCATCAGTTCTGCCCTTCGTATCTTCCCATTTAATTCCTATATTAACTCTTGAGTTTAGGACTATTATCCAAATTTGACAGGAGAGCTGGGACTCAGAAAGGCTCCTGAGCTTGCCCGGGGTTAATGTTGGAACTGAAGTTCAAATCCAGGTCTAACTCCAAAGCCCTGTGTTCTTCTCATTACACACTGTGTTCAAGCCTGCAGAAATAAGCAAAAATATTTAAGCTCTTAATTAATTAGCATGCTTAAGCAATGGAGCATTTTTCTTTTCCATCAAGTGAGTATTATACTCTGAGATAGCAAAATTCCCTCGGGCAAGAGCACCTCTTGGGATGTGGAGAATTCAGCTTCTAGAACTTTTTCAGATGCATGGAATAGACCTCTCATTTAGGCATTTTTAGAAATACAACGACTCAGGCGCCTGGGTGGCTCAGTTGGTTAAGCGTCTGCCTTCGGCTCAGGTCATGATCCCGGGGTCCTGGGATCGAGTCCCACATCAGGCTCCCTGCTCAGTGGGGAGTCTGCTTCTCCCTTTCCCTCTGCTGGTCTCTCTCTCTCTGTCAAATAAATAAATAATCTTTAAAAAAAATAGAAATACAATGACTCTTGGGGCACCCGGCTGGCTCAGTTGGTAGAAGATGCGACTCTTGATCTCGGGGTTGTAAGTTTGAGTCCCATGTCGGGTGTAGAGATTGCTTAAAAATGAAATCTTTAAAAAGAAAAAAAGAAATACAACCCTTAACCCGCATGGATATCCTGACTCTAGTCACTCAGCCTTTTCCTTTTGTGACAACGTCCGTGTACTTCAAAAGAGACCAAATAAAAATACCAAGTTAACTTCCCACGGAATTCTGGAAAAGACAGTAACAATAATAAGGCTGAGATTTGTTTTAGCTATGCCTTTAACACCAAAGTCTGGAGTTTGTTGCCTGGAAATTGTTTTCTGTGGATCATGTGTGACTGAAATTAATTTCCTCGTTGAGCATGATTTTCAGTAAAGGGAGTAGACTCCTTAAAAACTGGAAAGGTCAAGAAGCAAATGTGTACATTGGCTGTCTTGCAGGAAAACTTAAACTTGGCACTGAACTCTGCTTCCGCCATTGGGTGTCACGTTGTGAACATCGGTGCTGAGGATTTGCGGGCTGGGAAACCGCATCTGGTTCTGGGACTGCTTTGGCAGATCATTAAGATTGGTTTGTTCGCCGACATTGAATTAAGCAGGAATGAAGGTAATGGAACACAGTCATTATTCTGAAAGTTGTTTATTGGGTATTTTTTCCTGGTCACGCAGACTGTCGTGCTTTCACTTAATTGTGGTGATTAGATGATAACTAGAATTAACAGAAGGTAATGCTATAGTGTTGTTCTGGAAAACAGTCTAATTACAACTTTTCTTCTTTAGTAGTAATTCACATTTGCCTGGTGCTTTAGAATTCATTTTGTAATAAAGACACAAAAGCGCAGAGTTTAAGGAACATTCCCAAGGTCCCCAGCCTGGGTATCTTTTCTTTTCTAATCTGCCTGCACAGCTACCACCCCATCTTCACCCACAGATTGAGACCTCTTCAAACTAGTCTACCCCACCCTTGATGGTCCCATGTTTCCTGAACTTCTTACAGCATGGGGTTTCACATCACACCATGGATTTGTAGGGTGTGTAAGCACGTCCAATATAATTGTCATGTGTCCTGGGCAATACTACATGATCCTCTTCCTGCAAAGCTTAAAACATTAAACACCACTCCAGATAGTCTTATTTTATTCCAGAAATCGCTCTCTCAGTCCTAGTTACTTCTGGGGAATATGTATTTGGGGTTCTCAGTCTTTTCAAGGCCCCAGAATGTCTGTCGATGGTCTTATTTTGCACATCAATCCATGATAAGACTTTTTTGCACTTTTGAGACTGTTACACTTGCTCTTTCAATCCACTCAGAGGTACATATATTTGAACAAAGACAATTACTCTCGTTGCTGGCCTTCTGCACAGTGGCATTTGTCTTGTTAAAGAAGTTGAAGTCCGTTCAGAAAGGCAGAGGGGACAGCAAAATAAAATCACATTGGCTTATGTAGTAAATCAAATGACTTTTCTTTGAAAAGGTCTCAGGTGCATAGATATCAGGCTGTTTAGTCCTCCCTAGCCTTTGACGTGGTGGAGATGGGGAGCCAAAGGAGGGTCTTGGACAAGTGACCTGCTGCTTCTGCCCTGGCTTAAATCCCTCAGCGTCAATATGATGCGGCATGAAGCAGAGTCTGTGAAAGATGAAATTTGCCTGATAAAGGTGTTGCTTAGACCTCTTCAGAAATCAGGCAGTTTCATGGGGCGCCTGGGTGACTCAGTCGGTTAAGCGTCTGCCTTCGGCTCAGGTCATGATCTCAGGGTCCTGGGATCGAGCCCCGCATCAGGCTCCCTGCTGAGCGGGAAGCCTGCTTCTCCCTCTCCCTCTTTCTCTGTGCTCTCTCTCGCTCACTCTCTCTCTCTCTCAAATAAATAAAATCTTTAAACAAAAAGAAATCAGGCAGTTTCAGTCTTCTTGTTCAAGCTAAACCTCCTTTTATTTCATGGGAGGTAATTTTTGCGTTAGGACTCCACAACTTACTCCTAAAACAATGCCAAAATTTAGACTGTTCTCTCTGCAGACACCCCCTGCTTCTACCTACTCCCTATAGGGAATATTTACCAGAAACCCTTGGCTCCTTCTATACATTCAATTTAACAACAAAAAGTAACAGCAGCTTTTACATGTTAGGTGCTATAGAAAACGTAAAGTTAAATTATATCCCTTTAAAAATAGATTTAACCCAGGGCACCTGGCCGGCTCTGAGAGTTGGTGGAATGTTGCAACACTTGATCTCGGGGTTGTGGGTTTGAACCCCACGCTGGGTGCAGAGATTACTTTAAAAAATATTTTTAAAAATAGATTTAACCCTTTGAGAGTCAAATAATTACACTTAAATATAAATACCATAGTGTTTCGGGGTGCCTGGGTGGCTCAGTCTGTTGAGTTTCCAACTCTTGATTTTGGCTTAGGTCATGATCTCAGGGTTGTGGGATTGAGCCCCGAGGCGAGCTTTGGGGAGAGTCCGCTCGTCCCTCTCCCTCTCTTACTCCCCCCGCTCACACTCAGTCTCTCAAATAAATAAAATCTTTAAAAAAAAAAAAAAAACAAGGACAATTTAGGTAAACATACGACATAACGTAAAATGTTTTAAAAGCTGTAACTTATTTTCCATTTGGAACATGAAGACTAATAAATTATGTATTTGCTATGTATTCTCATAACAGTGTCTTTATCTAGATCATCATATAATTATCTACTAATATATTATCTTTTATTAGACTATCAGTACCTAAAAATGAGGAACTAGGTCAGACCAGTCATTGCACCTCTGTTACCGAACAGAGTGTCCAAAGACCGAATGAACTTGTAATGACCACTGTCATATAATATATTGGTTGTGGGGTTTGTGTGTTTGTTTTCCTTATAGCCTTGGCCGCCTTACTTCGAGATGGTGAGACTTTGGAGGAGCTTATGAAATTGTCTCCGGAAGAGCTTCTGCTCAGATGGGCAAACTTTCACTTGGAAAACTCGGGCTGGCAAAAAATCAACAACTTTAGTGCTGACATCAAGGTAACCGTGCAAAGAACCATCACGCCTTTGGAGGATACGATGTCTTGGATGACTTCCTCCCAGTTAGACAGAGGGAAAAGTCCTGCCAGGATATCGCCAGGCCTTGTTGGCCCTCGGCCCTGGTGGTAGATTTCGGGAGAGCTGAAACCTAGTGAACAGTACTAGCACCGAGTTTAACTTGCCTTCTCTGGGGAAGGGTCAAAGTATTATATAGTCCTGAGGCTTTCTATTCTGCCACCTGTTAAACATGGAGTATCAGAGGGTGGGCCATGACCATTCTCTTCCTAATTGCCTTTCCCAGACCACAGGGTACCTGTTAGTAAATCCTGGAAGAGAGAGAAAGGGCCCCAGGATTCTCCTTCCCCTTTCTTATTTGGCTTCTTTCTATCATGTGCTCCCACCTGTAGACATTGAGTTTATGAGGGTAGTGATGAACTCTTACATATGGCTGTCTCGTACCTCAGCCCCTGCCCTAGGGCCCTCTGACCAAAGCCCGCCTCCAACCACAAGACCTGCCACATAAAAGACCTACAAATATTTCTTGTGTTACATTTTGGCATTTGCTTCTCAAAGGCAGTAAGGAAAAAACTAGCAGAGGAAGGAGACATTGGTAGCTTCCCAGAGAGAGGGGGCCAAAATCACCACAGCAAAAAAAATTCTCATTCATTGACTCGACTCTCCCCCAAATCCAAGTGTTTGGGACACAGGGAACACATTCAAGGATCTTCACCAGATGTCACTGACCCACAGGGCTATGAAAACGATAGGCTGTGATCCTATTGATGTGCTCAGTGGGGAGAGGAAGTCGTGCGATAGTTGCATTACTGATTTCACCAGGGAAAATTAAGGATAGCTCCCAAATTATAAGACCAGCCGGCCTCCCACCCCTTCTTTTAACTTACACAAGATGTTTGGCCAGGTATATTTTTGCTTTATGCATGAGATGTGTTCCCGAAAACCACTCTTAAATGGATTTTCTGTTCTGGGACCTCTTTGAAATGTACAGGAGGAAATAGTGTTTAAAAATGGAGCCTGCCTTGAATCTTTTTAAAAAGCAAAGGATTGTTCAGTAATGTGAAAAAAGGCTTCAAGTGTAATTTTCACCTGTAAAGCCCTTTCCAGGGTCGAAAGACACTGCTGGGCCTGCTCTTTCCCCATTCTTCTCAAGGGCATAGGATTCGATTATGAGCTGTTCAGGCACCATTAAGAAGAAATTGTAAGCAAAAGCGCTTTCACGACGACGGTAATGCCCTCTTATGGGGAGGCAAATCCTGCGCCTGCTAATGGTGGGATCTGGGTTTGCAGTTCATGAATGGCTCTGAAGTCGATTTCACTCCCCTGATTTTCCCCACTGTTAGAATCATTTCTGGCATTCTGTATCCAACTCGCTTAGGTGGCTCATTTAAGATGCAGCTCCCAGAGATTTGTATTTGGTAGGTCTGGGGTTGGACCCAGTAATCTGTATATTGAACGGCTTCCCCCAGGGGGTTAAGATGCACATAATCTACAGAGTTTACTAGGAGAAACGTTCCTTTATAAGCCTGTCTGGACCGTCAGGGTTCAGTAATAGAAACTGATCACCGCTGGGAAGATCATCTTCCAATAGAGCAGGATTAAGGAGTCTTGACTCCAGGTTCAGTCCCCTAAAGGCAGAAGTTTACTTGACATGTGTGTTGAAGACGGTTATTAAGGGTTTGCCCCAGTACAGTGGTTCTCAAGTTGTATTCTGTAGAGGGTCCACACAGCCTGATTTCACCTAGCCTACCCCCATATGAGCAGCGCCACTTTTAGTTACTGGGATTCTAAGTAAAACATTCAAACAATGAATGAGTTCAGGAGCTTAAAACAAAAAAGAAAATCTTCAGGGAGCACCTGGGTGGTTCAGTCAGTGAAGCGTCTGATTCTTGATCTCAGCTCAGGTCTTGATCTCAGGGGTCATGAGTTCAAGCCCCGCATTGGGCTCCATGCTGGGTGGGGAGCCTACTTAAAAAAAAATATCTTGTTTGGTTAACTATATTCAGGTCATACAGGGTTAAACGTTATTTCACCAACTCAAGAGTTACTCATTTAAAAAATGTCATTTAAATTTACAATTAAATACATCTTTAACATAGCTAATCTCTTCTCCATAGGTTATGGTATATATTGTGTTTTGTAATGATGTAACCTGTCTGTTTTCTCTTTCCCTATGCTTCCTGGATTTCTGCTCCTGCTTTCTTTTCTTGCTTGTTTTATCTACCAAGCTTATTGACTTCAGTAATTCAGTGAAGGTACAGAACTAGTTAATGTGTTTACTAGCATTATTGTATTGGTAATGTTAATCGGTTGTAAAGTCATGATAAAATCCAGTTATCCATATTCGAGACAGACATTAGGCCAGATAGATGGGCTTTTCTGGGGGAAAGATCTGTTAGATTAGAAGACAGAGATTTGTGCCATATATTCTCACAAAATCCAGTGCAAATATCCTACCAAACATGGGACAATGGGATACATTCATTCTTTGTAGATGTGATCTCACGGAGATTTTCAATTCATTTGTAGGATTCCAAAGCCTATTTCCATCTTCTCAATCAAATTGCACCAAAAGGACAGAAGGAAGGTGAACCACGGATAGATATTAACATGTCAGGTTTCAATGTAAGTATAGGTGTTCATTTGAATTCTACAGTCTTACAAAATGATTGTCAATTTCTTCTAAATAACAAGAATTTTTATAATTGCTTGTAATGGTGTTAAAAATTTTGAGCATTATTTTATAATTTATTGCTGTGGGTATAATTCAAAGGCAGAAAGAGTAGCTTTGGTGGAGTTTGATAGTTTATTAATGGGATCCATAATGATGGCACTATTGGTTTATATTGATTGCATAAAATATGCAAAGCAAGGGTGGGGAAATAAGGGCTAGAAACTAACCTTTTCCAAGTGTTTGGATTATAGTCACAGTGAGAGATGTAATGACAAGCTATTCGTATATGCATCTGTAATATTCCTGTGTTGAGAGTAACATGAATATGTTTACAAACTGCGGATCCCTGAAATCCAGCTTGGGGACTCACTCATGGACCATATTCCCTGGTTACATCACTCAGTTGTTCAGTGACCTTCCCCAAATTGGATCTCACTTTGCTCATCCATAAATTGGGCTAGACGATTTCGTCTCAAGTTTCTAGGATCCCCTGGTGCGTTCTTTGTACCCATTAGATACAGAATGCCTTGTACTAATTTAGAGAATCCGTATTTCTAGCCTACTAGGCAGTAGGATCGAGTAGATAACACGGGCTAAACCACTTACACTGCCCTTATCAGAACTGAATTTGTAACTGACTTGTGCGCTTACATTGCTGTCTGTATGTTGGACGTGAGACTCTGGTTCGGGTGACTTGGTATGGATAGGGAGCTGTCCTGTGCGCTGGGGAGCTGTCTGGGCAGGCTCGCTGGGTGACTGGCAGCCAGTACACTAACTGATTCTGATTTCCAGACAGCTCTTCTCCATTCAGTCTTCCCTGGCTGATCTTCAAACACTCCTCTGACTCTTCCCTCCCCAGAATCCTTCAAGGATTCCCCATTGACTCTAGACTTTAGTCTCAAGTGTTCTGCTTAGCATTTAAGGCCCTCCACAGTCTTGCTCCAGGTCTGCTAGCGAGTGCTCTTTCCCATTAGTCTCTACCCGCATCCCCTCACCCCTGCCCCCAATACTCATTTTACCTCTGAGCCTTTGCTCACACTTTTACCTTGTTGGTCAGTGTCCTTCTTCATCTTTTTCAGCCTTATTACCTTCTTTAGGGCCTAACTGACTGATAATTGATTTTTTTTTAATATCCATTATCACATCCGGTTTTCTCATGACCCTTTGTAATGCCTTCTGGCCCCCATCCCAGGCAACCACTCATTTGTTTTCTTTCACGTTATATTAGTTTGAATTTTTATGTTTTATATAATGGACCCCTACAGTATGTATCCTTTTTTTTTGGTCTAGCTTCTTTCACTCAGCATAATATTTTGATATTCATTCATGTTGTCACATGTATCATAAATGCATTCCTTGTTTATTCCTGAATTATATGCCGGTGAATGGAGATACCACAGATTTGTTTACACATGCACTTGCTGATAAGCATTTGGATTGTTTCCAGTTTGGGGCTATTACAAATATAGCTGCTATTGAGCATTCATACAGAACTCTTTGTATAAAGATATGCATTCATTTCTCTTTGGTAAATACCTAGGAATGAAATGGCTGAGTAATTGGGTATGTCTATGTTTGACTTTTTTAGGAAGCGGCCAATTCGTTTTCCAAACTGGTTGTACCATTTTACATTGCTACCGGCAATATATATATAAAAGTTCAGTTCATCCACATCCTCACTAACACTTTAGTGTGGTTAGTCCTTTTAACTTGAATCATTCTAACAGGTGCCGAATGATCTGTCATTGTGGTTTTAATTTGTATTTCCCTAATGACCTATGATGTTGAACATTTTTAATGTGGTTATTTGCCATCTATGTATCGTCATGTTCAAACATTTTGCCCATTTTTAATTGCATTGTTTGTTTTCTTATTAGCCAGTTTTGAGTGTTTTTATGTATTTTGGAGACAAGTCCTTGATTGGATATGTGATTTGCAAATATTTTCTCTCAATGTTTTTCAAAGAACAGACGTTCTTAATTTTGGCAGAGTCAGATTTAGTCATTTTTTCTTTTATGGATCATGCTTTTGATGTTGTATATAAGAAATTTTAGCCTAACGCAAGGTCACAAATATTTCTTCCTGTGTGTTCTCCTAGAGGTTTTATAGTTTGAGGTTTTACATTTAGAAATATGTTTGGGGTTAACTTTGAATATGGTGGGAAGTGGGGCTGGAGTTATTTTTGCATATATGTTTTTTTATTTGATTATTTTTTATTTTACTATTGTCTATTTGACTATTTAAATTTTTTTTTGTTTCTGTCTACTCTAAAGCTTCCTCCTATTCCAATATTATCAGTGCTTCATTAGAAATGCCAAGATGATCAATAAAGAAAGGATTTTAAAATAAGTTGGTAAATAGCATACAGCAAACAATATTAAAGTAATAACTGACAGGTTACAAGAAATAAAATAGGCTCCATGAGAGGAACTCACTATGCTCAGAGAGAACCCTGAAGAAAGGTTGAATCCCACTCAATTGCCCATCTGCTGGTGGTTACTGATTGTTTTGCAGAAGGTAACAAACTAAATACACATTGTTCTGGAGTCCTGTACAATCAAGGCACCTCACTGGAGCTTAAAAAAACTAATTAAAGATAGCATCACCCATTGAAGACAAAGTTAAGACTGTCAAATTACACATTCTGGGCAGCTTTAGTTTAAAAGTAACATTCCTCAGGTTTCATTTATTTTATCTCTTCTTTTCCCACCAGACTGTAAAACCCTTTCTCCCATGACACCGTTCCGCAGAAGTGCTCACGTTTGCCCCGGGGCAAAACTGTATTGTGTCGATGTAGAAAGTGCCCAGAGTGCCACTCTGTTCCTTTTCAAGTGTAGGTCACTAGAAACAGAAGATCCAAAAGCACCCGTTCCTCCCGCGGCTCCAGGTTTTTCAGTTGTAGCCTTGGGAGGTGGGAATAGTGAGTGCCTGAGAAACTGTATTTTTGACATCAGGCTGAAATGATTGGATAACTTAAATTCTTCACCAAACCCTGTGTTAATCCAAAGCTGGGCATTCATCTTGGGGGGGGGGGGGGAGGCGGGTAACAAGTTAGGAGTCATGGGAATTAGTTGGAAGTAAGTATTCTTTACAGAAATGAGCAACTCTGCTTCTGCCTGGGTGGAAATGTTAAGTCAAATAAACCGTAACCAAAAAAGAAAAAAAAAAAAAATCCTTGCGGAGGAAAACTACAATTTGAAATACACAATTTAAACCTGAAATTAAATTACTGGAAACTGCTAGTCTTGATGATTATTTTTTAAATATTTTCTCATAATTTCTCTATCTTTTTCAGTCTTATGCCTTCTTTAGGGCCCACTTGAAAAATCGCAACAGTTTTAGCTTTTTTCTGGAGTTTTCGCAGGGGAGATGTAATCCTATTTGAAGTAAATGCACTGTCCTCAGCTAAATGATCTGGTGCCACCTAGCGTGTTTTTTAGGTACTGCATGCAAATACGGCCAACTTTTTCTGCTGTTGTATTCAAAACAATTTTATAATAAGTACCATATGTTGGCCAAGAGAAAGTAGAATTGTATATCCAGCCTATCATTGTAGGGGAACATGTCTATATTTTTAGTATAGCCTTTTAAAAGATGCCTCCTTACTTTACTTCAACAGGAAACAGATGATTTGAAGAGAGCTGAGAGTATGCTTCAACAAGCAGACAAGTTGGGGTGCAGACAGTTTGTCACCCCTGCTGATGTTGTCAGTGGAAACCCCAAACTGAACTTAGCCTTTGTGGCTAACCTGTTTAATAAATACCCGGCACTAACCAAGCCCGAGAACCAGGATATTGACTGGACTCTGTTGGAAGGTAATTGAAGGTTTCTCACATTCTAATGTGCGGGACCACAGACCAGAAATACACAGGCCACGATGATTCCAGGATCTTGACTTAATAAGTTTCCTTCTCCACTTTCCCTTAGCACATCTCTGCTGGAAGTAGACCCGAGGGCTGAGTAAAAAGTGGCAGCTGATAGAAAAGGGTGATACCGGGAAACTTGTAGTCAAGAATCACCTAGCTTAAGGCCACTTAGTAAACCATTGTTTTATTTTAATATTTTAGAAATAGATCATCTTTAAACCCCTCACCAGAAAAAGGTATATATGCATTCAATTTCACCTATCAGTTCACAGTATTATGTCATTCTTCCACAGTCAGACTAACCAGACAGCACTAGCCCCAGTTCCTTTTCTACTCATCTACTCAAAAAATCATAATAGGGAGTGCCTGGCCGGCTCGGTCGGTAGAGCGTGCGACTCTTGATCTCAGGGTCATGAGTTAGAGCCCCACACTGGGTGTGGCGATTACTTAAAAATAAAATCTTTAAAATGATAATAATAATGGATGGCAATTATTTAAGTTTGGGGAAGGCAGAGTTTACCTTTTCCAGATTATATATGTATGAAGTATAAGATTCAAATATGAACAAATGTAGTAGTCATTCCTTGACCATCCACTGGCAGGACTATAAAATCTTTACATTTTATGCTTTTCAAGTTTTACGGAACTTGTTGCTGTGATATAGGCATGTGAAAGGAGTGCTCGTGTGTAGCTTAAAATTTATAAATGTGTAGACGGAAAGTGTAAATTCATGAGTATAGAGGGTTCATATGACCACCCCCCAAAATATTTTTGATTCCCCCCCAATTTTTTTAAATGTAAAACTGATCACATCAGTTACTTTTGAGGTATGGGGACTTGGGGAGATATTGGGGAAGCCTTAGAAGGGGGAGGAGATTATAAAAAATTCATAAACCTCTAAATTGTTTGATTATAAAGTTGTATTCTTCAATTATAAAATAAATTCAACAGATTTTTTTAAAGAAGGCTGTACCTAGAGAGAATGCATTTAGAGAGAATGTCTAGAGATTCATATTGGAGAAAACCTCTAGGTTTGTACAGAGGAAATGAAGTAATCTTAACTATGAATTGATATGATATGCACATATACAAGGTGTTTAATTAATATATACATTTTGTGAATATTCTTACTAGGAGAAACTCGTGAAGAAAGAACCTTCCGTAACTGGATGAATTCTCTTGGTGTTAATCCCCATGTAAACCATCTCTATGCGTAAGCCTTTGTACTGTTATTATCTGTTAGGAACATCGTGAATGGATGCCACAGAAGGAATTACAGCTCTAAACATTTTCTAGATGTTCGTTTACACTGGCTATTTAGATCGGAAGATGTTGAATGGTGACATCCATTATCATTTTCCGAATACACAGAAGCCCAGATTCTTTCTTTACATGATCATTAAGTGAAAGAGTGTATGAATGTCTTTCTAACACCCTACGGAATAGCCTTTATATTTTGAAAAGAGACCGGGGAATGCCTTAAGTACACCATCCATGATGTCTTGAGGCCTTTGTACTCACTGTTCTCTCAGCCTGGAATGTTCTTTTCTGCCTCAAATGCCTTATTCCCTTACTATATTCAAGCCACTAATTCAGGCCCTGACCACCACCTAACACTCCGTAACCCTAACCCTGGTTCTTTTCATCTTCATAGCAGTTATATATACCCCCAAATCAAATTACCTATTGATCCATATACTTGTTTATTATCTCTCTCTCTCTCTCTCTCCCCCCTGAGTCTAGTGTAAGGCCAAGGATTTTCATTCTATGTGCCCAGCTTCTAGAATAGTACCTTGCAAATCAGAAGCTTGCGATAAGTATTTTAAGTGAACGGGATGGTGTTAGCTCTATTTTTTAGGACAGATTGATAGAAAATATGAGCCTTGGGTATTATCTGTGGTTTTATATGTTTTAGTTGCCAGTGTACTGTTATTGTTTTTAAGGAAACAAAGGCCCAGCTGTCTAAAAACACTGATTAAATTATTTTTAAATCTTTAGTGACCTGCAGGATGCCCTGGTAATCTTACAGTTGTATGAACGAATTAAAGTTCCTGTTGACTGGAGTAAGGTTAATAAACCTCCATACCCGAAACTTGGAGCCAACATGAAAAAGGTAGATCATTAAGTTGCTGTATACATTTGTCACAGGCTATTTTAATTCTGTTTGTTTCTTTTGTTTGGAAAACTCTTGCATCTGAGCTTCTTGAGAACAGGAACCGTGTCTTAACTTATTTTGATGTGCTAAGTGCCCAGCATCGTGCATGCGTACTCACATGTGTATCCAGATAAAGCAGATGAAAAATCCTCAACCATTGGCTTTTTGTGGGTTTACAGCTAGAAAACTGCAACTATGCTGTTGAACTGGGGAAGCATCCTGCCAAATTCTCCCTGGTTGGTATCGGAGGGCAAGACCTGAACGATGGAAACCAAACTCTGACTTTAGCTTTAGTCTGGCAGCTGATGAGAAGGTATGGTACTCAGTTTTCACTGTTTAAGCTCCACTGTTCTAGCAGTCTGTGATCCAGCCCTTGTTATTTTCAGGTAGACGTGTCAATGACTACGCCCTGGAAACTTGTATTTAGACTCTAAAGTGAGCTTAGGTAACAGATAGATGCAAAAATTCTGAACAGCCCATGTATCCGTTTGAAAAAGACTTCTTGGGGCGCCTGGGTGGCTCAGTCGGTTAAGCGACTGCCTTCGGCTCAGGTCACGATCCCAGGGTCCTGGGATCGAGCCCCACATCGGGCTCTCTGCTCAGTGGGAAGCCTGCTTCTCCCTCCCCCACTCCCCCTGCTTGTGTTCCCTCTCTCGCTGTGTCTCTCTCTGTCAAATAAATAAATAAAAATCTTTAAAAAAATAAAAAAATTAATTTGTACAAACCTGAAACTCTTGTATCTCAGGTGTTTTCACTTTGAAGCTACCTTTATACCATTCCGGTGGGTTATCAGTCCCATCAAGAGAATGGGAATGGGGTGCCTGAATGGCTCAGTCATTAAGCGACTGCCTTCGGCTCAGGTCACGATCCCAGGGTCCTGGGATCGAGCCCCACATCGGGCTCTCTGCTCAGTGGGAAGCCTGCTTCTCCCTCTCCCACTCCCCCTGCTTGTGTTCCTGCTCTCGCTCTCTCTCTCTCTGTCAAATAAATAAATAAAATCTTCGAAAAGAAAAGAAAAAGACCTCTTAACTAGAATGCTGACACGCATCCATTATAACCGAGTACCAGCCAAAACAGCTTCTTTTAGGTCATTGTCACTGTCGGACTGGTACAAAAGGTGCATTTTTTTTTTTTTTTTTCCTCATGAAGTACATTGGGACCTTTTCTTCCACTTCTCCTTCTAGATATACCCTCAATGTTCTGGAAGACCTCGGAGATGGGCAGAAAGCTAATGATGACATCATTGTCAGCTGGGTGAACAGAACATTGAGTGAAGCTGGAAAATCAACTTCCATTCAGAGTTTTAAGGTAAGACTTGCGCGCATTTGATGATTAAACGCCATGTGTGCCAGAAAGGATCAGTAATTTAGAAGGCCAGGCTTTGGTTGGTTTGTCAGTGATTTAATCACATGTTAATTCGTACAAACCTGAAACTCTTGGATTTATTGTCCTTGGACACTAGGACAAGGCGATCAGCTCCAGTTTGGCAGTTGTGGATTTAATTGACGCCATCCAGCCGGGCTGCATAAACTATGACCTTGTTAAGAGTGGCAATCTGACAGAAGACGACAAGCACAATAATGCCAAGTAAGAGACACTGACGATAATGATGATTAATACCCACTCTGCGTTCTCGCTCAGGTTCGGCCACTTTACGGGTGGTGTCACCTAAGGGGCGCCTAGGGGGCTCAGTCGGTTAAGCATCTGCCTTCGGCTCGGGTCATGAGCTTGATCCCAGGGTCCTGGGATCGAGCCCCGCGTCAGGCTCCCTGCTCAGTGGGGAGTCTGCTTCTCCCTCTGGCTCGTGCTCTCTCTCGTTCACTCTCCACTTGGAGCCTCAGACTCCTCATCAGTACATATGGGAGCAATACTACTTACCTTAGACATTTTGAAATGAATAGGCACTCAGTCAGTTGTTGCTTCAGGGAATTACCGAAATAATGTAGTTTATGTTCATCTTACTACAAGGAGAAAATGGGCTAAGAATATTCATGCCGTAGATAAGAATATTCTTCTGCCTCACTCTTTTTTGAAACGCGTTATTTACGGATGTCTTTTTTCACTATGCACAGATCGCCTTTACTACATACGTTGAGTTTATTATCTTGGTCCCTGAATGAGCAGGATGCTTAAGCCTCCACTGAAACTATGCCTTGAAAGTTTTTTGTGGGGTGGCGGGTGGCTCAGTTGGTGAAGCGTCTGCCTTTGGCTGAGGTCATGAACCCGGCGTCTTGGGATGGAGTCCCGCGTCGGGCTCCCTGCTCAGCGGGGAGTCTGCTTCTCCCTCTGCTCCTCTCCCTGCTTGTGCTCTCTCTCTAAAATAAATAAATAAAATCTTTTTAAAAAAAGAAAGTTTTTTGCATTTCAGCAATATTGAGAAGGGCTTTTCCACCTGTCACTTCCCTTCTTCCCCAAAGACCTAGACTGTGACCTGGTTTCGCAGGCAACCCATGAAAGCTTGACTAGCATACACTGGAAATCAGCCCACTGAAAACCTTCCTTTTTCAGAAACGATCGTCTTTAAAGATTTGTGTTACAAAACCCCTAGAAATGTCTCCTGTATTAAGTGAAGGGCGCTCCAGCAGATTTCCCTAGCTGGACACATCAGTTCTTTCTTCCCTTACTTTGTGTACCCTTTCCATTCCTTGCTCTGACCACTCTGTCCCCACATCTTGTAGACTCTACCCACCCCACCCCCGCCCTGACTGTATGGAAGAATTCATTGCATCTCCCAAAGCAGCTTGGATTTGAATATATGACATAGACTTCCGTCCCCTATCTCTAGGATCACACGAGAGCATCTGTTAACCCGTCAACATGCTCAGTGAAAATATCAACATCGATCATACAGCCGATCTGGATAATTATATATATTTTTTTCTCATCTTCGGTATCATGTCAGTGCTCCAAAATTAATTCTCATTGCAGAAAAGGGGTGAATAAAATCAGTCCCAAGCAGTAGGGCTGAAAAATCGGATGTCACTTAAGACTGACCTCAAAAACAAAACAGAAAACAACAAAAAGTAAAATCGTGCCGCTCTGAAGTTTCAATATGAACGTTTCACATCCCAGCCAAATGACTTTACAAGAGGAAACAGATGTCTCCTATCATGTCCTTGACTAACAAGAGGTTCGTCTTGATTTTTGTTTCCTCCACCAATAGGTACGCCGTGTCAATGGCTAGAAGAATCGGAGCCAGGGTGTATGCTCTCCCCGAAGACCTTGTGGAAGTAAAGCCCAAGATGGTCATGACCGTGTTTGCGTGCTTGATGGGCAGGGGGATGAAGAGGGTGTAAAATAACCAATTCGAATAAAAACAACCTTGCTCCCAGGTGCATGATTAGCAGGTCAACTCTTTCCAGGGGAAGTGCTCATGGCTTAAGGAACTGATGGTCATTGAAAGGACTCAGAGTTTTGATGAACAAGACTCCTCATCTTGAGAGCTCACAGGGGAAAGAGTTTTAATGGCAACAACTCCTCTTTCCCGTAGTCAAAGTTGGATTTGTCAGGCACCCCTGAAATGCGCTCACGGCCAAATCATTTACTCTCTCTCCTCCTAGATGGCTGCCCCTGACATTTCCCATTGCTGTATGTCGTCTCTGTGTATCTTTGCCCCCCCCTTAGAATGTCCACCTCTTGGGACTTGCTTAGATGATCGGATATGAATATTGTTAGACCATAATTTTGTGTTTCCATCCAGGATGCTAGTTCTTACTCGAGAACTGGGCTCAGAGGGTATCTGGATAGGAGTATCCTTTGCTTATCTTTGTAGTACTGAACATTGGCAGAAGTAACTGGCTGTGCAGAATGTAATAGAAGCTTTTCGTATTCTTTTATTCTTAAAATCAGTATCTTTTTACAGTATTCTTTCTACGTGATCTTTTTTGTACATTTAAGAATATTTTGATTACATTAAATGAGACTGCTGATTTTGCTACTTTTTTTAAGGGGTCTTCAAGTAAGTAAAAACCATACATTGTAGGTAGAGGAAAGGTGTCCCTTGATTTTGCATCGACCCTCTCACACCCAAGTTGTAAACAGCTGACATATTTTGTCTTCAAACACTTGGTTCCATATATGCTTATTTGTTTTAAAAGCCTGTATCATCAAACTCTCTCTTTAGATTTAAAATGCTGTTGAATATGACACTTTTGAGGAGAGAGTGCGCTCAGGATGCAGACAGGAGACGGTAGGCCAAGCATGCTAAGCGTACCATAAATTTTCTAATTTTCCACCTAAAACAAGGAGACGTGGTCACTAAAAAATAAAAATATATATGTAGGACGTAATGTACTCTTGCTTTGTCAAGCTGTTTGCTATAGTTTCCAAGATCATAATGTTACTCTAACTCTGAAAAGTGATGTAATCTGGTAGCAATGTATTAGTTCAAATAAAGGCATTTACATAATAATCAGTCTCCTCATGTTTCCGCCCCTTCGTGGTTTGCCAGTCAAGTTTGCCAGATTTTTTTCCCCCCAATATTCTCTTTTTCTGGTGTACTGTACAAAATGACGTCTGTTCAATTTAAGCTCGTGGAGCTGAATTACAGGGTCTGAATGAAGAGGAGTCCCAATGGGGTCAGAGGGTTTTCTCCAACTTACCATGATGGGGGGGATCCGGATAACCAGTGAGGGGAGATGGTTTCTGGCAGGCTTTCTTACCCTTCTCGCCCTCAACATTTGAGGGGCCGGCTAACTCTTGCTGGAGCGGGGAGGGGCTGTCCTATGCATTGCAGGAGGTTTCACTGGCCTCCCTGGCCTCTACCCCTGAGAGGTCAGTAGCTCAGCCCCGGTGTGTAGAACAAATATGTCTCCAGACAACATGGCCAGAGGTCCCGTGCGAGGCAAAATCATCCCCAGTTGACCACCAGTGGTTCATGGTAGCATTTTAAGGCTTTGTCTGAGTGAGTAATACATAATCCGATCCTTTGACAAACTGCATGGTTATGGTGTAAATAACTGTATTTATAGCTTGAGTAAGAAAGATTTTTCTGAGTATGATACAAACCCCAAAGACCTAAAATAGAAGAATAAGAAATTTGACAGTTCTGCTTTGGCAAAAAAAAAAAAAACCAAACCCACAATTATATAAATCAATACAATAAGCAAAGTCAAAGTATAGATGGGTGGGGGGGGTGGCGGTTAGTTCCATTGCCTTAGTCCATTTGGGCCGCTATAACAAAATACAGACTAGGTAGCCTATAAACAACACATTTTTTTTTTTCACAGTTGTGCAATCTGGGAAGTCCAAGATCAAGGTGACAGATTGGCGGTGTGGTGAGGGCCTGCTTCCTGGTTCATAGAAGGCCATCTTCTAGCTATAACCTCACATGGAGGTAGGCGCAAGCGAGCTCTCTGGGGTCTCAGATGAGGGCACGAATCCCATTCACAAGGGCTCCAGTCTCATGACTTAAGGCCCCACCTCCTAATACCATCACATGAGAGATTAGACTGGGGGGAGACACAAACATTTGGTCTATAGTACCCATATGATAGGTTAATTTTCTTAATATAAAAACAGCTTTAATGAATAAATAAAAGGCAAGTCTTCTGCAAACATATACCAGAGTAACCGGTAAGGACAATCCCATCTTAAGACCTGTCTTCTGCTAAAGAAAAAATTCCATTAGGGAAGTGGGCAGGGGGGCCTAGCTGGCTCAGTCAGTGGAGCCTGCGACTCTTGATCTCAGGGGTTCTGAGTTCGAGCCGCATGTTGGGTGTCAAGATGACTGAAAAATAAAATCTTAGAAAGAAAGAAAAACGGGCAAAGGAGTTGATTACCCAATTCAAAAAATTATAATTGGCCAATGAACATAAAAAGGGAATGCTGATTCTCAGAAGTAAGGAGGGTTATGCCACTGAAACCAAGAACTGCTTTTTTTTTTTTTTTTTTAGTAGACTATTTTTAGAGCAGCTTTAGGTTCAAAGCAAAATTAAGTGAAAGATACAGCAGGGACCACCCGCTGCCAACACACATGCATAGCCTCTCTGATTATCAATGCTTCCCCTGGAGCGCTACATTTGTTAAAACTGATGAACCTACGGGTGCCTGGGTGGCTCCGTTGGTTAAGCTGCCTTCAGCTCAGGTCATGATCCCCGGGTCCTGGGATCGAGTCCTGCATCGGGCTCCCTGCTTAGAGGGGAGTCTGCTTCTCCCTCTGCCTCTGCCCCTTCCTCCTGCTCGTACTCTCTCTCTGGCTCTCAAATAAATAAATAAATAATTCTTAAAAAATCGATGAACCTACATTGACACATCATAATCACCCAAAGTTCATAGTTGGCATTAGGGTTCCCTCTTGGTGGTGTACATTCTGTGGGTTTTGACAAATGTATAATGACCTGTCCACCATTACAGTATCCTAGAGAATAGTTTCACTGCCCTAAAAATCCTCTGTGCTCTGCCTATTCAGTCCTCCCCATCCACTAACCCCTGGGAACCACTGATCTTTTCCCTGTCTCCTTAGTTTTGCCTTTTGCAGATATCCTATTTTTAGAATCATACAGTATGTAGCCTTTTCAGATTGGTTCTTTCACTTCGTAATACACATTTAAGAGAACTGCCTTCTTTATGAACTGCCTTAAATTGATTTAAAAAAAAGTGATTAAAATGATTGATAAATTTTCTGTTGATGAAGGTATGTGAATACGGGCATTCTCCAACACCCAGATGGAAGAATGATCAGTTTACAGTTTGTTGAAGGCAATGTGGTAATTACAGTCAAACTGAAAACTGTCCTATCCTTTCACCATCAGTTGGTTTTCTATAGTTAAGAGTCTGTTTCTTGTTTTGTCTCTTTTTCTTTGTTGGTTTGTTTCTTAAATTCCACACAGGAGTGGAATTGTATGGTATATTACATATATAATGTCAGGAGAGTTAAAATTTGGAAATATACTATTACCATAATCAGGCAAATAACAGATAACACTTTTTAACCTCCAGAGAAGTTGAGTACTACAGTGAACACCTATATATTCTTCACCTACACTCACCAATTGTTAACATTTTGACACATTTGTTTTCTTTGTGTGTTTGTGTGTGTGTGTTTCCTTTGTGTGTGTCTTGCTGAACCATTTGAAAGTAAGTTGCAGACCTCGTGATGTTTTACTCCTAAATACTTAAGCATAAATCTTCTGAGAACAAGGATATTCTCCCACATAATTACAATAACATTGTCATATCTCCAAAATGTAACATAGAGGGGTGCCTGGGTGGCTCAGTCAGTTAAGCATCTGCCTTCAGTTCAGGTCATGATCCCAGGGTCCTGGTATCGAGCCCCACATTGGGCTCCCTGCTCAGTGGGGAGACTGCTTCTCCCTCTCCTGCTCCCCCTGCTTGTGCTCTCTCTGTCAAATAAATAAATAAAATCTTAAAACAACAACAACAACAAAATGTAACATAGATATCACACCTAATAAGAGTCTACATTCAAATTTTCCAAATTATACCAAAAATATGTTTAAGGATGTTCTTAATAAAAATGCACACATTATATTTGATTGTCAAGTCTCTGTTCTGCAAGATTTAAGATACTGGAACAATCTTGCATTTTCTTGTCTTTTGTGCCTTTGATATTTGTTAACAGTTCAGACCCATTTTGTTGTAGAATGCCCCATACTCTGGATTTGTCTGATAGTAAAAAGAAAGAAAAAAAATATTCTTGACAATTAATAAGGCAAAATAATATTTCAAAACCTGGTATAAATGAGCACCTGGTATGAGTTTGTGGGGTTTGATAAATGGGTACAGTTGAAAAGATAACATGGCTTTTTTCAGGGCTGAATTGTTTTACATTTTTATTTTGAAATGATTATAGGTTAATAGGAAGTATTTAAAAATGAACAAAAGGTCTCATAGACCCTTTATCAAGTTTCATCCAATAATGATATATAGCTACAGTACAAATATCAAGAACCAGGTGGGCAAAATGGGTGAAGGGGGTCAAGAAGTACAAACTTCCAGTTTTAAAATAAGTCATGGGGATGTAACATACAGCATGGTGACAATAGTTAAAAATAGTGTATAGCATATTTGAAAGTTGCTCAAACAGTAAATCTTCAAAGTTGTCATCACAAGAAAAACTTTGTAATTGTATGTGGTGATGGTTGTTAACTAGACATTGTGGTGATCATTTCACAATACATGCAAATATTACATCATGACATTGTGCACCTGCAAATAATATAATGTTGTCAATTAGATCTCAAAAAAACAAACAAAACAAAAAGCCCCAGGAGCTAGAAAGGAGTAAACAGTGAAAACTGTGGGGGGAAGATAACAAGAAAAACGTAAGAAATTGACATCGGTGTAATCCAGAGCTTATTCATATTCCACCAGTTTTACGCGCATTCATTTGTGTGTGTGTGCGCGTGTGTGCGTTTGTGTGTGCCATTGTATCATGTGTAGATTCATGGAACAACCAGCACAGTCAATGCTCCCTAGTGCTACCCCTTTAAAGCCACAACTATTACCCTTCATCCTTAACCCCGGGTCTATTTGTAAGTTCTCTATTATTTTTATCAATCTGTGTGTCTAACCCTCTGCCAATACCACACTGTCTTTATTAATGTAGCTACATAATAAGCCTTGACATCAGGTCAAGTGATTCTTCCCAGTTTATTTTTCTTTTTCGAAATTGTTTTAGCTATCCTAGATCCTTTGCTCTTCCATATACATTTTAGAATAAGCTTCTTCTGTATGTCTACAAAAAATTTTTTGCTGGAATTTTGATAGGAATTGTGTGAGATCTATAGATCAATTTGGGGAGAAATTTGACATCCTTACTAGGTTAACTCTTCCAGTCCATGAGAGCATGGTATATCTCTCCATTTATTTAGGTCTTTGATTTCTTTAATCAGCACTTTAAAAAGTTTGAGTATACAAAGTCCATACTTTTTTTTTAAGTTTATACCTAAGTATTTCCTTTTATTTGGAGTGAGGTTTGGTGTAAATTTTTTGGGACTTTCTACAATCGTGTATGTAATCTGCAAATAGGAAATGTTTCCTTCCAATCTGAAAATTTATTAAGAGGGTAGATCTCAGGTTAAATGTTCTTACCACAATAAAGTCAATTTTTTAAAAAGACAAAAACAGTCATTGCTTATTTAATGGGAAGTGGTCATCTGTCCTTTATATACCTGTATATACCTTCCTAGAAACACTGCATGGGAAGGTATATTTAAAGGACCAACAAGATGGAGACGACAACCACTTCCTGGAAAACATAGTATTTGTGAAAGATTTTTTGTATAAAACCATTCAACACCAGCTGGAGGAATGCAGCGACTCAGGAAGAATTTTTCAGATTTTTTTTTTAAGATTTATTTATTTTGAGAGGGGGAGAGCCTGCCTGTGGCCGCAAGAGCAGGGCAGGCAGGGGGTGGGGAGCAGAGGGCAAAGGGAAAGAGAGAATCTCAAGCAGACTCCCTACTGAACGCAGAGCCCGATGCAGGGCTCGAGCTCAGGACCCTGAGATCATGACCTGAATGAAACCAAGAGCCAGATACTTAACCAACTGAGCCACCCAGGCGCCCCAAATTTTTCAGATTTTGTTCACTTTATGAAATGTCCCTCACTGAAGAACTTAGGACTTTAGTCTTCCTCTTTCGCCACTTTTTATTCAACACACTTCCCAAGGATGGAGAAGTTTTCAAAGTTGTATTTTTCTGTTGAGTCTACTGTTAAACTATTTTTTCTTAGTAATTAATCAATTCAACAATATAGAGACCTGCTCTAAGGCCTGAATAAGGTGAATGAAACACATTCTTTTTCTTGAGCACTACAGTTGTGTATCTGGGACACAAACACTAATCATAAAGTAAAATGTAGCAATGGAAGTTTGTATCAGGTAGGGGCACAAAGTCAGAAAGCATACATTTTGACAGTGGTAGACAGAATGTGTAGGGGTTAGGGGTGGTGGTCAGTAAAATCCCCAATATGAAGTGATGCTTTAGCTGGTGGTTAGTTTCTGACAAGTTGGACTGGAGATAAAAAAAAAAAAAAAAAAAACCCAACCTGCATGTTCCTTTTTGAGGTCCCGATTTGACCCATACTTGTTTCCTGGTTTCAAAATCCTATTTCAAAACTGTGCTGCGTTCATTAGATTTCACGGAAGGGGCTCCTCGTCAGGCTTGGCAGTTTAGACTTAAAACATGTATAAGACAGTCTTCTCATAGTCTCATCACCGATGAAAAATGGAAATAGCCCCTCACCTATGGGAGCTGGCCTGGCACTCACAGCTAAGCCTTGTTTCCTGTGAGCATAAACAAATTCGGGGACGGCCACATCCTCTGTGCTAGTGATGAGGGCGGACAGCACCCGAACGCGGTCCAAATCCCAGAAATGAACAAACATCGCCCCCTCCTGGCGAATATTAGACACTGCCGCGACTTTTTCTTGACTTCACAGCTGGCTTGCTTGCTTTTTTCTTTTTTAAGATTTTATTTATTTATTTGACAGAGAGAGACACAGCGAGAGAGGGAACACAAGCAGGGGGAGTGGGAGAGGGAGAAGCAGGCTTCCCGCGGAGCAGGGAGCCCGATGCCGGGGCTCGATCCCAGGATTCCGGGATCATGACTCCACAGCTTTCAACTCGCTATAATCTAGTATAAAAGTTTTGCAATGTCGCTTGTAAATAGTTCTTGTCTTTAGATACTTAAGATACTTTATATATATATATATATCTATATATAATACTTAAGATACTTTAGATACTTAAAACCTTGACTCTAACAGCGATTCTTGATTTCGCCTTTCCCAAACCCAGGCTCCAAATTCAAAACAAATAATAACATTATTAAAATGTCTTTTGTGCTTAAACTATTTTGGGGTTTCCTGAAATGGCCATTAGAGAATACAAAGATTGCTCCTCAATCTTATACAAGAAAGGACAATGAGAATACATTTTTCTAACTTTTAATGAAGTCAAAACTGCTCTAAGAGCTTTTGTCTGTCTGTCAAATGTCCTAATGATGATGATAAACTTGACAGAAGAGTTTAACTTCCTATGCATAAATAGAATATGATAGTTCTTTTTTTTAAAAGATTTTATTTAGTGGCGGGCTCCCTGCCCATTGGGGAGTCTGCCTCTCCTTCTCCCTCTGCCTCTCCCCTCCACTTGTTCTCCCTCTCAAATAAATAAATAAAATCCTTTTTTAAAAAAAGAGGATATTTTACATCTATAATAAATAAGATTTCAGGTTAGTTCATGATGTCAACATGGCTTAGAAACAAAGAGATTTCCTGACCTCTCCAGGAACCCCTATAAAAGAAATAAATGGTGAATGAAAAGACCTTGAGATGCTTTGCCATTGTCTAAGAAGATAACCATGATAAAAATGGATTTTAGCAAAAATGCTTCATGATACCACTCTCAATAGCAGAGATGATTTGGCCACAACACTCTGGTGACAGGGACACACATTTTGCTGGTATTGCCATTTCAAAATCCTTCAAAGTAGCACATCTTACTCAGAAATTCCTCTGTGCTTATCATATTCTAATTCAGAAAAAATAAAGAAAATTGATAGAGTTCTAAACTTATCATTAGCAAAGCTCTCTAAACCCTTGAACTTCCCTGACCCAGAGTACTGCATTAGGCCTTGACAGCAGTAAGATTAAACCTCTCAAGGATCCAAGTTATCTCCTTATACGTTAATAAAAGTCTGCCTCATGCATTTGGGAATTTTACTTCCAATCCCAGATTCTACTCTATTACAGGCAAATGTGACTGAATATTCCTAGAGACTCACAAAATATCTCCAGCTTTATGATCATCGGATACAAGGTACAATTTCAAAATATGCACCTAGATAGTCTCTGCATGATCTGCCACCTGGAGATTTGGTCTTCCGAAACAGGCAACAGAAATAAAACTTTCCTTGAGCCTCGATTAAAAAAATATCTTTTTACTTGGTATTGTCAGCACCTGGCATATCAGTACAACTCCAAGATAGTGATACCTGCGTTTTTGTAAGTATATAAAACTTTTAACTTAACGGTTATACATCACTGCCTCCCACATCACTGGAATCCATCCCAACAGAAGACCTTAAACTGAAGGTCCTTAGGAATTCTCCAGAAGCTGCTGAGAGCAGAAGTGGACGACTTATGCCCAAGACAAAACAAGCTGCTGACTTCGGAAGTGGATAGGTTCCACCCAAGATGACAGAATGAGATTAATTTTCTGATTTTTTCAACACTCTTTTTCTGTCCTTTTCCCCTTCTACTAATATTATTATACTTTTATATCCTTTAGAACACTAATGTGATCTCCCTTATCTTCATCTTATTATTTTTGAACCCTATGGTCTTTTTTTTTTAAGATTTTATTCATTTATTTTAGAGAGACAGAGAGCGCATGAGCAGGGGAGGGACAGAGGGAGAAGGAGATCATCTCCAGCAGAGTCCGAGCTGAGCGAGCACAGAGGCCAGGACCCCGAGATCATGACCTGAGCCGAAACCAAGAGTCGGTCACTTAACCGACTGAGCCACCCAGGCGCCCCCCTCTATGGTCTTCTTCTGGAACTTGAGGGAAAACAAAATTCTATACCTTTTCTTCCCAGGCCATAGCAACTGCTCTGATTTTAACTAATGGCTGGATCTAACATACTCTACCAGGCCCTGCTGAGAGTAATTTAGTATCAATCCCTTTAAACACCTCAGAAGGCAGATTCCTTTTTATAGGCTCCTTCTGGTACCTAATAAATTCCCCTCATATTATTAATCCTGACCTTCAGCCTCATAAAAATAGACCTTGCCTTCACATTATCAGAATGCTTCTGCTAAGGCTATTGTAATACTACCAGCAAAACCAAGCCAATCAGTAGTAGAAAATATTACTGAGGCTCACCTGACCACGAGAGTCAGCTTATTATCTTCAGAAAACACATCATTGCCTGCTTTGCTGAATTTTTAGTTTCACTGGAGAAATTTACTATTAGGGACACCAAACGGTCTTACTCCTGTTGTGATAAATGATACTCATATTCCCAATACAGTTTTTTAGATTTAATTTTATTATATTACATGTTAGTCACCATACAATACATCATTAGTTTTTTTTTTAAAGATTTTATTTATTTATTTGACAGAGAGAGACACAGCGAGAAAGGGAACACAAGCATGGGGAGTGGGAGAGGGAGAAGCAGGCTTCCCGCGGAGCAGGGAGCCCGATGTGGGGCTCGATCCCAGGACCCTGGGATCATGACCTGAGCCGAAGGCAGACGCTTAATGACTGAGCCACCCAGGCGCCCCAATACATCATTAGTTTTTGATGTAGTGTTCCACGATTCTAACCCAATACAGTTTACCTCCAACTAGGGTACTACATTTTATATGGAGAGGCTTACACTGGTCTGCCATACACTAATTTATCCTATGTATTCAGGATAATTGTGATATTAGATACTTTGTGTACTTTCAGATAATTGTGTACGCTTTTTTTAAGATTTTATTTATTTTTTTTGTCAGAGAGAGAGCACAAGCAGGGGGTGCGGCAGAAGCAGACTCCCCACTGAGCTGGGAGCCCGATGTGGGGCTCGATCCCAGGACCCTGGGATCATGACCTGAGCCCAAGGCAGACGCTTAACCGACTGAGCCACCCAGGCGCCCCTCACATCACAAATGTAAACATTAAGTCAGCCTGCACTTATGAGAAACACCTGTCAAGGAAACCGAATGTACTCCTGCCCCACTTCTCCAACTCAGCTTTAGCTACTTTACCTTGCCCCAGAAAGCAGGACCCTCTAGCCTTTTCAAGGAAATCCCCCTCCTCCTTCCCCATCATGCCCTGTGTCCAAGCTGCCTCTTCTATAGAACGCTCCATGTAAGATTTACTCTTGCCCAGGAAGAATGTTCCACCGCTTGTGAGGGGCTGGCCACCCCCAAACCGTGCATCGTTTCCCCTTGAACAAAGGACAACAGACTGGTTGCTCAATTGTTTTAGTTTTGTTGTCCGACGGTTTTGGCAATGAGGTGGAACCTGAGGCTGGTGGCTGAGGATTCCAGCTCTTCTCTGGGATCTCTAGTAAGCTTCTCTCGGATCAGGCTCTGCTTCTTCTGCACTCTGAGCTCCTGGAGTTTGTCCTAATCCTTCTGGGTGGAAGACTGGGGTGTGAGAAAGTCCAGATTTTTCATGGGGTATGAAAAATTGGGGTAGGAGAGACTCCAGATTTTTTCCAGGTGGGACTTAGTGGGCCCCAACATTTGGGTGTGTGGCTGAGCTCATCTACAAAGTAAGGAGCTTTGGAAGCTCCTTACAAGTCTCAGGAATTGTGCACAAGTGGCCAGAAACATAAGTCCAATTGAATTAGACTTATTTCAACAAGGGAAAATAATGGGTATCCCTCAATCTAAGCCTTGAGGTAAGTCCACAGAGTAAACCGCTGGGGGACTTAGGGAAATAAATTAAGACAAGAAATTCAGACTTTTGGGGAGCTTGGGTGGCTCAGTCGGTGAAGCATCTGCCTTCGGCTCAGGTCAGGATCCCAGGGTCCTGGGGTTGAGCCCTGTGTCGGGCTCCCTGCTCATCAAGGAGCCCGCTTCTCCCTCTGCCCCTCCCCCCTCTCATGCTCTCTCTCACTCTCTCTCTCAAAATAAATAAAATCTTCTTTAAAAAAAAAGAAATCCAGACTGTTTTGACCAAAGGCACGTCAAAATCTAAGTAGGCACAAGTTAGACTAGTAACATCTGCCACTGTAAAGAAATCTTTCCAGGAAAGGAATACTAGATCTTAAGAATCTCAGAAGCCAAAGCCTCACAATTGACGAGCACTGGTTGAGCACTTAAAAGTTGTTAGAGTGCTTGCCACCTAACTTCTGACTCCCAGGCTAGGATAAATTGGTCATGGAATGAGTTAGATTGATACTAGTTCAAGAAAATTTCCATGCAGGGACACCTGGGTGGCTCAGTCGGTGAAGCATCTGCCTTTGGCTCAGGTCATGATTCCAGGGTCGTGGGATCGAGTGCCGCATCGTACTCCTCGCTCGGCGGGGAGCCTGCTTCTCCCTCTGCCTGCCGCTTCTCCCTCTGCCTGCCGCTCCCCCTGCTTGTGCTCTTTCTCTGACAAATAAATAAAATCTTTAAAAAAAAAAAAAAGATCCATGCAATCAGGTATACAACACAAAACACTGCAAAATTCCCAACCCAGTGGCACATCCTTCTAAGATATTAATTTGGCTCTGAGAGACCCAAGGCTTAGCTAAAGAAATGGGATCCTGAAATTTCAAGGAATTAAGTTCTTCACCTTCTGACACACCTGCTTATTTTATATTTAAGAACAGTGCCTGGAGACTAGGGATATTTACAAAAATGGCAAAAACCCCACTAACACAACCAAGAATTAATCATGGGGGAACGTTCCAATTAAACAAGATTCTTCATTTAAGAAGGGCACTTGAAAGTAAGGTTCCTAGGGGCACCTGGGTGGCTCAGCTGGTTACGTTTCTGCCTTCCACTCAGGTCATGACCCAGTGGGGAGCTTGCTTCTCCCTCTCCCTCTGCAGCTTCTCCCCCCCCACACACACACTCTCTCTCTCTGTCAAATAAATAAATAAAATCTTAAAAAAAAAAAAAGTAAGGGTTCCCAAATCAAACAAGCAGAATGGGATACCTATTTTGATTGGTATGCAAAAGCCTCTAGAAGACCTCAAAATTCCGAAATAGCTTCTTTGGATGATTTGTTGCAAGAGGCTAATGAAAAAATAAAAGATAAAACAAAGGAACGATACAAGAGGTACCTGAAACAAAGACGGTAAGGCTGATGTGACTCTTCTCCATTCTGTCCTCCCTTACCTGAGTACTTGCCAGGTACTGATCCTCTGAATTACCTTTCCACTCCGAGGAGACTACAATATCTTAAACTCCTAGAGTCGGAAGGCCCACGAACCAGAAGCTCTGATATCTGAGGGCAGGATTAGATAGACGTCCCGACCTCAAGAAGAGACAGAGAGAATTCACATTCCTCTGCCGTATTCTTCTATCCAGACCCTCAACAGATGGGAGGCCAGCTCACACTCCTGAGAGGGACCGAATGCACTTTTCAGTCCCTTTACCCTCCTTGGAGGTCAGTTTCAACCTTCTAATCATGGTCTTTCTGGGCCCAGCCCTGAAGTTAACTAGAGGCCCCCAGACTGGAGTCATCTCATTAGCATATAAAAGACGCTCATCACCCGAAAGATTCCAAGGGTTATAGGAACAGTGTACCAGCAACCCAAGACAAAGACCAAGTATTTAAGTTTTTTTTTTTTTTTTTTTTTTTTTTTTTTTTTTTAAAGATTTTATTTATTTATTTGAGAGAGAGAGAATGAGAGACAGAGAGCACGAGAGGGAGGAAGGTCAGAGGGAGAAGCAGGCTCCCCGCCGAGCAGGGAGCCCGATGCGGGACTCGATCCCGGGACTCCAGGATCATGACCTGAGCCGAAGGCAGTCGCTTAACCAACTGAGCCACCCAGGCACCCTATTTACTTCTTCTTATATCACAGCATCCGATCAAGAGCAAAGCAGTAATCCTTTAAATTCTCTATAAAACCATTTCATACAAATTCAAATCCTAAATTAAGTCCTTTCTAACACCCTTTGATGAAGACAGTTCATGGTTCCTTCAATAAGCCAGAAGATCCCATCTGTCTCGCTACAGGGCTAGGTGGTCCTGGTGTTCTCAGGCACTGGAAACCACAGCCTCCATCTCCATGTGGTTTGTAAGGCAAGCAATGAGAAAATGCATTCAAGATCTAACTGTGGGAATGGGAGAAGATATTTGCAAATGACACTACAGATAAAGGGCTGGTATCCAAGATCTATAAAGAACTTCTCAAACTCAACACCCAAAAAACAAGTAATCAAGTAAAAAAATGGGCAGAAGATATGAAAAGACACTTCTCCGAAGAAGACATACAAATGGCTAACAGACACATGAAAAAATGTTCATCATCATTAGCCATCAGGGAAATCCAAATCAAAACCACACTGAGATACCACCTTACACCAGTTAGAATGGCAAAAATGGACAGGGAAAGAACAAATGTTGGAGAGGTTGTGGAGAAAGGGGAACCCTCTTACACTGTTGGTGGGAATGCAGTCACTTTGGAAAACAGTGTGGAGGTTCCTCAAAAATTTAAAAATAGAGCTACCCTATGACCCAGCAATTGCACTCCTGGGTATTTACCCCAAAGACACAGATGTAGTGAAAAGAAGGGCCATATGTACCCCAATGTTCATAGCAGCAATGTCCGCAATAGCCAAACTGTGGACAGAGCCGAGATGCCCTTCAACAGATGAATGGATAAAGAAGATGTGGTCCATATATACAATGGAATATTACTCAGCCATCAGAAAAGATGAATACCCAACTTTTGCATCAACATGGATGGGACTGGAGGAGATTATGCTAAGTGAACTAAGTCAAGCAGAGAAAGTCAATTATCATATGGTTTCACTTATTTGTGGAACATAAGGAATAACATGGAGGACATTAGGAGAAGGAAGGGAAAAATGGTGGGGGGGAATTGGAGGGAGAGATGAACCATGAGAGACTATGGACTCTGAGAAACAAACAGGCTTTTAGAGGGGAGGGGGGAGGGGGGATTGGTTAGCCCGGTGATGGGTATTAAGGAGGGCACGTACTGCATGGAGCACTGGGTGTTATACGAAAACAATGGATCGTGGATCACTACATCAAAAACTAATGATGTAATGTATGGTGACTAACATAATAAAATTTTTTTAAAAAAGCATTTAAGGGCACAATTGGAAAGAAAAAAAAAGATCTAACTGTGGGGCCCCTGGCGGACTCAGTCCAAAGAGCATGTGACTCCTGATCTTGGGGTTGTGAGTTCGAGCCCTACATTGGGTGTAGAGATTACTTAAATAAATGTACGAATGAATGAATGAGAATAGGTTCTTTGTTAAAAAAACAAACAAAAAAACTTCCGTGGATAATTGCTCTGAATGAAATTTGGATCAGTTCTTCATGTTTGAAATCACATGAGCTCAGGAAATTTGCTTTAGGATTCCTGGAGACTTCCTTTGAAAGACATTTTTCCACAGAAGTGGAGCTTCTGTCTTTGCCCTGTGTTTCCATAAAAAAATCTCTGATTTCCTTTGCTGATTAAAGTGGTTTTCCTTAGAGGGGTTCTTAAATGTGGAGACAGGATGTAAAGAGGATAGACTTATCAGTGTGGAAACCATCTAGATCAGAATTACACTTACTAACGTCATTATCAAGATAAAGATAGACTTGGGAAGACCCATACATGAAGAATTGCTTTCACCAAAATTTGGTAAATTCCTCTTGCTTTGCCTGCAGCTCGCCAGAGTGACCATTTGGGGG
>NC_058419.1:33152535-33195387 GCF_002201575.2 Neomonachus schauinslandi | reverse complement strand
GGGGGGGGGGGGGGGGCTCTGGGCGTTTCTTGTTATGCTAACCTTGAACACTCCTGCCATCTAGTGGCCAAATTGCATGGTGCTACTTGCTTGTCTGAAATTGAACCGAAGGCTTACAGGACCCGCCAAGTTCACCACGCCCCTGGTGCTTGGATGAAATAACAAAGCCTCCTCTAAGTCAAGATGCAAAGAACACTTTAAACTTTTGGAAATAGTCTGCCTTTGGTGGGAAAACAAAAGTCTTCATCTGGGAAAATCTTTGATTTTCCCTTGAAGCTGAGGTTCCTTTGACCACAACCACGTATGATTCTATGTGTATTTGTCCTGAAATCCCAATGGGATACATTCAGGCAGGAGCATTCCAAAAGCACGGCAGGTGGGCATGCAGATTTCAGGCACAGTCTGCCAGACTAGCCTCACAAGGGTGCAGCCAAGGCGGAGGGGGCCAGGATTTGTGTACCAGAAAGCCAGACAGAATTGTGGAATTAAAGGGGATGCAGGGGCCAGGGAAGTGAGCTTGATGCACTGAGCATTGAATTTGAAAACCAAAATCTGTCCACGGGATGCAGGGTCACCAAGTGCAATGGTCAAGAAAAATTCTTGAGACGTTTTATGGTACAAAAAGGTACTTTTATTATGGCAGGGGGACAGAAACCATGGGCAGAAAGAGCTGCGCGGTGATTGCGAGGAGTAACTGATTATATACTTTTAAGTGTGTGGAGGGAGGGGGGACAGATATAATGTCAGTTTCTAAGGAATTTCTCTATGCCGAAATTGAGATTTACAGGACCTTGGAGGTCTGGCTATTGTCAAGACTATTGTTTTTAGTCTCTAATAAAACATCAACCTGGGGCGCCTGGGTGGCTCAATTGGTTAATCGTCCTACTCTTGATTTCTGCTCTGGTCATGATCTCAGGGTTGTGGGATCGAGCCCTGCATCGAGATCTGTGCTCAGCGTAGAGTCTGCTTGTCCCTCTTCCCTCTGTTCCTCCACCTGCTTGTGCTCATGCTCTCTCCCTCTCTAAAATAAATAAAATATTTTTAAAAAATCAACATTAAGGCAGCCATGAGTTCCTTAAAGAATGTCACTCTCTGCATGTCTCAGGTATTTATCAGTGGGCTGCAGTTGCAAGATTCAATTTAAGCTACATTTCTCTTGCTTTTGTTCTCCTCATCATTTCCCACCCTGAACAATTTTGACCCTTAAATCTTTAAGGTTGCCGAGGGTGGACGGTCTTACCTTCTGTAACTTCTTCCTGCCAAATAGGGGTGTAGAGATGTCCCTACCTGGGGGTCAACATTGATCATTTGTTGTTGACATCAGTTGTGGGAGTTATGAAAGGCACAGACAGCCAAATCCAAGGTAGACATCGCATATGAAGGTAGATATCTCCTTGAGTAGAAATGATCAGCTGTTGGCTTGAAGTTATGGCACGGAAGGAGTCTTGGCAGCAGGCGGAGAGCGTCGGGGACAACAAAATAAGATTAATATTATTATGAGAAAAAGAAGCCCAATAAAAAGATCCTTGACAGTTGACCAAAATCCTCTTCCAGTCCAGGAGTTTAACCATTCATTAAAAGAGAGGGAGGGAGGGGCGCCTGGGTGGCTCAGGTCATGATCCTGGAGTCTCAGGATCGAGTCCCCCAACAGGCTCCCTGCTCAGCAGGGGGTCTGCTTCTCCCTCTGACCCTCCTCCCTCTCATGTTCTTTCTCTCTCAAATAAATAAAATCTTTAAAAAAAAAAGAGAGGGAGGGATGGTTTAAAGCACCAATTTGAGCATTCATATCTTTTAGCAATCCTGTTACATTTTTATCATAATCTGGAATGTACATGCAAGATTCTGGGGTTTTGTTTTGTTTTTTTTAAAAAAAGATTTTATTTATTTGAGGGAGAGCAAGCACGAGTGTGGGGCAGAGGGAGAGGGAGAAGGAGAAGCAGGCTCCCCGCGGAGCAGGGAGCTGGACGCGGAACTCGACCCCAGGACCCTGGGACCATGACCTGAGCCAAAGGCAGACACTTAACAGACTGAGCCTCCCAGGCGCCCCCATACATGAGTTTTGTGACAGTGTCTCTGAAGGTGACCTCAAGCTGTCCGGCATCCGTTTTAAGGGCTTTAGGAAAAAGGGCAGTTTTAGTTTGTAATGAGTTTAAGTCAAAACAATAGAAGACTGGAAACCTGAGTTTGGAGAGCCATAGCCAGATATTTGAGGAAACCAGAAGAATTCAGGATCTAGTCTAGTTTATAATAAATAGTATTAAAATCTAATATCTACAAAGATGTGTTATCGAAACACATTTTTCTCTCTATAACCACCCTCATTTTTATCAAAGACAGCCAAATCACGACTCATTTGTGTGTAAAAACAAGTCCAGCTTTAACACACTTGGCCTAATTATTTACAGAAACTCAGCAAGAATAGTGATTGGCCAGATAGATCTTTTAAAATCTGCTTTGCTGGAACTTTTTATAAGGAATCTCTAGATTGACCTTTTAATAGCCTCTCGAGGCCAGAAGCCAAGCCAAATATTTGTCATCAGACATGCCTGCAATACCTGAGGATTTGGGCAAATTCCATATCCTGAGGTCCCTGCACCTGCTGGGAAGTGACATTCTTTGCTCACCCAGTGAGGCTACTGGGAACCCTGCAAGCAAGGTATCAGGCCAACAGTTCCAAGGAGCTTTATTGGCTCCATAAAGTCAACCTTAATTCCTTAAAGCTGTCTGGTCATCTCTGAGTCTAGGCATGTCTCTCAAATGTGACATCCCAGGCAAAGCCTTGGTAAATATAACCAATCTTTCCAGTGGTGTCCTGTTACAAGGAGAACAGTTTCTCATTGCACTTATGCAGATGTAATTGCCATGGAAGGAAGAATCCTCACTGAGAGTTTCTGAATTTCAGAGGGTTCAGAGAGTTCAGGTAGGGAGAAAAGTTAAATGTTTCAATTTGTCCACAAAGGAATATTTTATCATATTTCTGCATATCATGGATATCTTAGGAGAAAGTTTCCTTAATCCGGTAGAGCAAACATTAGAGAACCAACAATGTTTCAAGTAAGAGTCATAAAAACTCATCTTCCTCAACTCATTCAGTCCCATGTTATTAATTCTTATTCTGTGTGAATGCAGCTTTTCCATTAGTTCTGGAAATTCTTACCCAGTTTAGTTTAAGATCTTAAAGAACATAAACTTGTCTTTGTCAAAAGTCCTTTTCATGACTCTCCTTGAGGACAAAACACATTTTGCAAGGGCATCAGAACAATAACTACAAATGACAAAAGATTTTTTAAAAACGGTCACAGCTGGGGCACCTCGGTGGCTCAGTCAGTTAAGCGTCTGCCTTTGGCTCAGGTCATAATCTTGGGGTCCTTGGATCGAGCCCCGCATATGATCTCTCTCTGTCTCTCAAATAAATAAATAAAATATTTTTTAAAAAATGGTCACCGTTTAAAATCTGATATGAGAATTCATTATAATGTAGCTGACAAGGAAATCCAGCTATTTCTGTGACACATAACACTTCAGTAATTAGAACGTCAAGTAACGACCTTATACCAGAACATATAAAAAACCTCAGGAATTTCAGGGTGCCTGGCTGGCTCAGTGGGTGGAGCATGTGACTCCTGATCTCAGGGTTGTGAGTTTGAGCCCCACATTGGATGTAGAGGTTACTTAAAAATAAAATCTTTAAAAAAAAAAAGAACTTTAGGAATTTCACATCATTTCTAGAACAGTTATGGCATTTATCCAAAAAATACAACCACAGCTTATCATGATTTGTTTGACAGTCCTTCCAGAGTAACTTAACATACCAAATAAACAAACCTAATGAGTCAAAAAGATTTCATTTACAATTCATATCTCAGAGAAGTCTGTTGAAACCCTCAGAAAGTTTTAAAGCACATGCCTAAATAGGATTACAGATTATTATAAATTTAATATATACATTTAACCAAGGTGGCAATAAGGGATTCCACAGGAAGCTAAATAGTTGTTAGCAAAACTTAGCTCCTTTAACACTGAGAAGTTTTAACTTTCTCAAGTAATGAAAGACCTGATAAAGACAAAACATAGACGCTTTGGTTTTCTGGATGGATAAAGAAAAAAGAAAAAAAAAACCTTTATTTACATTTACTTACAGAGAGCAGACCAACAATCCAAGACAACTTTGTCTTTTTAACAAGAGAGAAATGCAGAATTTGAATTTCATACCAGTGTACTTTATTTTTTTTTAAAGATTTTATTTATTCATTTGAGACACAGAGATATAGAGAGAGAGCATGAGCAGTGGGAGAAGGAGAAGCGGACTCCCCGCTGAGCCAGGAGCCCAATGTGGGGCTCGATTCCAGGACCCTGGGATCATGGCCTGAGCCGAAGGCAGTCGCTTAACCATCTGAGCCACCCAGGCGCCCCATATACCAGTGTACTTTAAAAATCCATTCATCTCAACTGTTTTATTCATTCAATCTACTTGTTTTTTTTCAACAAGTAGCCATGAAAACTTTGAGACAGACAAAATTAACCGTCATTTTATTTTTTTTAAGAATTTATTTATTTATTTGAGAGTGAGCGCACGCACAAGGCAGAGGGAGAAGCAGACTCCCCGCCCAGCAGGGAGCCTGCTGCAGGACTTGATCCCAGGACCCCGGGATCATGACCCAAGCTAAAGGCAGACACTTTTTTTTTTGAAGATTTTATTTATTTATTTATTTGAGAGAGACTGAAAGTAAGAGAGATCACAGAGGGAGGAGAGGGAGAAGCAGACTCGCGGCTGAGCAGGGAGCCCGGTGTGGGGCTCGATCCCAGGACCCAGGGATCATGACCTGAACCAAAGGCAGACGTTTCACTGACGGAGCCAACCAGGCATCCCTTTGCTGACAAATTTTAACAGAGATAACATGAGTTTATTTGGCCATCAGTAAACCTTGGTAGAATAAAAGTTTTCTGTTTCATGCTGATAACTCTAAAGACATGTTTACCTTAATTAAACTAACAAACTTAAATTGGCTTAAATACTGAATATGTTGCACCTGGGGCCACTGAAAGTCAGTCCATTTGTTCCCCACTGTCAACTTTTACCTGGGGCACCTGTGGGGAAATCTGAAGTGGACGGTTTAAGTCCAGGGAGGGGTGCTCTCCAGTCTTTGTTAGTGGGGATAGGAGGAGCAAGAAACAATGGTGGCAGACGCACCGAGGACGGTAGATGAGCTGGTTTCGCAAGCGGTACTGACTGTGGTGCAGAAAATGGGGAGGGGGGCTGCAGAAGAGCTGAGGTGCCTCCAGCCAAAACCCCAGACAGACGAAAGAGGACTCCCAGTCCTAAAGCTGGTCAGCTCGGACAGATGAGCAGATGTGTTTTATTTCCACCAACAGAAAGGGAGAATAGGCAGTCCATGTTGGCCTGGAGAAGACAGAGACCCTCCCCAAGACAAAAGGAGTTTCAGCAGCTGCTTGGGAATACTTTGAAAAGTCCCTGTCCTGAGCTGGACTAGCCAGACAACTGGCTCCAATTATCATAGCCATTAACCCAGGAAATGAATGAGGGAGAAAACCTCCCCCACTGAACAAGAGTCAGACCCCATTCATTCAGTCCTTTCAAGATATATTCCAGATCTGACACACAAAAGAAGCAAAGAGCAGGTGAGGAACTCAGGAGAAAGAGGGAGGTCTGTACAGGATCTCTCGATAGAAATAGTACTGAAGTTTACGGACCCATTAATGGACCATTTCTTCCTCGTCTCCTACGGAGTACTGAGGCCATGCGTTATTGCAGAAGAAGATGTCCCTTCTTCTTTAAATCTTGCAATCCAAATTGGCTCCAGTGGGTTAAAAGACACTCCAAGGGGGAATTCCTGGGGACTGAAGAAGAAAAGTCCATTGCCATAATCCCAACCCCCTACCCCCCACTCCTGCATGGTGTCCTGCTCAGGATAATGTCAAGGGTTCCTAGTGTTCAAAGCCACCGGAAGTGTCCCTCAAAAAGTAGTTATGATCACCGAGCTGTCCTACTGAAGGGATGTGGATGTCCCTTCACTTCCCTATTGTTTTTCCCAGGACATAATAGGTGCCAATAGATGGACTAAGAGAGCCTGCTGTTTTAACTCATGGAGATGCTAAGAATTTGCAGGGCAAAATACCTAATGTTACAATTTAAGTAGTCAGTAGGGGACATTGACCAAAAATAGTAAAGATGGAGGGGTACCTGGCTGGCTCAGTAGGTAGAGCATGTGACTCTTGATCCCAGGATCGAGAGTTTGAGCCCCACATTGGGTGTAGAGCCTACTTAAAATAAAAATTGAAAAAATATTGGGACGCCTGGGTGGCTCAGTTGGTTAAGCATCTGCCTTCAGCTCAGGTCATGATCCCAGGGTCCTGGAATTGAGCCCCGCATCGGGCTCCCTGATGAGCAGGGTGTCTACTTCTCCCTCTTCCTCTGCCCCCCCCCAGCTTGTTCTCCCTCTCTCTCTCTCTCTCAAATCAATAAAGATCTTTAAAAAGATTTTTAAATATTAAAAAGAATAGTAGGGGCGCCTGGGTGGCTCAGTGGGTTAAGCGACTGCCTTCGGCTCAGGTCATGATCCTAGTGTCCTGGGATCGAGTCCCGCGTCGGGCTCCCTGCTCAGCAGGGAGTCTGCTTCTCCCTCTGCCCCTCACCCAGCTTGTGCTCACTCGCTCTCACTTTCTCTCTCTCTCAAATAAATAAAATCTTAAATAAATAAATAAATAAATAAATAAATAAATAAATAAATAAAAAGAATAGTAAAGATGGAAATCCACCATGGTCTAAGCCACATTCCAACACATGTAGTCTTTATCACCAACTTCCCCAGGAAACATCCCCGGTTGGGATTTAAATCAAGCAGGTACTGGTTTCAGGCAGCTCTGAGCCGAGGTCTCACAGCTGGAAGTGGCTAGAGGAGAGATATGGAGGGTATCGCGTTAGACCAATGAGAAGGAGACCTTACACAGGAGTCTTATTATTGGCAACCATCCTAGTAACTGAAGCGGCTGTCCCATGCCCAGGAAAGGCAGCTTTGTGTAAGAATAGGAATAAAGAGAGGGCATCAAGTTTCTGGGTCTTATTACCATTTCCAGCCAAAGTACTGGCTTCCAGGAAAAAGGTAGGCTTTTGTTGCTCCCCGAAGAGCGGCCATGGGGGCCAGAGGATTGCAGCCTGAGCAGCAGACTTGGAAGTGTTGCAATAAGACCTTGCTCCTGGAATAGCTTCTGAAATGAGAGTATAAAGGAGAAGAGGGAGTAACTCACTGTGTTTGCACCAAGGCTTAAGGTCCCGAAGGAAGACGCAGATTCTGCACATGGATGGGTCACCAAAAATGATGCAGGTTCACTGAGCACAACAGTCAAGAAAGAATTTGAGGGACGTTGTGTGATGCAAAAAAGGTGCACGGGGACAGGACACGTGGGCAGAAAGAGCTGCACTGTGATGGGGGAAGTGACTGAGTCTATACTTTTAAGTGTGTGGAGGGAGGAGGATAGAGGTAAGGGCAGTCTCTAAGGGATTTCTCAATGCGGAAAGTGGGGTTTATGAGACCGTGGAAGTCTGGCTATTGTCAAGATACGGTTGCTTTTAAGCTCTAATGAAACTTCAACATTAAGGCATGTGGGGTGACCCAATCGGGCGGAGGCCCAAGGCGCGGGCGGGGAAAGAATTCACCCAAGGCAGAAAAAGGAGCTAGAACACACTACAAGGGAGGAGAAGGCAGTACAGCGGAGGACAGATTGTCTGCCCAGACGCAGTGGTGCACGGAAGGTGAAGAGCTATGGGATCGTGTGCGATTTTCCTTCTTTGGGATCTGTGTCCAGGTGGAAGTAGCCCATTGGTCAGCTGGGGCTTCTGGGTATTTGGAGGCGGGTCCCCCTCATGGGCCTGTTTGTATTCAGCCTGGCGGCCACTGACACCCCTTTTACGTCGCTCAGGTGTCCAGTGACCAAGTGGCTTGCCGCAAAACGGCCTCTACAAGGCAGCCGTGAGTTCCCTCAGGGATCAGGTCCTGCGAGTCTCAGGTATTTGTCAGTGGGCTGCACGTCGTAAGGGGGTTTGGATTCAGCTCCCTTTCTCTTGCCGTTCTTCTCATCACACAGGCCAGGAGCTAGGGCGCTGAAGTGAACTAATCCTTAAGGACCCGAGCAGAGGCAAAACAGGAGCAAATCAGCCCCAGCTCGGGATGGTCCTGACCTGAAGCTGAGAAAGGAGCTGGAGTATACGGACCTCCCCTTTCTTAGCATCGAAACACGACACTGTTTGGAGGTTTGCATGTCAAGCTGGTCTCCACCCTAAGGTGACATCAAATGTCCACCTAGAGCAAGGAGAGAGCAAAGGCTTTTACAGTATGAGAGCCCCGTGTGTATGAATGCGTCCTGTGCAGCCCTGGTTCACCAGGGCAAAGCCATTTAGACCTCGGTCTCCAGGTACAATGGGTGGTTAGTAGTTACGGAATCTGCGTCTGTCCAGGGAAGGGGGACAGAAGAAAAGGCTTTGGCTTGGATCTCTGCATGAGGAAATGGCCCCTACTCCCTAAAGGGAGGGACAGGAAACACAGGGAGGAATCCAGAGGGGCAGCTGAGATCCAGAGGCCAGGGATGGGTCAGGTAATTCACTTTCCACTCTGCCTGGTGGGGAAGGTGAGGCAGAGCATTCACCCCTCCCTCCACCCTCTGGGAGTGGGAGGCAGCAGGGGTTTGTGAGATTTCCTGTGTTGACCTGAAATGCAGAAAGGCAGCTGCCTGACCAGGACAAAGCCCCTCAGGGTCCTCATTGTCTTCCTTCCTTCCCGCCCTAGAAATCCCCACCCACTTCTGTCCAAACAACTAGGGAATGGGTGAGAAAAGGGGTCTGGGAGTCAGAGCCTGAGCCAGGCTGGGAGTAGCCTGGACTGGATGGTCTTGAGGGGACTATGCAGGTGTGGGCAAAGGTGACTTCAGTTCTCCCTTGAAATGCATCTGTATTCATGAAAATGTTTTATTTTATTTTATTTTATTTTTTTATTTTTTTTAATTTTTTTTTTTTAAGATTTTATTTATTTATTTGAGACAGAGAGAATGAGAGACAGAGAGCATGAGAGGGGGGAGGGTCAAAGGGAGAAGCAGACTCCCCGCCGAGCAGGGAGCCCGATGCGGGACTCGATCCCGGGACCCCAGGATCATGACCCGAGCCAAAGGCAGTCGCTTAACCAACTGAGCCACCCAGGTGCCCCGAAAATGTTTTCTTTTAAAAAGTAATGGAGCAAGGATTGCATTTGTCAATGAAGAGAAAAAGAGTCAACGAAGATATTTTTGCAGTCCATTGTTTACTAACCAAATAGCTGAGGTTATCCATGGGCCTAGGGAGCTCCTTCGACTATTGTTTTAAAAGATTTTTATATGCATCTCTCTCTCTCTTTCTCTCTCTCTCTCTCTCTCTCTCTTCCTGGCCTCCCTCTCCGTTCTTAGAGAATAGCCTGCTGGGAGGATCCACGCACCCAATTAACACCCCTCATCTCTGAGTGGCCGCATCACCTGTTAGGTCTCTTCTCTTCTCCAAATCTACACATGTCTCCATTATAGGAACATTCTTTTGCAGGAGCATGATAAAAAGACAAGAAACAAATCTAAGCAATAACATCTAAGGCTACACATTATGGAAGAAATAGACTTTGCAGAAATAGTACAGCCAAGTCTTTCAACAAACAAACAATGGCCACACAAACAATATCAAAAACACCAAAGGAAGGAAAGGAGAGGGGGTCTTGTATCAAAGGTGGTTACAATATATTATCTTAAATGTTTGCTTTTCAAAAACAATTTGCAAAAACCAAAATAGGTGCAAAGAAAGGGTAGTGTAACCCACACACAGGAACAAGAACAGGCGATCAAAACTACCTCTGAAGAGGACCAAATGGTAGATTTAGAAGACAGACTGCAAATCAGCTCTTATATATACAATTTAAAAATTAATGGAAACCAAGCTGAAAGAAGGAAAGGAATGCATTCTAACAGCAAGTCATAAAATACAGGATATCGATAAAGAGACACTATAGAAAGAAGAAGCAAATGGATATTCTTGAGTTAAGACTTACATTAACCAAAATGAAAAAATTCACTCAAGAAGAGCTCAGCAGTGGATTTAGACAAGCAGAAGAATTAGTGAACTGGAAGACTTCTTGTAACATTGTATAATCTGAACAACAGAAAAAATAAAATCAGAATGAATCACATGGGTCCAAAATCTTTGGGATGCAGCAAAAGCTGTTCTAAGAGGGAAGATTATAGCAATACAGGCCTACCTCAAGGAGGAAGAAGAAGAATCTCAACTAAACAACCTAACCTTACACCTAAAGGAGCTAGAAGAAGAACAACAAACAAAACCCAAAACCAGTTGAAGGAAGGAAATAATAAAGATGAGAGCAGAAATAAATGAAAGAGAAACTGAAAAAAGCAATAGAATGGATAGATGAAACCAGGAGCTGGTTCTTTGAAAAGATCAAGAAAATTGATAATCCTTGAGCCAGACGAGAGAGAGAGAGACCCCCAAACAAAATCACAAAGAGGAGAAATAACAACACCACAGAAATACAAAAGATTATAGGAGAATATTATGAAAAATTGTATGCCTACAAACTGGACAATCTTGAAAAAATTGATAAATTTCTAGAGACATACAACCTCCAAAACTGAGTCAGGAAGAAATAGAAAATTTGAACAGACCCATTATCTGCAAGGAAATTGAATCAGTAATCAAAAAACTCCCAACAAACAAAAGCCCAGGACCAGTAGGCATCACAGGTGAATTCTGATGTGGGAAACAAAGGCAGAAGGACATGGAAATAAAATTAAATGTCCCTATAACCTGCAGCCGATTGACAAATACTTGAGGCAGGCAGAGTATAGTGTTCCTCCAGGAAGCTCCCAACTGTCTTAATATTAATGCCTTACTAGGGAGAAAAACAACCTTAGTTTGACGATAGCAAGGCCTCAGGTTTCCTGTGAGTCTTCTTTAGCATATGAAAGTCCTTTGAAACTTCCCTTATCTCTACTTCCCCCAACCCCAAAGCATATAATCAGCTGGTCCTCACAATCCCAGGGCAGCAGATTTCTGCCCACAGGTCCTGGTCCCCCTGCTTTCACTTAAAACCACCTTTTTGCCCTGAAGATATCTCAAGAATTCTTTCTTGGCCTTCAGCTTCGGACCTCACCAACATTCCAAAACTACATCACCACCAAAAACTTAAAGAAGAGTTAATACCTATTCTTCTCAAACTATTCCAAAAATAGAAGAGGAATGAAAGCTTACAAATTCATTCTATGAGGCCAGCATGACCCAGATACCAAAACCAGATAAAGACAGTACAAAAAAAGAAAATTACAGGCCAGTATCCCTGGTGAACATAGATGCATAAATCCTCAACAAAATATTAACATACTGAATCCAACAATACATTAAAAAAAATCATTCTCCAAAATCAAGTGGGATTTATTCCTGGGATGCAAGTGTGGTTCAATATTCACAAATCAATCAACATGATACATGACATTAAAAAGAGAAATTATGGGGCACCTGGGTGGCTCACTCAGTTAAGCATCCAACTCTTCATTTCGGCTTAGGTCATGATTGCAGGGTCCTAAGATCAAGCCCTGCGTTGGGCTCCGCACTGGGCATGGAACCCACTTAAGATTCTTTCTCTCCCTCTGCCCATCCCCACTTGCACTCTCTCTCTCATAAATAAATAAATAAATAGAAAGGATAAAACCCATATTATTTCAATTGAATCGGAACAAGCATTTGACGAAGTACAACATCCATTTATGATAAAAATCTTCAACAAAGTAGGTTTAGACGGAACATACCTCAACATAATAAAGGCCATATATGAAAAACCCACAGCTAATATATTCAATGGTGAAAAAGTGAGAGCTTTTCCCCTAAGTTCAGGAACACGGCAGGGATGTCCACTCTCACCATTTTTATTCAACATAATACTGGAAATCCCAACCATAGCAATCACACACACACACACACACACACACACACACACACACACACACGCATCCAAATCAATAAGGAAGAAGTAAAACTTCCACTACTTGCAGATACTAGATACAGAGAACACTAAAGACCACCAAAAAACTACTAGAACTGATAAATCAGTAAGGTCTCAGGATACAAAATCAATATACAGAAATCCATTGCATTTCTTTACACTAATAATGAGGTAGCAAAAGAGAAATTAAGAAAACAATGCCATTTACAATTGCACCAAAAAGAATAAAATACCTAGGAATAAACTTGACAAAGGAGGTAAAAGACCTGTACTCTTGAAAACTACAAAACACTGATGAGGGAAATGGAAGATGACACAAACACATAATAAGGAAAATGACACAAAATGGAAAGATATTCCATGCTCATAAGTTGGAAGAACAAATATTGTTAGAATGTCCACACTACTTGAAACAATCTACATATTTAATGCAATCCCCATCAAAAAACCAATAGCATTTTTCATAGAACTAGAACAAATAATCCTAGGGGCGTCTGGGTGGCTCAGTTGGTTGACCGTCTGCCTTTGGCTGGGGGTCATGGTCTCGGGGTCCTGGGATCGAGCCCCGCATCGCCCTCCCTGCCCGGTGGGGAGTCTGCTTCTCCCTCTCCCTCTGTTGCTCCCCGTGCTTGTGTGCTCTTTCTCTCTCTCTCTCTGTCAAATAAATAAATAAAACCTTGAAAAAAACAAACAAACAAATAATCCTAAAATTTCTGTGGGACCACAAGAAACCCCAAATACCCAAAGCAGTCTTGAAAAAAAGGAACGAAGCTGGTGGTATCACAATACCAGATTTCAAAATATACTCCAAAGCTGAAGTAATCAAGACAGTATGGTACTGGCACAAAAATAGACACATAGATCAATGGAACAGAATAGAGAACCCAGATATAAACCCATGATTATATGATCAATTTATGACAAAGGAGGCAAGAATATGCTATGGGAAAAGATCGCATCTTCAACAAACAGTATTGGGAAAACTGGACAGCTACAGGCAAAAGAATTAAACTGAACAACTTTTTTACACCACACACAAAAATAAACTCAAAGACGTAAGTGTGAGACCTGAAACCATAAAAATCCTAGAAGAGACCACAGGTGGTAATGTATCTGACAACAGCTGTAGCAACATTTTTCTAGCTATGTCTCCTGGGGCAAGGGAAACAAAAGCAAAAATAAGCTATTAGGACTACATCAAAATTAAAAGCTTCTGTACAGTGAAGGAAACAATCAACAAAACTAAAAAGCAACCTACAGAATGGGAGAAGGTATTTGCAAATGTCATATCCAATAAAGGGTAAGTATCCAAAATATATAAAGAACTTATACAACTCAACACCTCCCCAAAATTATTCCATTAAAAATGGGCAGAAGACATGAACAGACATTTCTCCAAAGAAGACATCCAGATGGCCAATAAAAACATGAAAAGATGCTCAACATCACTCATCATCAGGGAAATGCAAATCAAAACTACAATGAGATGTCACCTCACACCTGTCAGAATGGCTTTATAAAGTCAAAAACACAAGAAACAACAGGTGTTGGAGGATGGAATGTTCTGAATATATCTGGTAAATCCATCTGGTTCAGTGTGTCATTCAAAGCCATTGTTTCCTTGATTTTTTGTTTGGATGATCTGTCCATTGATGTAGGTGGGGTGCTAAAGTCCTCTTATTATTATTGTATTATTACTGATGAGTTCCTTTATGTTTGTTATTGACTGTTTTATGTATTTGGCTGCTCCCCTGTTGGGTGCATAAATATTTACAATTGTTATATCTTCTTATTGGATTGTCCCCTTTAATATTATATTGCATCCTTGTTTGTCTCTTGTAATGGTCTTTGTTTTAAAGTCTAGTGTTTCCAATATAAGCATTTCTACTCCGGCTTCTTTTGACATTCATTTGCACGATAGATGATTCTCCATCCCCTCACTTTCAATCTGAAGATGTCTTTAGGCTTAAAATGGGTCTCCTGTAGGCAACATATAGATAAGTCTTGTTTTTTTTTAACCATTCTGTCACGCTGTGTCTTTTTTTTTTTTTTTAAGATTTTATTTATTTATTTGACAGAGAGAGACACAGTAAGAGAGGGAACACAAGCAGGGGAAGTGGGAGAGGGAGAAGCAGGCTTCCCGCTGAGCAGGGAGCCCGATGCGGGGCTTGATCCCAGGATCCTGGGATCATGACCTGAGCCGAAGGCAGACGCTTAACTGACTGAGTCACCCAGGCACCCCACCCTATGTCTTTTGATTGGGACATTTAGTCCACTTACATTCAAAGTAATTATTGATAGATATGTATTTATTGTCATGTATTATTTGTTTTGTGGTTGTTTCTGAAGATTTTCTCTGATCCCTTCTGGTGTTCTGTCTTTCATGGTTTGCTTGTTGTCTTTACTGATATATCTGGATTTCTTTCTCCTTATTCTTTGCATGTTTATTACAGGTTTTTGATATATGGTTACCATTAGGTGTGTATATAACCTTTTCTGCTTACAGCAGTCTATGTTAAGTTGATCGTGATTTAAGTTTGAACCCATTCTTTACTCATCTCCTCCCTACATTTTAGGTATATGTTGTCATATACCATCCTTTTTTTGTGAGTTCTTTGATTATTTTACAGAAATATTCATTTTTACTGCTTTTGTGTTTCCTCCCTGCATCTCTTTTGTTCTCTCCTTTCCACTCAAAGAGTCCCCTCTAATATTTCTTGCAGGGCTGGGTTAGTGGCCATGAACTCCTTTAATTTTTGGTTGTCTGGGAAACTGTTTATTTCTGCTATTCTGAGTGATAGCCTTGCTGGATAGAGGATTCTTGGCTGCAGATTTTTCCCATTCAGCACTTTGAATATTTATAATGCCACTCTCTTCTTGTTTGGGAAGTTTATGCTAAAAAAAAAATCCCCTGCTAGGCTTATGGGTTTTCCATTATAAGTTACTGTCTTCTTTTGTCTTGTGCTTTCAAATCTTTTTTCTTTATCACTGTATTTTGCCAATTTAATTATAATATATCTTGGTTTGGGTCTACTTTTGTTGACTTTGTTGGGGGTTCTCTGCACCTCCTGGATCTGGATATCTGTTTCCTTCTACAGATTTGGGAAGTTTTCTGCTCTTATTTCTTCAAATTTTTTGCCCCCTTTTCTCTCTTCTTCTTCTGGAACTCCTATAATATGAATATTATAACATTCGATGGAGTCACTGAGTTCCCTAAGTCTATTCTCATGTTGTATAATTCTTTTTTCTCTTTCTTTTTTTTAAAGATTTTATTTATTTGAGAAAGAGAGTGAGGTTGAGCACAAGCCAGGAGAAAGGCAGAGGGAGAGGGAGAGGGAGAAGCAGACTCCCTGCTGAGCAGGGAGCCCAAGACGGGCCTCGATCCCAGGATCCTGGGATCATGACCTGAGCCACAGGCAGACACAACCATCTGACCCACCCAGGTGTCCCTTTTTTCTCTCTTTTGTTCAGGTTGATGACTTTCCGTTACTCTGTCTTCTAGGTCATTAATTCATTACTCTGCTTCTTCCAGTCTGTTGTTCATTCCATTAAGTGTGTTTCTCAGGGCACCTGGGTGGCTCAGTTGGTTAAGTGACGGCCTTCGGCTCAGGTCATGATCCCACAGTCCTGGGATCTAGTCCCACGTCAGGCTCCTTGCTCAACGGGGAGCCTGCTTCTCCCTCTCCTTCTGCCTGCAACTCCGCCTGCTTGTGCTCTCTCTCTCTCTCAAATAAATTTTTAAAAAGTGTGTTTCTCATTTCATTTATTGAGCCCATTATCTCTCCTATGTTATTCCTTATCTCTGTGTTAAGAGTCTCACTCATGTCTTCTACTCTTTTCTCAAGTCCAGTGAGTATACTTATGATCATTGCTTTAAATATTCCATCAGGCATGTTACTTCTATCTTTCACTTACATCTCTGGCTGTGGCCTTGTCCTGTTCTTTTGTTTGGGATGAATTTCTGTCTTCTAATTTTTTCTAAGTCTCTGAACCTGTTTCTGTGTGTTAGGAAATTTAGCTACATCTCCTAGAGTTAATGCTCTTATGAAGAAATCCTATAGTGCCCTGCCATGTAGTGTCCACTGTTCCCCAGGGCCTGGTGCTTTGGGGATTGTCTCCAGCGTGTGCTGCATGTGCTCTCCTCTTTTGTCCTGGCTCTCCTCTTGTCTGCAGAGGCTCTCTTTGCCTGTTGTGGGAAGTGTTTGGTCCCTGGCCTGAATGTGGTGCATTTTGATTAGGTATGCTCCGGTCTGCTTGTGAAATAAGACCGGTCACCACTGCCACTAGAACTGAGGCTTTGCAAAACTCCCGGGTTGGGAGATGTGCTGGGAGATGTGCTGTGAGCAGGCGTGTCTGGTCTGGTCTTCTGGGTGAGGGGCACACAGCACTGGGACTAAGGCAAGAGAGACTGGGAAGGGCAGTTCCACCAGAGTGCAGGGGGGTGGGACTTGGTGTAAGCAATTTAGGTAGTGAGTGTGGATGCTATGCTGGTTCCCACAGGTGGCCCTGTGCTTATGCTGAGGAGTTGGGGAGGGAAATGGTGCTGGTCAGTTCCTTTGTTCCCAGAGGGTCTTTCCATGAATGCTGCCTCTCTGGAACATGCTGCAAAATGAGCAAATAACCTCTCCAGTGGGTGCCCTAGGCACTCTTAAGATCCCTGTTTCCATGCTGTATGTCCACATGTTGTTTGCCTGCCTTCTCTCTAAGAGTAGTGCAGTACCCTCTGGGCTCTATCCCAGCCAAGCTTGCTGACCCTTAAAACCAGTCATGGGGCACCTGGGTGGCTCAGTCAGTTATGCATCTGCCTTCAGCTCAGGTCATGATCCCAGGGTCCTGGGATTAAGCCCCATGTCAGGCTTCCTGATCAGCGAGGAGTCTGCTTCTCTCTCTCCCTCTGCCCCTCCCCCCACTCGGTTCTTCCTCTAGCTTGCTCTCTCTCAAATAAATAAAATCTTAAAAAAAAAAAACAAAAAAAAAACCCAGGCTTTAAGCCCCACTGGTTGCTAGAAGTCATAAAATTTGGCCCCACTTGCTTTCCAAGCCAATTGCTATGGTGATTCATTTTCCCCATGCTCCCCTGTATGTTAGTCTATCTCTCATCCTTCTCCATGAGCATGGCTCTCTCCCCACCACAGCGGCCATGATCCATTTCTCTCCCAAACTGTGTCTCCACACTTCCTACCTTCTTCCATTTGGCCTCTTATCTACCTTTAGCTGTAGAGTTTGTTCTCAGTCTTCAGGTCAGTTTTTTGCAAATAGCAAATTTCATACAGTGCTGGAGAGATTGTATATTGTGACCAAATATTTAAAGTACATTTTGGCAAACACATGTATTTTGTTTATTTGTTTGTTTTTATTATGTTCAATTAGCCAACATATAGCACATCATTAATTTTTGATGTAGTGTTCAATGATTCATTAGTTGCATATAACACCCAGTGCTCATCACATCACATGCCCTCCTTAAAACCCATCACCCAGTTACCCCATCCCCCACTCCCCTCCCTTCTGTAACCCTCAGTTTGTTTCCCAGAGTCCAGAGTCTCTCAAGATTTTTCTCCTTCTCTGATTTCTTCCCATTCAGGGGAGGTGGGTGGGGTGATGGGTGAAATATGTGACAGGGATCAAGAGTACACTCATCTTGTAATGTACAGAATTGGTGAATCACTATACTGTGCACCTGAAACTAATACAACACTGTATGTTAACTATACTGGAATTAAAATTAAAAAGCATAGTGTCTTGGGGCGCCTGGGTGGCTCAGTCGTTAAGCGTCTGCCTTTGGCTCAGGTCATGATTCCAGGGTCCTGGGATCAAGCCCCACATCCGGCTCTCTGCTAGCGGGGAGCCTGCTTCTCCCTCTCCCACTCCCCCTGCTTGTGTTCCCTTTCTCACTATGTCTCTCTCTGTCAAATAAATAAAATCTTAAAAAAAAAAAAAAGCATAGTGTCTTATCCTGGATTATCTGAATGGGCTCTAAATTCAATCACATATATCTTCATAAGAGAGGGAGGAGTTTACAGATAGACACAGAGGGGATGGCCATGTGAACATGGAGCAGAGAGAGATGCAGCCACAAGCCAAGGAATGCTAACAGCCCTGAGAAACTGGAAGAGGCAAGGGAGAGATTGTCTCCCAGAGCGTCCAGAGGGAGTGTGGTCCTGCTGACATCTTGATTTTGGACTTTTGGCCTTTAGAATTGACAGAAAAGATTTTGTTTTTAGAAGCCATCTAGTTAGTAGGCAGTTATTAGGGCAACCTTAGGAAATGAATACGTTTATCCTTATACCACTTTATTGATTCTCCTTTCCTTGCTATATGAATTTTACATCTCTATGGAGTTAACTCTATGGAGTTTCCAATTGAGATACTGTCTGATAGAGAAACATAAGACAATGAGCTCACAAGGGAAATCGAGAGTCAGCAGTCTTATTCTCTAACATTATATAATACCCACAGGTATGCAGTTTTCATAAATGACCACTGAGGGCCAGAAGATGCTCAAGAACATTCTGTAGTCAAAGTTTTCCCATTGAGTTCATTCTTACAAAGGAGAATCAAGTCATGCACTTCAAGAATAAATACACGGAATTCAGACTGATACGTTTATTTCTGCTTTATTCCATAAGACCCAGCAAGTGGTGATTTTGGAGGAGGAGGTCCTCCAACAAAGGTGGTAGTGGTGATGATGGTTTACCACTTATACTAGGTAAAGAAGTTGGAGAAGGAAGAGCAACTCCTCAGGGTAGAGATGGTGCGGGTAGAGGGGTTCGTGGGCGTGGCCCTCCATCTGCCTATGAATGTGCTGGAAGAGATCCTGAAATCTAAGGGCAACCTGAGGGCCCATGCTCCTGTAACATAAAGAATCCAATGTTTAAATGCTGCCAATAAAATACGTAGCAAATAACTCATAACAGTAGACGTTTGAGTTTTCTTATACATTCAAGGTGCTAAAAGCATTTTATCATGCTTTTCATTATTTATCACCATTTGAGGACTTAACAATATAGGCAAAAGACTTCTACAGATATTTGACCAACCCAAATAATGCAAAATTAGATTTCATGGTGAGAAAATACAAAGAAGAATTAATCTCCACAGCTTGGGCCTGTTAGACTAGTTGGTTCAAATATAGATAATTAATATAAGGTCTCAAAATAGGGATGATTCCTATAAGGTCATGGTTTATTCCCCTTGGGAGCCAATTAGCTTTAAACAGAGTCTCTCTCACAGTGCCAATGACCTAGCTGTCATGTAATAATATAAACAATAACCATTTGCACAGTCGTATGCTTTTCAGAGTTTTTACATTTCTTATCCCTTTTGATCCTCATTATAACTTTGTTACATAGGTAGGGTAAGTTTCATCTCACTTCTTGTGGATGCAGAAACTGAGACTCCCAAGATTTAAGGGACTGAACAAAGTTCATGCAGTTAGTACGAAACATGATTAGGACTTGAATGCGGTTCTTCACACACCTAATTCAGCTCCCTTTCTTTTTTTTTTTTTTTTAAGATTTATTTATTTGAGGGGACAGCAGAGGGAGAGAATCTCAAGCAGACTCCCCGCTGAGCATGGAGCCCCATGCAGGACTTGATCGCACAAGCCATGAGATCACGACCTGAGCCGAAACCAAGAGCTGTACGCATAACCGACTGAACCCCCCAGGCGCCCCTCAGCTCCCTTTCGACTACAGCAGGCTACCTCCCCATGAATGCATGTCATCTGTCACGAGCTGAGGACAAAACCTCGGGGGTAAAAAAAGAGTAACTGACTTCTCAGAGATGTGAAAAGGGAAGGAGGATAGGAAAAATAAATGTAGTGGAAAATTATAAAATATTATAGTGAAACAGGACAAACTTGGGAAAAGGCCACTAGATTGGGTTGTTTGGAGTTCGACATAAGTTTTTAGTAGAATGGTAAAAAGAGACAAATTTAAAAAACAAACACCTAGTGAGCATCTCCTCTGTTAAGATGCAGTCTTCACTTTCTGCATATTCCCTCCAAACATAAGCTGTCTTGAGGACCGTTCTCAGCCAGCTGAGGAGTTTAGACACTCTTATGAAGATGTTAAGTATACACAGATGTTTTTGTCAAAGTGAATAGATCATGTTCATAGGTTATTAAATGATGGCCGAGAGGTCTACAAAGGGCTTTGGGTAATCATGAAATTGAGGATTTTCTTTTTGAAAGGAATTATTGTGGATCCAGTTATTCACATCCTCATGACAATTTCCTCCTGAAAACAGTTTTGCTTGCGTAATATATTCTGTCACAAAACATTCAGTGCGGCTTAAGAAACTGATGCCTGAGTCTCTTCCACATATGAACACGGTTTACTGTCTTAGAAAATCAAATCTGGGGTGCCTGGGTGGCTCAGCCATTAAGCGTCTGCCTTCGGCTCAGGTCATGATCGCGGGTCCTGGGATGGAGTCCCATGTTGGGCTCCCTGCTCCACAGGGAGCCTGCTTCTCCCTCTGCCTCTGCCTCTGCCTCTGCCTCTGCCTCTGCCTCTCTGTCTCTCTGTTTCTCATGAATAAATAAATAAAATCTTAAAAAAAAAAAAGAAAAGAAAATCAAACTTGTAGGGTTATGTAAACGAAAATGTTAATTTTGCCAGAAAGTCTACTTCTGGGGCACCTGGGTGGCTCAGTTGGTTGGGCGACTGCCTTCGGCTCAGGTCATGATCCTGGAATCCCTGGATCGAGTCCCGCATCGGGTTCCCTGCTCGGCAGGGAGTCTGCTTCTCCCTCTGACCCTCCCCGCTCTCATGGGCTCTCTCTCATTCTCTCTCTCTCAAATAAATAAATAAAATCTTTAAAAAAAATTATAAAAAAAAAAAGAAAGTCTACTTCTGGCCACACATTCCTTCCATCTACCAAAATAATTTCCTGCCATAGAACTCACCGTGACATGATACAATATGATCTAGTTTTATTACCTGGGTTCACTGTTGCCAGGATTCTGTCCCAGGCTCTTTGATCTTTTTTTTCTTTTTTTGCATCTTGGCTTAAACTTCGGTTCGGGCTCTGAATTCTTCATTTACCTGCAATGATCACCAGCATAAATGTATCCTTAATCACAGTTTTAAACAATATTAGGTATGAAATACAGCATTACATTTCAGATCCTCAGTCACAGTTATTTTCATGACAATTAAGGATCCATGTGGGGGGTGCGGCTAGTGCTGCTGGTGGTCGTGGGTGTAGTGGAAGGAATGAAGAAATAGGTGTCCAACCAAAGACAGACAAATTCATTTTCACTTCTGGAAAAGAAAAGTTGTGCATGATTTATCACGGACATCTTTACTATTTTAATTGTTTTAGCCATCCCTACTTGAGTTCTGGAAAATGTCCCACAGCGGCTGATCCAAAACTTTTCTAGTCTATTTAAATTTCAAGCCCCCCCCCCCCCCCCGCCAAGAGCCTTCATGGACAGTAAATGAACTTCCCAGAAGATGGAGGACCTCCAGTGTGAGATAGTTCAACTTGACTATTATCCATGTTAAGATTTCTCTGAGTCCACACTCTCATCTCCAACCGCCCCCCCCCGAAGTTATCTTCTCCATGTGGTTGGTTTTTTTTCCCCCCAAGCTTGGTGCCTATACAAGCAAACTGTCCACAATTTCCTTTTTTATGTAAATAGTTCGTTTGTACATTTTCACAGAAAAGCACTGAATCTTTCTGCTTGTAATTTAAATTGGCTAAATGATCTGTAACCAAACATAAAATCGGAATCACAGGGACGCCTGGGTGGCTCAGTCGGTTGGGCGTCTGCCTCTGGCTCAGGTCATGATCCCAGGGTCCTGGGATCGAGCCCCACATTGGGCTCCTTGCTCAGCGGGGAGCCTGCTTCTCCCTCTGCCCTGCCGCCCCCCCTTCTTATGCTCACTCTCTCAAATAAATAAAATCTTTAAAAAAAATTGGAATCACACAAATCTGAAATACGTGAACGGAGGGGGCCTTATTAGAGTTCACTAATCTTATCCTCTCCTGTTAATCATGAAGAAATGAAAATCTGAGGAGTGTAAGTGACTTACTTGAAGCCACAGTCAATTAATACCAAAGCTGAGACTTTTTCTTAGGACTTCTTGTAATTATTTTATCTTGCCACTTTAAATGACTCAGAACAAGAGAAGCCAGGCAGGGAGCCTCTGGAAGAACATATATACTTCGTTTTAATTTTAAATGTTGGTGATGAGAATAAATCATCAAACACTGAGATTTCTTTTTCTAAAAATTATTTTTCAGTGCTGTTTTTCTTAAAATACGTGTTTTTAAAAGCTGTGACCCGGGCGCCTGGCTGGCTCAGTCGGTGGAGCGTGCGACTCTTAGTCCCAGGGTTGTGAGTTTGAGCCCCACTTTGGGTGTAGAGATTACTTAAAAAATAAAATCTTACAGAAAAGCTGTGACAGATAATCATCATTTGCTTATTGCCGACAATGCCAGCCCCAAATTAAGTTGATTCTAAGATTCTCAAAGGGAATTTTGAATGTGCTCCTTGAAACAATAACATTTGATGCATCAAGTTCTAATAAAAAATCCAACTTCTTTCACCAAAAAACTGACAATTTCATACAAACATTTTATACTCCAAGCTCTTAGAATTTATTCTACCCACAGAAAAACAAAGAAATCCTGAAGTAACTTCAGTGATACTCTAATTCTTGTTGAGAGAAAACTGATCACCTCCAAGATAAGCCAAACTCTCAAAAGAGAGACCACACAAGCCCTTTATGTTGCTATCAGAGGCTGAAAACTAGAGACCATTTACACTTGTGCTCCTTTCTTACACCAACAAGAGAGAAAAACTATACTGAAGTTTCATAGGATTTAAGAGAAAAAGAAATGAAACTTCTGATAGAACCTAATGGTAGTTATGCTTTCAGGAGAGAAGCAAAAGAAATCTAGATTTAAATCACATTAGCATAGTAATCAATCCGGCATTTGTTCTACCTACCACATTTATATAAGTCATTCACATGGAAAGAAAAGGCAAACTCAAATTCTAGCAAGTCTACGTGAGGTAGCACTATCATTTAAAAATTTTTAAAGATTTTATTCATTCATTCATTCACAGTGCGAGCAGGTGGAGGGGCAGAGGGAGAAAGAATCTCAAGCATGGAGCCAGACGCAGGGCTCGGTCTCAGGACCCCAAGATCATGAACTGAGCCAAAATCAAGAATCGGTTGCTTAACGGACTGAGCCACCCAGGTGCCCTACAATTTTTTAATTAAATATTTCAAGGAAACCAAGTAAGGTCACTCCAAGCAGGGAGAGAAAGGAGAGATACACCATTTTGTTGCTATCAAGAAGAGTGACATTAGAGACCATGGCAGACAGAACTAGGTTACTAGCTTGTAATTCTACAAAGAACCACCTATTCAAAGGAAATGAAACCTGAAGGGATGCAATGCAGTTTAGCCACGAAGGAGGGCACATGCAACACCCCTGTAGCGCCTAGTTTTGGTGAACAAGGGACATTGCACTCCAGGGCGCTACAGGACCTCACCTCACAAGACCATTACTTTCAAGATCAGGAAATGTAGCTGATTTTCCTGATATATAGGAACAGACACAATGAGGAGTCAGAGGAATATGTACCAAATGAAAGAGCAGGACAAAATCACAGCAAAAGCGCAAAATGCAATGGAATGAGAAATTCAGATAAATAAAAGCTGATGGTAGTTCATTACTATTAAATCTGCCCTGCAAGAATTGCTAAAGGAAATCCTTTAGGTTGAAATAAAAGGATTCTGGACTGTAACTCAAACCCATATGAAGATCTAAAGTTCTCCCATAAGGCTTTTCAGAAACCCCAAATCCTGGAAACAATTTGAATGTCCAGCAACAGGTAGATAAACAAAATATATCCATATGAGGAAATACTCAACAATAAAAATGAATGCACCATTGATGAGGATACACCATGGATGAATCTTGAAAGTGTTGTGCTGTGTAAACGAAGCCAGAAACAAAAGGATTATTGCTCTATGATTCCATGTATATGATTTTAAAAAAGACAGAACTATATGGACAGAAATTAGATCAGTATAGTTGCCAAGGGTGGGAAGTAGAATGAGGTCACAGACTACAAAGGAACCTGAGAAGACTTTCTGGAGTCATAGAAATATTCCATATCTTGATTATGATAGTGGGTACATGATGACTAAATACCTTTGTCAAAACTTGTACAATTTTGTACACTTTGAAAGTGAATTTTACAATAGGTAAATTATACCTCAATAGAAATGAAGGTATATGAAATGAAAGTTCACGCGGAGACCCACACACGTAGGTACCTAGCCTTATTTATAATGGCCAAAAGCTGGAAACACTCCAAATGTCCGTGAACAGATGAATGGACATACTATGGCATATCCATACAATGGAACACCACTCAGCCACAAAGGGAATGAACCACTGACACAAAGAGCATGGATGAATCTCACAACTATTCTGAGTTTAAAAGGCCAGGGAAAAAAAAAAAGAGTACATACTCTATGATTTCATTTATATAAAACTCCAAAAAATTCAAAATTTTGTAAGTGATATACAGCATATCAATGACTTTCAGGGGATGAGAGGGACAGGGATGTGTAAGGGGAGGATAACAGAGGGGGAAAAGGTAATTTCAGGGGATAGTGAATATGTTCCTTATGTTGATTTGGTGATATTATCACAGATGTGCATGTACATCAAAATTTATTAAATTTTTATTTAATTTATTAATATTTATAATTTTTAATTATAAAGCTATGTATAAAAACTTCATATTTCATGGTTGGTAAGATTGTATCACGTATTTCTTAATTTTTTTTTAAGATTTTATTTATTTGACAGAGAGAGACACAGTGAGAGAGGGAACACAAGCAGGGGGAGTGGGAGAGGGAGAAGCAGGCTTCCCGCCGAGCGGGGAGCCCGATGCGGGGCTCGATCCCAGGCCTCTGGGATCATGACCTGAGCCGAAGGCAGACGCTTAACGACTGAGCCATCCAGGCGCCCCTGTATCATGTATTTCTTTAAGCACAAGCACTTGCCAGTTGACAAATGTTTTGCTTGTTTACAGTGCTTCACTATCATGCTACCAAAAAAAGAAATCAGTATCTGTCGTTAAGTTTTAAATCCAGGGGCACCTGGGTGGCTCCATCGATTAAGCGGCTGTCTTCGGCTCAGGTCGTGGTCCCAGGGTCCTGGGATCGAGCCCCGCATCGAGCCCCGCATCGGGCTCCCTGCTCCACGGGAAGCCTGCTTCTCCCTCTCCCACTCCCCTGCTTGTGTTCCCTCTCTCTCTGTCAAATAAATAAAACCTTAAAAAAAAAAAAAAGTTTCAAATCCACAAATACTAAGAACTGTATAACCAAAACAAAATTTCAAAGTGTCACAAAACAGAAAGGAGAGTATATGTAATGTAATTAAGTTATTAAGTAAAACAACTATATCAAATATTTAGTAAGCCCTACCTTTTTGAAAATGTCCACTGCTGTTGTTGGTCGCTTTCCTCAACTTTTGCCTAGTCCACGAAGAATCTATTAAGGTTAAACACAAGCAATTAGAAATTATTGTATCATATTCCTCAGGCAAAAGGTGACTGCCAGTCTATGCTTCTATTCAGACTGTCATTTTTATGTCAATTGCCATTAAAGAGAAATTGACCTGGACTACACATAACGCATAAGCTACCACATACTGTTTCCTCAGCTGACTTACTGAGTTCAACAGTAGGCTCCTCGAGGACCATAACCAAGAATCCATGAACATATCTTGACCAAATTCTCACCATTTTTAAGGAATTCCAAATATTTTTAACTTTTATGATTATAGAATTCTATACAATTTTGTTCATAATTTCTTATGGTTGGAACTGTGTCAAAGACTCCATATTTACAATGATTAAGTCTCAAAATACCCTTAAACCAAAAAGCAGTGATAGGACATACAATAACACTCATTAATTCAGGATTCCTATGACAGATTTCACTTAAATAACATTTGATCTGGGGAAGAAAGTATCAAATACATAAGGAAAAAAATTTCTCAAGTACACTCAAATACACGAGGTGCATGTTTTATAAATATATATGTAATTGCCTTAATGATAAATTATCCTTAGTTAAGCAGGAAATAAATATCTAAATAACCTCTTTGGAGCAACAATGTAGTTTTCATTACTATATGTTCCAAAGGATTATAAAACATGATGTAATGGATGTGTTCGTTATTTTGATTGTGGTGATCATTTCTCAGGTGTAACATATATCGATTTTATAAAATGTACACTTTATTTTTTTTTAAGATTTTTTATTTATTTAATTGAGAGAGAGTGTGCACGAGCTGGGCGAGGGGCAGAGGCAGAGGGAGCAGCAGAGTCCCCGCTGAGCAGGGAGCTCAGGGAGTTCCATCCCAGGACCCTGGAATCATGACCTGACCCAAAGGCAAATGCATAACCGACTGAGCCACCCAGGCACCTCAAATTGTACACTTTAAATGGGGCAGTTTGTGTTCTGTCAATTATACTTCTATTAATAAAACTTAGAAAAAAACCGCAAAAGTTGTGTGTTTGGGGCAAAGCAACCAAGGAAAAACCTGGTTAAGTAAGCAGAGCAAAGACTGGTCTGATCCAGTGTCTTGCTGGCTATGCTTGAGAATTATTTTTATGCTGATTCCAAGGGGAATTCATTTGAGTTTCGGGCAAGGGGCCTATACGATTTGAGTGATGGAAGCCACTAGAATCACAGATGAGTGAAAGTGGAAGAAGAGACATGGAGCTCCCTAAGTCCAGGTGCTCTTCAGAATGATGTCAGAGGTTTCCTTAAAGTTCCTGAAATATCTGCAAATTTGTGTATGTATGTGCACATGTGCATTTCCATTTTTTTATTGAAATATAATCGACATATGATGTTATATTAGTTTCTGGTGTACAACATATTGATTATACAATCCTATACATTACTCGGTGCTCATCATAAGTATAGTCACTGTCACTGTACAGCATTAATACAATATTACTGACTACATTTTCTATGCTGTACCTTTTTTTAAAAGATTTTATTTATTTGGGGTGCCTGGGTGGCTCAGTCGTTAAGCTCTGCCTTCGGCTCAGGTCATGATCCCAGGGTCCTGGGTTCGAGCCCCGCATCGGGCTCCCCGCTTAGCAGGAAGCCTGCTTCTCCCTCTCCCACTCCCCCTGCTTGTGTTCCCTCTCTCGCTGTGTCTCTCTCTGTCAAATAAATAAAATAAATAAATTAAAAAAAAAAGATTTTATTTATTTGAGAGAGAGCAGAGTGTAAGAGAGAACACACCAGTGGGGGTGAGGGGCAGAGGGAGAGGTAGAAGCAGACTCCCCACTGAGCAGGGAGTCCAATGCGGGGCTCCATCCCAGGACCCCGGGACCATGACCTAAGCAGAAGGCAGACACTTAACCGACTGAGCCTCCCAGGCACCCCTATGCTGTACTTTTTATCTCTGTGACTTGTTTAGTAACTGGAAGCCTGTACCTTTTCATTCCTTTTATCTATTTTGCCTATTCCCTCATCCACCTCCCCTCTGGCAACCACCAGTTTGTCTCTGTATTTAAGATCTATTTTTTTTTATTTATTTGTGGGTTTTTTTTGATTCCACATATAAGTAAAATCATATGGTATTTGTCTTTCCCTGACTTATTTCACTTAGCACAATACCCTCTAGTTCCATCCAAGTTATTGCAAATGGCAAGATCTCATTCTTTTTTATGGCTGAGTAATATTCTAGTGTAGTGTGTGTGTGTGTGTGTGTGTGTACACACAGACACCACGTATTCCTTATCCATTAATCTATTGAGGGACACTTGGGTTGCTTCTATATTTTGGCTACTGTAAACAATGCTTCAATAAACATAGGGGTGCATATATCTTTTGAATTAGGGTTTTCATTTTCTTTGGGTAAATATCCAGTAGTGGAATAACTGGATCATATGGTATTTCTATTTTTAATTTTCTGAGGAACCTCTATACTGTTTTCCATAGTGGTTGTACCAACTTACATTCCCACCAAAGTGTACAAGTGTTCCCTCTTTTCTCCACATCCTTGCCAACACTTGTTATTTGTTGTCTTTTTGATTTTAGCCATTCTGACAGGTGTGAGGCTATATCTCCTTGTGGTTTTGATTTGCACTTCTCTCATGATTAGTGACCGCTACACCAAAATAAAAAGCTTTTGCACAGCAAAGGAAACCATCAACAAAACAAAAAGGCAGGGGCGCCTGGGTGGCTCAGTCATTAAGTGTCTGCCTTCAGCTCAGGTCATGATCCCAGGGTCCTGGGATCCAGCCCCACATCGGGCTCTCTGCTCGGTGGGAAGCCTGCTTCTCCCTCTCCCACTCCCCCTGCTTGTGTTCCCTCTCTTGCTGTGTCTCTCTCTGTCAAATAAATAAAATATTTTTTAAAAAGGCAACCTAGTGAATGAGAGAAGATATTTGCAAATAATATAGCCAATAGGGATTAATATCCAAAATATATAAAGAACTTCTACAACTCAACACAGAAAAAAAATGAATCTGCTTAAAAAATGGACTGAGGACCTCAATAGACATTTTTCCAAAGAAGATATACAGATGGCCAAGAGACACATAAGAAGATGCTCAATATGCATGTACTTTAAAATTAATTTCCACATTTTCATCAGCTTCTAGGAAAGGTCCTTGAGCACGCATTTTTAAGAACTTTTCATTTAACTGCCCCACATATTAGTTGAAGATCAAAACCTGGAGAAGTAAAGAAATTTGTTCAAAATCAGAGCTAGCAGGTTGATGAGATCACAGGGGTGTTTGGGTCCTGCCTCCCCTCTCTCTCCAGGTGCTCTCCTCTCTCCCTGCTCCAGCTGCTGATTCACAGAGCTTAGGAACTGGCACACGGTACACAAAGCCGGTGTCTGCGGAACCCTGACCCGCTCACCACGTCAGCAGGAGAGACTGTGCCGAGGATATGGTCCATAGGAGGTGATGAGCCAGTACAACCATTAGAAAACAGGCTCTTAGGACTCCTTCATCAAACTTGTAGAACGAGGGGTGCCTGGGTGACTCAGTGGGTTAAGCGTCTGCCTTTGGCTGAGGTCGTGATCCCGGGGTCTTGGGATCGAGTCCCGCATCGGGCTCCCTGCTGAGTGGGGAGCCTGCTTCTCCCTCTGCCTGCCACTCCCCCTTCCTTGTGCTCTCTCGCTGACTCGCTCTCTCAAGAAAATAAATTCTTTTAAAAAACTGGCATAACGTTCTAAATCACCTACATGTGTCTTACTGTTAAAATCATAAAAGAACACATCATCATAATAAGCTACTCATCTTTCACTATTACTCTGAGGCTGCCCTGTGCCACAGACCAAAAGAAGAACATAGAATTGGCATTCACAAGTGTAGTTTTCGTCTCACAAAGAAATGACAAACGAGTTCATGCTCGATCCTTCCCAACAGAGATTCTGATTATGTATAAATAAAACTGCTAACTAGAAGGCCCTCTAGCAGACTACATTTCACAAGGGAAGTTTCTTTAAAAAAAAAAAAAAAAGATTTTGGGCGCCTGAGTGGCTCAGTCGTTAAGCGTCTGCCTTCGGCTCAGGTCATGATCCCGGGGTCCTGGAATCGAGTCCCACATCGGGCTCCCTGCTCAGCGGGAAGCCTGCTCTCCCTCTCCCACTCCCACTGCTTGTGTTCCTGCTCTCGCTCTCTGTCCCTGTCAAATAAATAAATAAAATCTTTAAAAAAAAAAAAGATTTTATTTATTTGAGAGAGATGGAGAGAGCGCACAAGCAGAGGAAGTTGCAGGCAGAGGGAGAAGCAGGCTTCCCGCTGAGCAGGGAGCCCGACGTGGGACTCGATCCCAGGACCCTGGGATCACAACCTGAGCCAAAGGCAGACCCTTAACCAACTGAGCCACCCAGGCGCCCTCGCAGGGAAAGTTTCAACATCATCCTTTTCCTCAGCAGTCCAGGGAGACAAACAGGATAACCTCAAATTTTTCCTAGTTCTAGGGTTAATGAAAGTATCAGGCTACTCCGACAGCTTTAGAAGGTATCAAGGTACTGAAATAACACCACCTTTCTTTGCTCCATCTTGAGCACTAAAACCCGAGCTATAATATTAATTGAAGTCTAATGTACACATGATTCCTACAAGACTTCCATGTCACCAGTATAAACTGGATTAAAACATTTCAGAAAGTCATGCTTGTAAATATCAAGGAGATAAAACACAAGGTACAACTTACCATGAAACCAGCTCTAGTCACATCATGGCCAGATAGGTTAATATTTCCAATCCCCCAGGCTCACGATCTCTCATGATCATCGTAATGAACCATTAGAGAGACTGAGTGTACGTGGACACAGTGCTAACCAGATATTAACAGAGGAAGTTCTGTGCGAGGCCTACTTTGAAAAAGGAGCCTATGTGCTGAAGGGGGTAGCACAGAATCAAAGTACAACTGAGCTGACTTTACTTACCTATCAGAAGTGTGACATCAGTGCCTGCTCCTCGTCTAAGCTTGAACTCTGTGTCCACACCACGGCAAGGGCAGCACGTACTGTCGATCACACTCTTCGGTTTTCTTCAAAACCGTGAGCTGAAAAGGAAAGAAATTATTTTTGATTGCCCTTGCTGCGGATACAAATCAATTTCTCTAAGTAAAGATTCTGCATGAGAAAGAGAAAAATATACCAGTCTTTTACTGGCCCTGTAACAGGAACCCTTCCAGCCACCGCACACCCTTGGGAGAAATAAGCCTAGACTTAAAGATGGTCTGGGCTTTATATGCAGCAAACCCTTTGTGATGTCATCAGCTGTGACCATTTGGTGACCTCACACTGTAATTTGCTGGGATTCAGTGGCCAGAGATACTGATCAACCTTTCTGCTTACTTAAGCTACTGTCCCTGAGGTTAATGAAATAAATATCCTGTTAGCCCTATATCCACGGATATAGAAATGTTCCCCACTTGCTACTTAATGATTCCAATGAGGGATGAATATCCTGGCACTAGGTGGCAAGGGACAGTTTGGATTTTGTACAGCTCTGTCACTCAAGTAGCTGTGAACAGCCTATATAAAACTGGACTTAGCCACTTAAGATGCTAAGCAAGGAATAATTTATGCACATGTTCAAGAAAGATCCAACATATAGAAGCATACATGCTTAGTACGCATGGCTAGAGCCTCAACTTACTCAAAGTAGCAAAGGTCTTGAACCATATCTTTTTTTTTTAAGATTTTATTTTTTATTTGACAGAGAGAGAGAGAGCACAAGCAGGGGGAGCAGTCACAGAGGGAGAGAGAGGAGCAGGCTCCCTGCTGAGCAGGGACCCCGATGCGGGGCTCGATCCAAGGACCCTGGGATCACGACCCGAGCCAAAGGCAGACGCCTAACCGTCTGAGCCACCCAGGCGCCCCAACCATGTCTTAATTACATAAACCATCAAGGTAATCCTGGCCCTAAACACAGCACCTATTACATCAAAACTGGAGGGAAAATGATTATTGGTCAGGGGCTAAAAGATTTAACAGAGTAACAGCAGAAAGAGGTACAGGATATTCCCTCTCGTTGCAGCTCTCATCCCCAGATCTCCACAGGGCTCTCCTCCTACTTCCTTCACGTCTTATGTCACCTTCTCAATGAGGTGTCCAATCCACCTGAAGGTGCAAATCCCCACAGCCACCCCATGCCCTACTCCCCTCTCCTGCCTTCGTGTGCTGGAAAGCTCGGATCATTATCCCTTATGATATATATGTATCTCATTGGTCTTATTTTTTCATTCCCCCCCACTAGAAGGTGAGCCCCATGTGAGCTGGGATTTTTCCCCCCCCTTTACACCGTGTATTTCTAGCATTAAGAATGGTGCCTGACACATAGAAGGTGCTCAGCAAAAATGAGTCACCTTGACCTTCTGGGCCCTCATGTTTATGCCATTCCTACTGGTGAACCTGTTAACCATATAGTGTGTGTCTTTCAGAATTTCATTCCACATATTTTCATTTTAATACAAGGGCCCAATAGATACCATCCTCCTCAATTAAGCTCTTGAATATGTCTACAATACAGTAATCCCTCTTTTTTTTTTTTTTTTTTTAAGATTTTACTTATTTATCAGAGAGAGAGAGAGACAGAGGCAGGCAGAGGGAGAAGCAGGCTCCTTGCTGAGCAAGGAGCCCGATGTGGGACTTGATCCCAGGACCCTGGGATCATGACCTGAGCCGAAGGCAGAGGCTTAACCGACTGAGCCACCCAGGTGTCCCTACAGTAATCCCTCTTATCTGTGGAAGACATGATCCAAGACCCCCAGTGGATGCCTGAAACCATGGAGAGTACCAAATCCTATATATGCCATGTTTTTTCCTGGACATACATATCTATGAGAAAGGTTAACTTACAAATTAGTTACAGTAAGAGATCAACAATAACTAATAATTAAGTAGAACCATTATGACAATATACTGTAATTAAAGTTATGTGAATAGAATCTCTCTCTCTCAAAATGTCTTATTGTACTGTACTCATTCTTCCCCTTCCTATGATGATGGGAGATGATAAAATGCCTACGTGTCAGGATGAAGCGAGAGGAATGACATTAGGCATGGTGACATAGTGGTAGGCTACTAGTAACCTTAAACTATGTCAGAAGGAGCATCTGCTTCTGAACTACAGTTGTCTGCGGGTAACAAACTGGAAAAGGAAATCGTTGATAAGGGGAGACTATTGTGCTTAAAATCACTTGGGGGCACCTGGCTGGCTCAGTCAGTGGACCATGTGACTCTCGATCTTGGAGTTGTGAGTTCGAGCCCCATGTGTGGTGTGGAGTTTACTTAAAATTTAAAAACAAATTAAAAAAAATCACCTGTCTTCAGTCCTAACTGGAAACATAACCAATTACAGATGTGTAAATGTAACCATAATCAACACTTTCAGTTTGGTATTCTGTCTATCTCAATAACATACTCAAAATATGATTATTTTATCAGTTTTGGTTGGCATAGTTGTTTTTGTGGACTTTTTAAGCTCTTTAACATGGATCATTTGGGGCACCTGGGTGGCTCAGGTGGTTCATCACCTGCCTTCCGCTAGGGTCGTGATCCCATGGTCCTGGCATTGACTCTCACGTGGGGCTCCCTGCTTGGCAGGGAGCCTGCTTCTCCCTCTCCCTCTGCCCCCCTCCCCTGCCCCTGCTCATGCTCTTTCTCTCTCAAATAAATAAATAAAATCTTTAAAAAAATGGATCATTTCAAACAAAGCAGATATAACAATATAACAAATATTCTATGTACCAACCAGCTTCAACAAGGACCAATATTTTGCCAATTATGTTTTATTTAATTTTTTTGCCTGCATATTTCAAAGCATATTCCAGATATCATATGTCCTCATGCATAAATTCAAGGAAGGTATTTCCTCCACGTACTCTACTCTACCATAAACTCTAACAAATAGGACTTTAAAAAAACATAAGCAAAATACCATCATTACATCTAACAACAATTACAATTACTCCCTGATGCCATATCAAAACATCCATGTGTAATGAACCTGTTGGACTTGAATGTGTCTTTTAAATTTGATTTGTTCTTACTGGGATGCAAACAAGGATCATACATAGCATTGGCTGAAATATGACATAATCTTCGTTATTGATAACCACTCCCACCCCGTTTTTTTTCTTGCCACGCCTTGGATGAAAAGACTGAGTTATTTGTCCTGTAGAATTACTCACATTCTAGATTTCTCTGATTGTATCTTCTTGCTGGCCATGTTCCATGAGAAAGAGAATTTCCTAAGTGACATCTATGAACTTGGTTAGATTTAGGCTCAGTTACTTTAGCCAGAACATTTTATAGTCAACACTTTGTACTCTTATTACATTATATCAGAATGCACATGATATCTGTTGCTCACATTTTTGGTGATGTAAACATTGATCAGTGGATTGCAGTATTCTTACCTTAATTTACCCACACTGTACAATTTTCTAAAAATCTTTTACCTAAATTTTATTGAATTTATGTGCTGGTTCACATTTTTTTATTGATATGCCCTTCACATAACATGTAACTCACCACATTAAAGTATACTAGTCACTGTTTTTTAGAATACAAAGAAAAGTGTGCAGCAATCATCATAATAAATTTTAGGACATTTTCATCACCTCAAAAAGAAAGTTCATACTTATTATCAGTCTATTCCCATTCTTTTTTTTTTTAAGATTTTATTTATTGATTTGACAGAGAGAGACACAGCGAGAGAAGGAACACAAGCAGGGGGAGTGGGAGAGGGAGAAGCCGGCTTCCCGCGGAGCAGGGAGCCCGATGTGGGGCTCGATCCCAGGACCCTGGGATCATGACCTGAGCCTAAGGCAGATGCTTAATGACTGAGCCATTCAGGCACCCCATTCCCATTCTCTTGATGGGACTGATAACCCACCGGAATGGTATAAAGGTAGCTTCAAAGTGAAAACACCTGAGATACAAGAGCAGCGGAAGCCTTGTCTGAATTCCTCTTATCTGGCTAAAGCAGTGGGTTGTTTTTTTTTTTAAAGACTTTATTCATTTATTTCAGAGAGAGCACAGAGGAAGAGAGAGAGGGAGAGGGAGAAGCAGACTCCCTCTGAGCAGAGAGCCCGACGTGGGGCTCGATCCCAGGACCCTGAGATCATGACCTGAGCCGAAGGCAGGTGCTCAACTGACTGAACCACCCAGGTACCTCAGCAGAGTTTTATGAGACAGCTGCCACAACCTGCCCCACCCCCATTGGGGGGGTTCTCTAATCAGGGAGGCCTGGTCTTGAGCCTTAGAAAATTCCAAAAGATTGCATAAGCAAACCTCATAAGAACTTTCCATCCTTTGAAGTGCACCCCGCCTTGTGAAGTTGGTATATAAACCCCTATCTCAAGCTCTTTAGGGAGCCTCTTCATCTAAAAACTCTCACCTAGTAAATAAACTTTTCTCTTGTTAATTTACTGTTAATTAATTTGCAATCCCCAGTCACTGTACTAAATTGGTAGAGGAAAAGTTTTTCTCCCAACATCTCCCTGCCATTAGCCCTTGGCAACCAATAATGACTTTATATCTCTATAGATTTGCCTGTTCTGGATATTTTTAGTGAATGAGATCTTACTATGTGTGGTTCTTTAGTGTCTATCTTTTTTCATGTATCATGATGTTTTCAAGGTTCATCAGTGTTTTAGCTAGTATCAGTTCTTCATTTCATATTATGGCTAAATAAAAATCTATGGTATGGGGGCGCCTGGGGGTGCTCAGTGGGTTAAGCATCTGCCTTTGGCTCAAATCATGGTCTCAGGGTCCTGGGATCGAGCCCTACATCGGGCTCCCCACTCAGCAGGGAGTCTGCTGCTCTCCCTCTGCTCCTCCCCACTGCTCGTGCTCTCTCTCCCCCGCCGAAATAAATTAATAAAAAATCTTTAAAAATCCATGGTATGGATATAACACAATTTGTTTAAACATTCATCAGTTGACAGACATTTGGGTTGTTTCCCCCTTTTGGCTTTAGGAAAAAGGCTGCCACAGTCATGTACATGTTTTTGTCTGAATATGTTTTCAGTTCTCTGTTATACCCAGGAGTGCAATTGCTGATCATGTGGTCACTCTAAGTGTAACTTTTGGTGGACGTGCTTTCCACAGTTTTTGTACAATTTTATATTCTCACCAGCAGCGAATGGGAGCTCCAATTTCTCCACATCCTTATCACACTTGTTATTTTCCATTTTTCATTATAGCTGTCCTGGTAGGTGTGAAGGGGTATCTCCTGTGATTTTGATTTCTCTAATGATGTTGGGAATTTTTTTCGTGTGCTTTTTGGCCCTTTGCGAGGAGAGAGCAAAGGCTTTTACAGTATGAGGGCTCCGTGTGTATGAATGCGTCCTGTGCAGCCCTGGTTCACCAGGGCAAAGCCATTTAGACCTCGGTCTCCAGGTACAATGGGTGGTTAGTAGTTACGGAATCTGCGTCTGTCCAGGGAAGGGGGACAGAAGAAAAGGCTTTGGCTTGGATCTCTGCATGAGGAAATGGCCCCTACTCCCTAAAGGGAGGGACAGGAAACACAGGGAGGAATCCAGAGGGGCAGCTGAGATCCAGAGGCCAGGGATGGGTCAGGTAATTCACTTTCCACTCTGCCTGGTGGGGAAGGTGAGGCAGAGCATTCACCCCTCCCTCCACCCTCTGGGAGTGGGAGGCAGCAGGGGTTTGTGAGATTTCCTGTGTTGACCTGAAATGCAGAAAGGCAGCTGCCTGACCAGGACAAAGTCCCTCAGGGTCCTCATTGTCTTCCTTCCTTCCCGCCCTAGAAATCCCCACCCACTTCTGTCCAAACAACTAGGGAATGGGTGAGAAAAGGGGTCTGGGAGTCAGAGCCTGAGCCAGGCTGGGAGTAGCCTGGACTGGATGGTCTTGAGGGGACTATGCAGGTGTGGGCAAAGGTGACTTCAATTTCTCCCTTGAAATATGTCTGTATTCATGAAGATCCTTTTTCTTAAATAAGCAAGGACTCCAAACAGGAAGAGTCAACAAAGTTCATTGTTTAGTAACCAAATAGCTGGAGGACCCATGAATCTGGGGAGCTCCTTCGACGACTGTTTTAAAAGATCTTTATTTGCATCCATCTCTGTCTCTCTCCTTAGGTTACAACCTGCTGGGAGGATCCACGCACTCAATTAACACCCCTCATCTCTGAGTGGCCGCATCACCTGTTAGGTTCGTGTTCCTCTCGTCATCTACATGTGTCTCCATTATGGGAGCATTCTTTTGCAAGAGCAACGTGTTCCTCTTTCAGTAGTTAGGAAGAAATAAATCAAGACGGCGGTCAGGCAGGAGAGACCTGCCAGTCACTGTGATTCCTTCGGACCCAGCACATCCGCATCCACCTAGGCGGTTTGGACACCGCCTGCAGCAGCCCCGGACCCACGCAAGGAGCGCTGGCTCCCTAGCAGGTCCTTGGCAAAGGGCGGGAGGGAGGTGACGGGGAGGAAGGAGCGCCTGCTGTCCGGATGCCGACTCTCACCTAGGGAGGGAGCAATTAAAGTTTTCATAACCTCAGGCATAAGAATGATGCAAACTTGTAACATCATTTGGGAGTGTATTTATTTAAACTTCTTTTCCCTCTAAGTAGTTTTGCGACTGTTGAACGGTAAATTTCCGGTTTTATTGTATCAGCACATTTATCATTTACTTTCTTGCTGGCAGAGACCCAGCAAGGGGGACAAAATTGGTTCTCCTTTGCACCTGGCCTTAGGCGGGACTCCCCTTGGACTTTCTCACGCCCGCCTCTCCCCGCCCCTTCTCGCACCCGGGACCTTCTGAGGCTGTCCCACCCCTCCGCTGGGCGGGGCTGGGGGTGTGGATACTTGATTTCTCTGACTCCCCGCGCTGTGGGAGTCTTTCAACTCTCACCCGCTCCCGGGAACAATGAAGTGAAGTTCAGGTTTGAGGGCAAGTGATGGCTCCCTATTCCGGGTCAGAGGTGCGGCGGTGGTCCCGAGGTGTCAAGACTGAACGACCGGGTGCGACTGGGTCTTTGCCGACGGCGTGTTGCCTCCGCCAGGTGGGTCCCTTGGCCTTTGTCCCTTTGCCTTTCCTTTCCTTTCCTTTCTGGGACGGGAGGGGGCCGGGGGCCGGGTTTGGGCGGCCCTTCCGGGCCCGAGGACCTTCCCTGTCCCCCAGCGTGTGGGCAGCCTGTGCCCGGCGTGCTTACCTAGGCCCTCGGTGGCTGCAGCCCCGACGGCTTGGAGGGACAGGCGGGTTGGGGGGGGGCGAGGCGGGGCGAGGTCGGGCGTTTGGGCGAGGCTGGTCGGGCGTGAGCGCCGGGATTGGACCGCCGCCTACGTTCTAAGTTCTGTGCCCCGGCGGGGGTAGGGGGGAGAGCCTGGTCGTAGCGCCCCTGGGGCCTCCGCGGCCGGCGGGTGGGCCTGGGAGCGTTTCCCTGTGGCTGTGGGTGGGCCCGCGGATTCCTGGATTCCTTCTCCCCTCTCTCCCCTGGCCTTCCTCCCTATTTGCGTGGCCACGGGAGGTTCCGCTTGGTCGGTTTGGATGGAGGGCTCCTTGGAACGTAGCCCAAGAGAAGTAGCATTTCCTTGAATGAATTTTTGACCTAAAAAAATTACAGCTCCATTTCCACGTGTGCATTTAACCACGGGGAAGAAAAAGCCCCCCCAAATTTCAGGGGCTCTCCCCAAGTGATGGAAATGCTGGTAGTTTACTGTTTTAATCTAGTTACAGCTTTGTGAAGTAGGGGTTATCCGAAAGGAGGATGCCTTCTATTAAAGAAATAGTGAAGCTTTCTAAAGAAATAGTTTCAGGTTAGTAAAGATAATAAAAGGTAATGGTAACACAAATTATGAGTAAGGTAAATCGTGTGGATTTTAAAAGTCCAAAAGGAAAACAATTAACCTGGTTACTTTTAGACCCCACCGATAAGGCTGGGGGAGGGGGGGGCGTGTGCGTGGGTACACACTTGTTGCTGACAGTGAGGCGGAGGATTGGCCTTATTTCCAAAATTGAAAATTTCAAATGACTTGTTCAGAGAAATTTTGATGGCAAGGGAGGGCGATCGAGATAGAAAAGGTCAGGGATTTTCATACGAAGGACAGTACTTTGTTTACAGGAGGATTATAACCATTTAATGGGTAAAGGGCATTTGAAACAATGCAGACCTAAGGGAGGTTGGGAAATGGAAGGTAATACAGCCCCCTCAAATGGGCCCGTCTTGGTTGGGAACTCATAATATATAAGAAATTATACAGAAGTGTAGTTTGTTTGTATTTCCCTTATACCAGTGCCTGAGGAATCGTTTTGTAAATTTAAGAGTTCTGTTTTTGTGAACTGTTAATATCTTTTTCTATTTGCTAGTTGCTAATCTTTCTCTTATATGATAGCTAGGAGCTCATGCTATATATTAGGAAGACTACTAAAGTGAATTGAAAATATTTTTTCCTCTCAGTGCTTTTCTAATTTTGATTATGGTTTTTCTTCTTTAACATGGTGAATTTTATGTGTTCACATTTACCCGTTTTTTTCAACGGACTTTTGAGTCAAAGGTACCAAAGGCTTTTCCTGCTCCAGAGTTATAAAGGAATGTGCACATTATTTCCTCCAGGACTTCTGGAATTCCATGTAGAGTTTATCCTGGTTTATTGTGAGCCTTGTGAAACTAACAGCCTATTGCAGATGGCTACCCCTTTATCCCAAGGCAGACCACTCTTACTGATTTGGGAGGCTGCCTCATTGTATACTAAATTTTTGTGTGACTTCAGGTTTATTCGTGGATTTTGTGTTGTACTATATATTTTCACATGTGGCAAGACCAGTTCTTACAATTGACATGGCTCTCAATTGTCATAATGCTCCAAAACATTCCTGCCTGTTTATTTTCCCTTACAAACAATGCAAACGAGCAACAAAACATTTAAAAGTCTTTTGTATTTTTCTTAGCATTAGAATAGATTGATGAGGGGCGCTTGGGTGACTCAGTCCATTAAGCATCTGCCTTTGGCTTAGGTCATGATCCCAAGGTCCTGGGATCGAGCCCTGCATCGGGCACCCTGCTCAGCGGGAAGCCTGCTTTTCCCTCTCCTTCTGCTGCTTCCCCTGCTTGTTCTCTCTGTCAAATAAATAAATAAAATCTTAAAAAAAAGAATAGATTGATGAATTAACTGATGAAAAATTGAAATGTTCATCAGATAAAGTCTCCTTATTCAAAAATAAAGTACAACTTTATGCTTCTTAAAGTCTACTTTTCTATCGTTCAGGAATTTTAAGGTTGCCCTTCAGTAGATTTTCATGTAACTTTTAGTGTATGCCTAAGCATGTAATCTTTGACTATTGGTATGTTAAAATCCTGTCCACTTTATTTTTAACTGGCCATTTATTCATGGAATTGGCTTTTAGAAATCAGTAAAGCCTTTGGTTACCAAGATAGTTGTTAACTTTCTCAATATCAGTGAATGGTATATTCTCCACAATGTAATCGACCCTCCAAAAGGTTACAACATTTTATTTATTTATTTTTTTTAAAGATTGATTTATTTATTTGAGAGAAAGAGAGCATGAGAGGGGGAGAGTCAGAGGGAGAAGCAGACCCCCCGCTGAGCAGGGAGCCCGATGCGGGACTCGATCCCAGGACTCCAGGATCATGACCTGAGCTGAAGGCAGTCGCTTAACCAACTGAGCCACCCAGGCGCCCTAGGTTACAACATTTTAAACCATACCCCTCTGAGGATCAGATTTTTGAGCACTGGTTGGGTAAAGTTGGGGGGAAAAAGTTATAAATCAATGTCTTTAAAAAGTTTGGCCTTACAATATTCATTCTATTTTAAAAATTTTATTTAAATTCAACTAAAAACATAATGTATTATTTGTTTCAGGGATATAAGTCTGTGATTCATCAGTCTTATAAAATACCCAGTGCTCATGAACACATAGCCTCCCCAATGTCCATCACCCAGTTACCTCATCCCTCTACCCCCTTCCCCTCCAGCAACCCTCATTTTCTTTCCTGTGATTAAGAGTCTCTTATGATTTGTCTCCCTCTCTGATTTCATTTTGTTTCATTTTTTCCTCTCTTCCCCTATGATCCTCTGCCTTGTTTCTTAAATTCCACATATCAGTGAGATCATATAATTGTCTTTCTCTGATTGACTTATTTCACTTAGCATAATACCCTCTAGTTCCATCCCCATCGTTGCAAATGGCAAGATTTCATTTTTTTGATGGCTGCGTAATATTCCAGTGTGTGTGTGTGTGTGTGTGTGTGTGTGTGTGTGTGTGTCTATATATATATATCACATCTTCTTTATCCATTCATCTGTTGATGGACATTTGAGCTCTTTCCACAGTTTGGCTATTGTGGACATTGCTGCTATAAACATCGAGGTGCAGATGCCCCTTTGGATCACTACATTTGTATCTTTGGGGTAAATACCTTGTAGTGCAATTGCTGGGTCGTAGGGTAGCTCCATTTTCAACTTTCTGAGGAACCTCCATACCGTTTTCCAGAGTGACTGTACCAGCTTGCATTCCCACCAACAATGTAGGAGGGTTCCCCCTTCTCCAGATCCTTGCCAATACCTGTCATTTCCTGACATGTTAATTTTAGCCTTTCTGACTAGTGTGAGGTGGTGTCTCATTGTGGTTTTGATTTGTATTTCCCTGATGCCAAGTGATGTTGAGCTTTTTTTCATGTGTCTGTTGGCCATTTGGATGTCTTCTTTGGAGAAATGTCTGTTCATGTCTTCTGCCTATTTCTTGATTGGATTATTTGTTCTTTTGGTGTTGAGTTTGATAAGTTCTTTATAGATTTTTGGATACTAGCCCTTTATCTGAGGTGTCATTTGCAAATATCTTCCTCCAATCTGTTGTCTTTTGGTTTTGAAGATTATAATATTCATTCTTGCACAGTTGAAATGTCACTACATTTTTTAACACCTCATTGGAGGTGGACTGAAAACTAAATCTCTCGGTTTTTATACACTTATATGATTGTAAAAATTTTGAAGGTTAATATTAAGTAGGGAAAAATGCTAAGAACTTATTTACTAAACTAGCAACAAGTTCCTGTCAGAAATGAACTCAAGGTCCCTACCCAATTCTGAGCAAGATGTTCTCAGTATGTCATTTCCACCAAAATTAACAACAGGGTGTGATGAAGATAGACAATGTAGACCTCCTGTAAACAGGAGGAATGTGGAATAGACTGGAAGCAAGGAAAAGAGGGCTAAATAGACTATTATGGAAAATAAATGTGTTCAAAAGACTTTGATTCAAGGACTCCAGGAGATGAATATATCAATTCATACTGAAAGAATGTAGATCCCATTATTAATATATAAAAGATGGATTTTAAAACTGGAACCTATGACCTAGGCATTAAAGGGGATTAAAAAAAAAACTTAATATACTTCTATTACGCTTATATTTCATGGACTAAAGAGATATATTTGCTACTAAAAAGAAGGTAACCTGGGCATAACCAGGACACGGATGTTCAGTCGGTGAAGTGTCTCCCTTCCGGTGTGGGTCATGGTCCCAGCGTCCTAGGATCCAGCCCCCCATGGGGCTCCTGGCTCCCTGCTCCGTGGGGAGTCAGCTTCTCCCTCTGCCTCTCCCTCTGCTTGGGCTCTCTCTCTGTCAAATCAATAAATAAAATCATAAAAAAAAAGGTAACCACTGCTTAAATAAGCTATTCCTCACTGTATTCAAATGCTACTATTGGCTGTATGATTTTCAACAATTAAATGGTATTAAAACTATTCTATGAATTTTTTACAAATACATATATAATATGTATAATGTATATATCTTATATATATACACACACACACACATTTTTAAGGAGACAGGCTTATTTATTATTGCCTAAAAAGTTGGCTTTTATATGGTGAAAATGAGGTGAATATATTAAATTCAGACCTTGAGAAAAATGAGAAAAGGACACTGACCCTCAACCCCTACTAAATCACTTTCTGGCTCTGATATATAAATCAGATGACTCCAGACAAAGCTCGCCCTGCAGACTACAAGAGGACTACTAGTGAGATTTTAAACTCTTGAAAAGAAGATTCAAAACCAACAACAAAAACTAGGGTTGTTGTACCAACCTAACATAAAAAGTTAACTCTTGAAGACTCCTGCAGAACTCCCTTGTAAGAGAGGCAGCCCTTGATAGGTTCATGGCAGTGCCAGGACATTGAGAATCCTCAGACAGCCATGCGCCATGGACCTGTCCCGAGACGCAGCCTGGGCCAGGCCAGGGGGCCGCTTTGGCGACCCTGGTGCGGCTGCCGGCTGCCCTCCGCAC
>NC_058419.1:33080302-33102535 GCF_002201575.2 Neomonachus schauinslandi | reverse complement strand
GAGCGGTCCCCGGGGAGGGTATCCGTGGCCTCTGTCACCATTCCCGATCTGGGCCCCGTGGGGTAACGGGGGGCCCGTTCCCGCTCTCGGGAGAGGGAGAGGCGCTGGCTCAAGGGCTCGTGGGCATTCTTCGTGCAGTACTGACATCAAGCCGAACTCCTCTGTCATTTAGTGAACCTTGTGGTGCCTTTTGCCTGGGAGTAAAGTTGGATTTTTATTTGGGACAGCATAGGGACCTTATGTGCAAGTCTTCATTTCCCAGTGTTGCCAAACTTCCTTCCCAGTCTTTGAGGCTCTATAGAGGTAAAGCAGGGCAAAGCATGAGCCCTTTGTGCCCTCAGTGTTTGGTTTGGGATATTGTAGCTTTGGAACCTGTGGCATTTTTCTTTGGGTATGTCTGGATGAGTAGATGTTCCCCTCCTTTGTGCTCTGGGTCTTTTCCAAGTGTGGTTTTGACTGTGTGCCTCTTCCTCTAGGAGTGGAAGCATAATTGGCCTTGTGTTTCTCAGGGCCCTTGAAACCTTTCTCTTGGTCCTGCTATAACCTTTGTAAAGAGGGGTATGGCAATTTGTAACACTGCTCTCTTTTGGTCACCGAAGAGTTAGGAGTCCTAAAATCTTCAGGTCATCAGAAGGATATGCACACTTTGTTGTTTCCCATGTTTGATTTTCTTCGCTTGTGTCTAGAGATTTCACTTGGCCCAGTCCTGAGATAAGTTAGTCAATTTTGTTGGGGCTCTTTTTTGTCTTCCAGACTAACTCGTTTGTGCCAGTGTCTATGCCTGATCCTTGGAGGCTCCATGAGACTAGAGGCATGTCTTTCTTGTCCTTCCATCTTTTTTGCAGGGTTGTGGACTTCTTGATCGCAGTGCTGGTTTCCATTGGTCACCAAAGAATTTGTGTTTGCTTTTTTGAGGCTCCTTGATCAGGCTGGCCTTTCAGTGACTTCTTAAAATTTTCCACGTTGATAGTCCCATGCTCCACTGTGTCTGCTACTGGCCTACACTCAGCATGTTTCTTGAGCTCTTCGAAAAACCTAGAATGATAATGAAATATCCACAGATATGTTCTTGTAGGTCACTGAGGTCTCTCATTGGGGAGTAATTGCATTTTTGTCATGAAGGCAGGCAAAGAGGATGCTACGTAGACCAGGTTCTGCAGGTTGGAGCGCTAGACTTTGAGGCAAACATCTACCAGCCCCAACGTGGCTATGATGGTGAAACTTCTTGTGTCAACTAGAGGGCACCTAGTTGGGGTTTTTTTCTCCCTTAGCTATGGGTGGAGTGAGAGGACTTTGAGTGAAGGGGTGGTTTGGCATTTCTGGTGCGATACTGCCTCCAAAATAACGAATTGGATATCATAATAATCTTGCTCTTGGGGAGGAGTAAGAAGAATGAAGTGTGGGCCAAGGAGGAGGGTCCCCAGGATGCCAAGAGATCCACCAGGCACTAGGGAGAGTGAAGCCCAAAGCCAAGTGAGACCTTGGAAACTCCAGAGACAGGCATAAGCAAAATCACATAGCATGGATTCTTGGCTGGCCCCACATAGGAAGCCAAGCCTCAGGACCCTTGGGGTCCCCATGCATGTGCCAATCTAGAGGAATTCTCTCTGAAGGATCCCTGGTCAGCGTTTTGGGGGTCTTTGGCCACATTGACCTTTGCCTCAGTGCAAAAGCAAGTTTAGCCTGTGTTGGCGCAATGCCTTGAATGTCTCTTCTTGGCAAGCCAGACTACTAAGAGCTCTAGAGTGGGACTTCTGTTGCTGCTATAGAAACATGCTAAGTGATGAACCTCTGTTGAACCCAGGATTAGATATGGAGCCTGACTACCCAGTGCCGAAGGGACCTGACACAGAATGAGAGCCCTCAGAGTCCAGAAGAGAACTGCCCTCCGGACAAATGAGTCAGGGTTGAAAGATACCTTCTGCTGAGCCTGAAATGGAATTAGCAGCTGGGGTGCCATCACCTGGGGTCTCCAAGGATTATGGCACAATCCTGTCTGCAGGGCTCCTGGAGCCACCTCCCTAAGAGCAGAGGACAGGAGAGGAGCAGAGTAATGAGGACACCCTGGCCAGTCACTTGCATTCAGAAGTCCTGAGATTCACACATGGAATGAGAAGGGACGGTCCTGGCTTCCATTCACCCCTGGCTCTCCAGGCCTCAACCCCATGCTTGTTCCCACAATGGGGGAATCACCAAGAGGTCTGAAGACACTGCCTAAAACTTAGAGCTGTTGGGTTGAGAGAACCCAACCCTCCTCTCCCCGAGGTGGGCCACAGATGAAGCATGTCCGCCAAAGACAGGATCGAGGCGCATCCTCCCAGGCACACAGCCTTTTCTCCTAGACCGTGACTGTCCCTATAACCCACTTCTGGAAGACCCTCTTGGGTGGCTCATGCTCTTTGCCTAGCTCTTACCTATTGGGTGTCAGTAGGGGAGCAATTCTCCAGGCTCTAATTCCTCCATACACGCACCTTGTTTTCACCCCTCTTGGAAGGGTGCTGAAATCCGTTCCCTGCCCCTTCATTTCATACGTGTGAGTCACTTGAATGTGGGTCTAGCTGTCCTTATGTGGGCTTATGCTTTCGGGGGAGGTCAACCTTTGCCAGGCCTTGGGTCCAGGTCCCAACATATGATCTGTTTAGTCCCAGTTTAAAGTGGTCTTGGAGAACCTGGCTAGGTCACTCAGTAGAGCATGTGACTCTTGATCTCAGGGTTGTGAATTTGAGCCCCACGTTGGGTGTAGAGCTTTAAAAAAATAAAAATAAAATGGTCTTAGTGTGCTCTTCTGGGCAGGGCTGATGGCTGTACCCATAGAACATGGACCCTGTGTGGGAAATCTCCGGAGTCTCCTCAAAGAAGAGAACCTGGGTCATACACCCATACACAGGGAAGGAGGCCAAGGAATAGGGTGGTTCTGGGCTACAGCATTTCTGACCACAAGTGCAGAAAAGAGACCTGGATCCACCCAGTCGGGAATATGATGTAGTGAAACTTGTCCCAGCATCTCCTGTCCCATCCCATCATATGGTGAGTGGGTATCTACATCCTGTGTCTTATGTGACAAGTTAGGCCTTCTCAGGTACTGTGGGGCATGGCACCCGGACTCTCTTAAGTGGAAGACAAAATACAAAATATAAAAAATATAACTCTAGCTCTAACCTGCAATCTGAATTGCTCTTTCTTGTCTGGGTCTAGTATCAAATGATCCAATTCTCCATCTTTCATTCAAAATGCTGCCCCTGAGAGGGTGACCACCTCCTACCCTTCCCGGGATTATATGGTTTTTGAGCCTGGAGCGTCCAGTCCTGGGTTCCCCATGGCCCTGAGACCCCACGCTGACCATGCTCACCTCCGCATCAAAGGCAAGGTTCCACAGGCCAGATGTCTGGGAGTAGGAGCCTCAGCGCTCTTGGTTTCCTTGACATGGCGGCTGCCGAGGCCACGCCCCCGCAGGCCGGGGAGGCTAGAGGGCTGAGGGTAGGCAGCCTGGTGCACTGGGGCTCCTTGTTGGGTGAGCCCAGCTCTGTCCGCCCTGTGTCGCTTCCCCACCGATTCTGGAGCTGTGCCCATTTGCTGTGTCCAGCCCAGAAGCTTGTGGGTGCCCCGGACCCACCCTTCCTCCCATCCCAGGCCTTTCTGAGCGGCAGCACAGACAGATGCCGCAGGCCTTGCTCAAAAAGCTTCCACTTGATGGCACTGTTGCTCCAGAAAAGCCATCCTTGGTTGCTGTGGGGCCTTCCCTCCTCCCTTTTGTGTATTAAAAAGGGCTCATGGAGGCCCAGAAGCCATCTAACCCCAAATAGGGTTGCTATACTCGGGTGCGGGGAGGTAGTGGCTCTTCCTATTGGGCTTATTGGCAGTAGGAATGAACCTGTGATGACAGCCAAAGGAATCCGCGCGTGCTTGGATCTACGTCTCTTCCAGGAGTTTTATGTACACATTTCCTGGGAGCAGGGACCCTGTGGTGGTGGTTGTTTTGGTACACTTGTGACTAGACCTCCACGTGGGAGTGTTTGGGCAGAATCCTTGCTTTCTGAGGACATTGGTTCATAACGGTGGCACAAGTTCTTGATGTCCCCTTTTCTCCTTGAGGTATCGGCCTGTCTTCTGTACTCCTCCAGCTACTTCATCCAGCTTAAGGGCTCAGGAGCAGGCCCTAGAGGGTGTGGGCCATCGTGGCAGCAAGAAGAAATGACAGGGTCCAGGTCTGGTTAGAGGAAGGGAGGTGGGTTGCTCAGGCTCACCTCCAGGAGCCTCAGGCAGTCACTCTGCCATCATGTGCCCCGGTATGGTTGTGGGTGTGTGCAGGGTGTTAGGGTCCACGGGACAGGTGGAGAGCCCAGTGACTCTGTCCACACAGATGACCTGGGTGAGGGCCACTCTGTTCAGGAGACCCTGCTGGGACACCATCCTTGGGAATGTGTCCGTATTCCACTTGGAAAATCCACTTTCATTCACCCTTCATTCATTCATTTGTAAATACATACATACACATAGAAGTGTCTGTGTGTTACATGCACAGTTGACCCTTGAAGACCATGGGTTTGAATTGCATTGACCTGAATTGCATAAGGCACTTAAGTATGCAGATATTTTTCAATAAATGCAATACAGCACTGTAAATGTGTTTTCCTTATGCTTTTCTTAAAATTTCTCTCCAGCTCGCTTTACTGTAAGAATACACAAGTGACAGCTACAAAATAAGTGTTGTTTATGTAATTGGAGAGACCTCTGGTCAACCGCTGTTATTAGGTTTCAGGGAGAGTGAAAAGTTGTACATGGATTTTCAACTGGGCGAGGGGACTTGTCAGCTTCCAACCCCCATGTTACTCAGCTGTCAACTGCATGTAAAATTTCCCTTCTGTACTCTTCCCTATAACTGCCTGGAGACGCCAGTGTGGAAAGAAATTTCTCCAAATCAAAGCAGAAATCCTTACCCTTGTGTGATGGCTGCTCCCAAGTTGTCTCCATCTTTCATCCTCCACCCCTCAGTGGGGACCACTTAATTTTTGTCATGAATCTTTTGGGGTTCAGTGATAATGAAATCCAACAGATACAGAGGGCATTCTCCATTTCCCTTGCCCTGACTCCCTAAAGCTCCTGTAGTAATAACACTCTTTTGCATTTGACTGCTCTCACAGCCAGGAAGTCCCCTGGCTTTGGCACATCTGTACAAAATCAATGTCCTGTTATATTTGATCTTTTATATTTCTTTTATAACAGTACCCAGTGTCTGGTGCCTTGGATCCTTCCTGGGGGCAGAGGCATAGGCTATTTCAGTTGTCCTTTCTCTTTGGACACTAGGTTCTCTTTTCTTTCTTGCTACTCTTCTTTCTTCAACCTGGGGCTTTGGCATCTGTGGTACAGTGTCAGGCTGCCTTCCCATCTGACCTGCGTGTGTCACCATCCACTCCAGAACCCGGGGGCCATCACTGGAGAAGAGCTAGGTCCTCAGGCCCTGTCCATTGTCTCTCTTGCTGTGGGTGATTCATCTTTCTCTTGACTCCAGTGACAGTGGGCTGCTGCAGACCTTCGTGTCTGGCTGCTAGGTGTTTCCCATTTAGACTGCTCTCAGTGACTGGGGAGAATGTTCTGGAAGTATGTGCTCCACGGGGCACTGGCTGTGCCTCTCTTCCTATCTTGTGTTTCCAGATGTCTGAGACAAACGTGGAGTGCAAAGAAATAGCCATGGATACTTTTCAGGTCCACTGCTAGTGTGCCTAGGTGGGGAGTCACTGCTTTCGTGTCATGAAGTCCAGGAGGATGCTAGAGAGACCAGGCCCTGCAGGATGGAGCGCCAGACTTTGAGGCTTGTGTCCCTTTACCCCAAAGTGGCCGTGATGGGTGAGCCACCTTGTGTTAGCCAGGCTGCACACAGGCTGCCAGTTTTTCTGTTAGCAAAGGGTGGAGGGAGGGGCCTCGGATGGAGGGGCAGGTCCGCATTTTTGGTGCAATACTGCCATCAAGAGGAAATGCTTTTGCAAATCTCGCAAACCTTGTACCATCACTTCCTGGGATGGAGTGACAAAGGAGTGAGGCTTGGGAGAAGGACGGTGTCCCTGGGAGGTGAAGAGGTCCACTAGGCACCGGGGTAAGCGTGGCACAAAGCTGAGTCAGGCCATGGGAGCATCAGAGACAGGCACGGATACAGGATCTTGGTCTCCAAACCTGGAGGTCTGACACAGGGAGCAAAGGTTTGGGATCTTGGTGGCTGCCATGTCTGGACAGGACTAGAAAAATCGGCTCCAAAGGAGCCCAGGCCAGGGGGCTGTGGGTGTTTGGCCATGTGTCCCTTCCATTAGGCAAGAGAACACATTTGGCCTGGGTAGGCCCAGGGGGTTGAACCTTTTGTGTTCAACCTGTTTTCCTCACCTTGGGGCCAGGTCCTGATGTATATGGTCTGATTTCTCCCTAGCTTAAAGTGGTCTCCATTTGGGGCGCCTGAGTGGCTGAGTCGGTTAAGGGTCCATCTCTTGATTTGGTTCAGGTCATGATCTCAGGGTTGTGGGATCGAGCCCCACATTGGGCTCTGCTGGGTTTGGAGCCTCCTTAAGATTCTCTCCCTCTGCTTGCCCCCACCTCCACCGACCCATTCCTGCTCTTTCTCATGCTCTCTCTATAAAAAGAATGATAAAAAAAAAAAGGGGGTCTCTGTCTCCCCCTGCTGCAGGCTGATGGGTGCACCACAGAACATATACCCCACGTGGGAAAATCCCAGGAGTCTTCGCCAAGAGGATCCAGTTCATACATCTGTACATTGGGAGGTTGCTATGGAATATGGTGTTCCTGGGCTGCAAAGTTCCTGAAGTGTGTGAGGAGAATACCTGGATTCTCTCACTTTGGGGGATGATGTCCACCTCAAGATACTAATCCTGGTCACGTCTGCTCCTGTTCCCTCCCATCCTTAGTGCATATCCACACCCTTTGTCATATGGGACAGGTAGGGCTGTCTGGGATACAGTGGGGCCTGGGCCTCAGATTCTTTTTAGTGGGAACCAAAGTAAACAAAACAACTCTAGCTCTAACTTGTGGTGCACTGGCATTATTCTTCCTTGTCTGGGCCTACTACCAAAATCATCAAGAAAAAAAATTTTTTTTTAAGATTTTATTTATTCATTTGAGACACAGAGATGCAGAGAGAGAGCATAAGCAGGAGAGGCAGAGGGAGAGGGAGAAGCAGGCTCCCCACTGAGCAGGGAGCCCAATGTGGGGCTGGATCCTAGGACCCTGGGATCATGAGCCGAAGGCAGACGCTTAACCATCTGAGACACCCAGGCGCCCCAAGGAAATTCTTTATCCTGTCTGCAAAATGCCGCCCTGACAAGGTGGCTGTCACCTCCCCTTTCTCCTGTTCCTATGGTGTCTTGGCCTGGGCACTCCAGTCCTGGGTTCCTTGTTGCCCTGAGACCCGAGGAACTCCACTGGCCGAACTTGCTTTGGACTGAAGCCGAAGATCCACACGCCAGATGACCTGGATTATGAGCTTCAGGGACTGGGTTCTTAACATGGCGGCTGCCGAGGCCACGCCCCCACAGCCCGGGGAGGCCTGCATTCTTTGTAGCCGGAGCTGGGCTCCGTCCATCCTGTGTTGTTCCCTCACTGATATTGGAGGTTGCCAGGCTGCTGGGTCTGATCCAGAATGTTCTGGGTGCCCCAGTCCCACCCTCCTTCCCACCATAGGGCTTCCTCAGAGGATCCACAGACCGCATCTGCAGGCTTTGCTCAGAAAGTATCCCCCTGATGGCACTGTTGCTCCAGAAGTGCCAACACAAGGCTTTTGCCAAGTGTGGCTGCTCAGCCTTTTGAGAATCAGAAAAGGCCCCCGGTTGGGGGCGGTGGGGGAGGCTGGTGTTAAAAGTCATCCATGCTGGGCGCCTGGGTGGCTCAGTTGGTTGAGCGACTGCCTTCGGCTCAGGTCATGATCCTGGAGTCCCGGGATCAAGTCCCACATAGGGCTCCCTGCTCAGCGGGGAGTCTGCTTCTCCCTCTCCCACTCCCCGTTTGTGTTCCCTCTCTCGCTGTGTCTTTCTCTGTCAAATAAATAAATAAAATCTTAAAAAAAAAAAAAAGTCATCCATGCTTTTCAAGTGGGGTTGACTCTACTAGGCTGTTGGGGCAGGTCCTGGTTTTTTCCTTTGGGTTTCTTGCTGGCAGTAGGAATATCCATATAGACACTCAAGGAATATATCCATCACCACATCTCAGAGTTTTAAGCCTGCATTTCCTAGCAACAGGGACCCTGTTTTCTCTGCATTCTTGTGGCTGGAGATCCATATGGGTGTTCTGGGGCAGAATCCTAGTTTTCCAAGGACATTAATTTATAGCAATAGGTGTCAGGATGACCTGTGTGGTCCCCTGTTGTATTGCCTCTCTTCTGTGCTCAGCCAAGTACTACATCTAGCTTTAGGGCTCAGGAGCCAGCCCTAGAGGGAATAGGCAATTATGGCAGCAAGAGGAACTGATAAGGTCCAGGTCTGGTTAGAAGAGAGGAGGTGGATTGCCCAGGCTCACCTCCAGGAGCCTCAGGCAGTCACTTTGCGTTTGGGTGCCCCCAGGATGGTTGTGGACAGGTAGGGGGCGGTGAGGTGCATGGGACAGTGGCCCCGTGGCTCCGTGGCTCCGTCTACACAGTTATGACCTTGATGAGGATCATTTGCTCAGCAGCCTTTTCTAAGAAGTTCTTGAGAGAATGTCTGTACTCTACCCTCAAACCCCCAGTCATTCATTTATTCGTACATATATAAATCATGTGTATATGGAAATATGTATTTCCAAACTCCTGTACTTTTCCGTAATGCCTTGGAGATGCTACTGTGGGTAGAAATTTCTCCCAAAGCAAAAGCTCTTAACCATTGCTTGGGGACCGTTCCCAATTTGTCCATCTGTCTTCTAATCCCCTTCCTGCATTGGGAACCTCTTGTTGTTTTTCATTGTGTATGTTTTAGCATTGAATGCCATTGACAACAATCAGACACAGAGGGCCATCTACATTTCACCTGTTTTTGCCTCCACAATGCTCACAGAATAATATAAATTCTTTTGTCTTTGGCTGCTATTCCAGCATCTAGGTGGCCTTGGCACATCTTGCCAGAGTAAACGTCCTGTTCCGCTTGAACCTGTCCTTTTCTTACAGCTACCCTGGGTAGGGTGCCTGTGTCTCTGCCTGGGGGCAGGAACATAGGTTATTTCATGTGTCCCTTCTCTTTGGACTTTGGATTTCTCTTTTCATCCTCTTCTATGACAGGAGTGGCTCTGAGGCTGCGGACAGGTTTCTGTTTACCAGAGTTCGAGAGCACATGACCGGATACGTTTTCCAGTGTCATTGTCCACCCAGAGGAAATCAGTTGGTCAAACTGTAAGTCAGCCACATCCTGGAGTAAATGCCTTCATCACCAGAAAGTCAATGTAGTGGGTCTGTTTGGGGCCAGAGAGGAGAAAGTTGGTGCCCATTTACCTGCATGTCACATGACCTGCTGGTCAGTTGAGGATCCATTTATAGAGAAGGATCCTAAGGATATAGGACTCTGAATTCTTTGGGTCAGGGTACACCATTGGTAGGGGGTAGGGGTGCAGGTCTTGTTTTGTTTCTCTCCCTTGCTTACTTAATAAGCTTTAAAAGCCTTCGGCTGAGATGGAGCTTGCAAGGCAGTTCCAAAGGAAAATGGCCTTCATCATTGTGAGCCAGTGTTTAGGGCTTGAAATGTCCATGTCATTTGTGATAAAATTGGGTTGGTGGGAAATGGGAAAGCCTGGTAATGAGTCTGGGGCTGGGGTACTTTCTGAATTGATTTTCGCTGATGTGTATACAACTCTGAATATGCTAAAAACCACTGAATTGTTCACTTTAAAGAAGTGAATTGTACAGTATATACTGCAGTTAAAGCAGTACTCAGAGGGAATTATAATTGTATGAACATGTATTTTAAAAAAAGAGGAGACTTTAAATCAACAACCTAACTGTTGATTTTTAATCTTAGAAATCAAAAGATCAGCAAGCTAACACAAAGCAAAAGCAGAGAGAAGGAAATAATTAAGGCAAGGATAAAGGAAATACAGAATAGGAGAAGAAAACTAAAAGTCAGTTCTTTGAAAAGATTAAATTGATAGATATTTAGCTAGACTGAATGGAGAAAATAGAAATAACTGAAGTTAAAAATGTAAGGTAAGGGGACATTATGGCCTATGTCAGAGAAATCAGATGAGTGACTGGATTGTATTATGAACAACTGTACTCAACAATTAAATAATAAGGTAAAATTAGTAGAAAGACACAAGGTACCCAAAGCTGACTCAAGAATGTATAGATGATCTTAACAGACCTTTAGCAGTTACATATTTTGATTAAGTAGTTAAAAATCTCCTATCACATACAATTCCAGGACAAGATGTCATCACTGGGAAATTTCACCACTTAAAGAGTAATTGGCACTAATCCTCAAATCTTCTAATAAATTGGGAACACATCTGTATTAGGGCTCCCCAGAGAAATTGAGCCATATAGAGAAATGGAGAGATTTATTTTATGAAATTGGTTTGTGTGATAGTTGAGGCTGAGAAGTACAAAATCTGCACGGCAGGCTGGCATGCTTGAGATCCATGAGATGGAGTGTTATGGCAGAGTGGAGGTAGAATTCCCTCTTCTTTGTGGGACTTCTATTGTTTTTCTCCTATGGCCTTCAACTAATTGGATAAAGCTCACCTGTCTTGTAGATAGAAATGTTAATCTCATCTAAAAATACCTTCACGTCACCATTTAGATTGGTGTTGGACCAAACATCTAGGTGCCATGGCTTAGCCATGTTCACACATGAGATTAACTGTCATAGCATCCTATGTCATTCTTTGAGACCAGCATTACCCTGGTACCAAAGCCAGGCAAAAATAACACAAGAAAACTACAGGCCAATATCTTGTCTGACTATACACATAAAAATCCTCAGCAAAATACTAGCAAACATAATCCAAGCATATTTAAAGAAAGATTATATACCAAGATCAAATGAGTTTTACTCCAAGAATGCAAGGGTGGATGAACATGAGGAAATTAATCCATGTAATATACACATAAATAGAACGAAGGTGAAAACCCACGTGATCATCTCAATTGATGCAGAATAACCCCTTGACAAAATACCCTTTTTTTAAAAAAAGATTTTATGTATTTATTTAACAGAGAGAGACACAGCGAGAGAGGGAACACAAGCCTGGGGAGTGGGAGAGGGAGAAGCAGACTACCCATTGAGCAGGGAGCCCTATGCGGGGCTTGATCCCAGGACCTGGGATCATGACCTGAGCCGAAGGCAGACGCCCAACAACTGAGCCACCCAGGCGTCCCTGACCCATGACTTTTAATTGGTTTGTTTTGTCACTCAAATGTACACTTGATAATACTGTAGGTCACCATGTCAAATCCTGATAATGAATTTTTCAGAGGTGCAGAATATAAGATCAACATGCAAACATGGTAGTGTTGGCCATAAATGCAACCACATGTATCTACTTCTGGCCGATGGAAGCTTACACACAGACACTAGAAAGAGAAGGCAATGTGAAGATAGAACAGAGATATGTGGCCATGAACCAAGGGATGCCAAAAGTTCTGGAAGGTGGAAAAGGCAAGGAAGAAATTGTCTCCTGTAGCTTCTAGGGAATGTGGCCCTACCAACACCTCAATTCTTCTGCCCCCCAGAACTGTGAGAGAGAAATTTTTGTTGTTACAAACCACTCAGTTTGTGGTAATTTGTTGTGGCAGCCCTAAGAAACTAATACAATTATCCCTACACCACTTTAATTCCTTTTTACCTTCTACACGAATTTCATGTTCCCTATTGCGTTTCCAATTATTTAGATACTGTACTGAAAAAGAAACATAAGATGGTGAGTTCACAAAGGGAAAGAGTCAGCAATCATATTCTCTTAACATCATACCATACTTGTACACAGCTATGCAGTTACTTGCACATTAATGACAACCAGTGCCTAGAAGATGCCCTTTGATCATTTGATTTTGTGGAAAAACCTCTAGTCAGGATTTTTGCCTTTGATTATTAGACTCCAGTCTGGAGAATCTAGTGCTGCTATTCAAGAATCAATACATGGAGTTCAGGTTTATATATTTATTTCTGCTTCGTTTCATAATTTAGAGCAGACAGTATGATTATGGAGCAGGACATCCCTGAACAAAGGTAATAGTGGATATAATATTACCAGTTAGTAGGGGCTCCTGGGTGGGCTCAGTTGTTAAGCGTCTGCCTTCGGCTCAGGTCATGATCCTAGGGTCCTGGGATCGAGCCCCGCTTCGGGCTCCCTGCTCCACGGGGAAGCCTGCTTCTCACTCTCCCACTCCCCCTGCTTGTGTTCCTGCTCTCGCGATCTCTCTGTCAAAAAAAAATAATATACCAGTTAGTAGAGGTAAAGGAGTTGGAGGAGGAGGAGCAATTCCTAGGGGTAGAGGTGGTGCTGAGAGAGCTGGTGGCAGGGAGGTCCTGGAATTCATGAGCAACCTCCAAGTCCATGTTCCTATAATATAAATAATTCAATGTTTAAATACTTTTAATAGAATATGCAGCCCAGAGTGCACAGCAATAGACACTTGTGACTTTACAGATTATATACTGCATATCAATTTATCAGCATTCAGTGACAGTACATGCAAAGGACTTGTATAGATATTCGATGAGCACTTTAAACACTACACAGTGACTACTTCCGCTAACACTCTGATACTAGGAGAGCTGGCCTCCTCATCAAAAGCCTTGTGAAATAGTACTGCAAAATAATGAAAACCTAGATTTCATGATAAACCTATGCAAAGGAGAATTCCTCTATCCGGCTGGGACTGTTAGACTAGTTGGTTCACATATGGATAATACAAGGTCACGAGTTGATCCCTCAGGGAGCAGAGCGCCAAGAGTCCGTCTTACAGCAGTGGGGACTGAGCTGTTTTCTAATACCAGTAACTAAAAATAAGTAATATCCATTTGCATAGGAATAATGCTTATCAAAAATTTTTCCTCACTTTTGATCGTCATTAGGAGTCCATAATGTAGTTAGGAAAACTAGTTTGATCTCACTACTTAAAAAGAGTTACCAAACTCTAGGAATTTAAGTGACTGATGCAATGTCTTGGATTTAATCAGTTCTAAAGCTTAGACCTCCTAATAAAGATTTTAAGTGTAATGGGATATTTTGGCATAGATAACTTTATATATCCACCTACATTTCCTTTTTTGACATGATGGTAGTTGAGGTTTAAAGAGTTGTAAAAAGCTTCTGGAATTATTAAAATTATTGAGGATTTTCTTTTTGCAAGGAATTACCATGGACCCAATTTTTTAAATCATCATGAAAATTTCCTCTCAGCAGTGTTGCTCCAAAGCATATTCTGTCACAATATCCAGGCCAATTTAATGAGCTTTTTCCCCACCTGAAAAAGATATGTTGTTTTGAAAAATCTTATTTGTAGAGTTATTGAAACTAAAATGCGTAATTGCAAGTCTGGTTGTGGTCACATTTTCCTTCCATCTGACAAGATCATTTTCTTTTATTTATTTGAGACAGAGTGTGCACGAGCTGGAGGGAGGGAGAAGATGACACTGAGGGAGAGAAAGAACCTCAAGCAGACTCCCTGCTAAGTGCAGAGCCCTCCTGGCCTGGATCCCAGGACCCTGAGATCATGACCTGAGCTAAAACCAAGAGTCAGATGCTTAACCAACTGAGCCACCCCGGCGCCCCTAGATTATTTTCTACCATTGAACTCAGTGTGACAGGACAAAAAGTCTATGTAGCTTCATTACCTTGGTCTGATGTTGCTGGAATTCTGTTCCAAGGTCTTTGAATTTTTATTCCTTGAAGCTCATCTTGAACTTGTGGTCAGGTTCTGAATTCTTCACTTCTGTGCATTAATCACCACTATGAATGTACAGTTTCAGGAAGGCCTTAAATAATAATACATGTTAAATAAATGGAGGATTATTTGCTTGCTGAAGTCTCAGACACTCAGAAGTTCAGAGTTCCTGATTATTTTCATGACAGTTCTCTGTGGAGGCAGGGCTGGTGGCCGTCGTGGTAGCAAGATGAAATACACCCCTGACTTAAGGTAAAAAACCATTTCTCACTTCTGGAAAATAAAAATGAAAAAAATGAGAGGACAGAGTAGTTTTTCTTCATATACCGTGACCACATTTATTGTTCTGTTGAAAATTGATTGTACTTAACTTCTAAGACTTAATTAGAAAGCGAATATACCGTGACCACATTTATTGTTCTGTTGAAAATTGTACTTCTAAGACTTAATTAGAAAGCGAATCCTCATAATAAGCCAATGGCTCAGCAGGAATTCTCATTCATGCCTGGTGGCAATGCTAAATGCCACTTTAGAAGACAGTTTTCATACAAAAGTAAACATACTCTTAAAAAGATTTTTTTAGAGAGGGTACAGGTGGGGCGGGGGGCAGAGGGAGAAGCAGACTCCCCTATGAGCAGGGAGCCTGACGTGAGGCTCTATCCCAGGACCCTGAGATCATGACTGAGCCGAAGGCAGACGTTTAACCAACTGAGCCACCCAGGTGCCCAAAAGTAAACATCCTCTTACCATAAGATCCTGCAGTTGCACTTACTGGTATTTATTTACCTGAGTGAGTTGAAAACATGTCCGCACAGAAGCCTGTACGTGAATGTTTATAGAAGCTTTATTCGTAATTGCCAAAACATGGAAGCAACCAAGATGTCCTTCAGTAGGTGAATGGATAAATGAATGGTAAATGTAAATGGAATAAAAGAAATAAACAATCAAGCTACAAAAAGACACCGGGGGATGGGGGAGGGTGGCACCTGGGTGGGGTCCTGGGATTGAGCCCTGCATCGGGCTCCCTGCTTGGCGGGAAGCCTGCTTCTCCCTCTCCCTCTGCCTCTTCTCCAGCTTGTGCTCTCTCTCTCTCTCTCAAATAAATAAAATCTTAAAAAAAAAAAAGATCAGTAGTTAACAGGGATTCCACAGGAGGGATGAGATGAATAGGTGGAACACAGGGAGGTTTTTTTAGGGCAGTAGAACTCTGCTGTATGATAATGTAATGGTGGATACATACCCTTATGTATTGTGAAAACCCACAGAAATACAACACAAATGACTGTGGACTTCATTACCCCTTGTAACAAATGTACCACAGTAATGCAAACTGATAGTAATAGAAGAAACTAGAAGGAGGGAGTAGGTGAGGGATATGTGAACTCTGTACTTTCCAGTCATTTCTTTATAAACCTAAAACTACTCAGAAAATAGTCTATTAATTTTTTAAAAAAGCTATCAAGCAGTTCAGTTTCTTAACTGTATAGCCTTGAAAAGAGACTGTACTGATAGAATGCTCAAATGAATGGACATTAATGCAAATTAGAATCTTTCTACTTCAACCTTCATTCTCTAGCATCCAAAAAGAGGTGCTTCTGAGTGTAAAATAGTTATGTCTTCTGAGATGGCTGAAGCAAACCACTTCCATGAAATGTTATGAGAATAAAGGTGGGAGGTTAAAATATAGTACTAGGCCAGAGAGAGCATCTGACAGGGGTGATGGGTTCCAGAATATACCACCCCAAAGTATGTCTCTTTGGAACAGGGACTGTTTTAAGCTAAAGGCCACTGAGAACCAGCCAACATAGGAAAGGTTCCAAGAACAGCACAAGCTTTATTTTGTAAAGGAAATTTCCATTGGTAAAAAGTCTCTCTCATTACTATTTAATTCTTTCTCTAGCTTTATTGAGATATAATTGACATATAACATGGTGTAAGTTTAAGGTGTACCATGTGATTTGATATACATATATCAAAGATAAACATACATCTCATGAAATGATTACCACAATAAGGTTTAGATAACATGCATCACCACTATGTAGTTACCTTTGTGTGTGGTGAGAACTTTTAAGATCTCTTGGCAACTTCGCCGTTAACTATAGTCACCATGCTGTACACCAGATCCCCAGAATAAATAATTTTATTATTATTTTAAAAAGATTTTATTTCTTAGAGCACAAGCAGGGGGAGCGGCAGGCAGAGGGAGAAGCAGGCTCCCCACGGAGCAGGAAGCCTGTTGGGGGACTCAATCCCAGGACCCTGGGATCATGACCTGAGCTGAACACAGACGCTTACAAGACTGGGGTAGCCACCCATGTGTCCCTTATTCATTTTATAATTCGAAGTTTGCACCCTTGGACCACCTTTACTCATTTCCCCCACCCCTGCCTCTGGTAATCACCAGTCTACTCTGTTTCTTTGAATTAGTTTCTTTTTTAGATTCCACATATAAGTAAGGTCATACAGTATTTGCCTTTCTCTGTTTGACTTCTTTCACTTAGCACAATGCCCTCAAATTTCATCCATGTTGTTGTAAGTGGTCACATTTTCTTTTCTAGGACTGAATAATATTCCATGGTGTGTGTAATATATGTATATATCACATTTTCTTTATTCCTTTACCATTAGACACCTAGGTTATTTCCATGCTTTGGCTATTGTGAGTAATGATGCATCAGTGAAGATGCAGGTGCAGGTATCTCTTCAAGATAGTGATTTTATTTCCTTCGGATAAATACCCAGTAGGAGTGCTGAATCATATGGTAGTTTTATTTTTAATTTTTCGAGGAGCCTCCATACTGTTTTCCATAGTGGCTATACCAATTTATATTCTCACCAACAGTGTATAAGAGGTCTCTTTTCTCCACATGCATGCCGAACTTAATGTCTTTTATCAGCTTTTATGAATTTTAAGCATGACTTAAACATGCATTAACAAACCCTTGTTTACCATACATTTCCTGGTTACCCTCCCATACCTTGCCTCCACTCCTTCACCCCTCACCAGAAACCCAAACTTCCTTTTCCTTGTTTAGCCTAAGGTGGTTTTTATAAGCCCAAATTCAAACCACCCCTTTGGGTGACTCATTGCTGGGTACTCCCAATGTGTACTTAAGCTATGCACATGTTAATAAAGTTCTGTTTTTGTCTTGTTGAGATTTTCCTCCACCAGGGACAATGATCTGGTGCATCCTGTCCCAGCCCTACCTCATCAGGCTTCTACATAGGTTCAAACAAGCCTGAAAATTTGAGTGAACACAGCCTAAGTCTGGCTCTATCAAGATAGATAATACTTCCATCTTTTTTTTCCCTCTTTGTTGCAAATGTCACCCTGGGTCATTTTGGAAGGTCACACACATCCCAATGATGTGATTTCTGTTTCTAAAAAAGATACATCTTTCTCGTAGAATTGTCAGAGTCTGTGGAATAAAAATTTTAACTGTTAGGAAATATTCATTCCCAGCACAGATTTGGCCTTTAGAAATTATAGTCATTTAGATCCAACCCTAAAGAAAGATCGAGTGAGCAATATGGATAATAATAGTAATGACTGGGATCAAACCTGAAATATTACTTAATAATTATTTCATCCATTCATATCTGAGTCCCTGGAAAATATCCCACTGTGGCTTATCCAAATCTTCTCTAGTATATTTAAATTTCAAACACTCCTCAAAGTCTTCATGGTCAGTCAGTGACCTTGTTTCTGGGTTCACTGAGAAGATGTGACCTTGGTCAGCAGCTTCACTGCTATCCATGTTAAGATTCCTCTGAATCCGGATCGCCTGGGTGGCTCAGTTGCTTAGGTGTCTGCCTTCGGCTTGGGTCGTGATCCCAGGGTCCTGGGATTGAGTCCTGCATCGGGCTTCTTGCTCAGCGGGGAGCCTGCTTCTCCCTCTGCCTGTGCTCTCTTTCTCTCTGACAAATGAATAAATTAAAAAAAAAAAGATTCCTCTGAATCCATATTCCCATTTCCCCTCCTCTAAAATTAACTTCTCATGTGCTTTTTGAGCATAGTGCCCAAACAAGGACACCGTCCACTATTTCCTTCGGTAAAAGGTTTATTGCTACATTTGCGGAGAGGCGCATAACCTACTTGTAATTTAAAAATTAACCACACCAGTCCTATGTGAGCGGAAAGAGGTCTTCTTGGAAGTCCACTAATCTTATCCTCTCTTCTTAGTGATGAAGCTACGATCCAAGAAATATAAATGACTTAAAACCACAACCAATTGGTGGCAAAGTTGAGCTCAGATCTTACAACGAATTCATTATCATTTTATTACTACTTTATATTGCCTCTTTTTTTTATTCTTATGTTAATCCCCATACATTACATCATTAGTTTTAGATGTAGTGTTCCATGATTCATTGTTTGTGTATAACACCCAGTGCTCCATGCAGAATGTGCCCTCCTCAATACCCACCACCAGGCTAACCCATCCTCCCAACCCCCTCCCCTCTAGAACCCTCAGTTTGTTTTTCAGAGTCCATCGTCTCTCATGGTTCGTCTACCCCTCCGATTTCCCCCGCTTCATTCTTCCCCTCCTGCTACCTTCTTCTTCTTCTTTTTTTTTTTTTCTTAACATATATTGCATTATTTGTTTCAGAGGTACAGATCTGACTTTATATTGCCTCTTAAAAGGACTCAGAATAAGAGAAGGAATCCAGATAGTCACTGGAAGAAAGTTCTTCCATTTGATAACAGAGAATAAAATGGAGCAAACATTGCTAAGAGGGTAATTTAAAATGGAGCCAGGAGGACACTGAAAAAGTGGGACCTATGTTTCCTGTCTCAGACTCTCAGAATTGGTGCTGACTTCAGCTAAAAGCCAAGGCATCTGCTGCATGTTCGAATTGAACATAAATGGGGGTGCCTGGGTGGCTCCGTCAGTTAAGTGTCTGGCTCTTGATTTCAGCTCAGGTCATGGTCTCAGGGTCATGAGATCAAACCCTGCATTGGGGGCGTGGAGCCTGCTTAAGATTCTCTCTCTCGCTCTGACCCTCCCTCCCCTTGCTCACATGCAGGCACATGCTCTAAAATAAATAAAATCTTTAAAAAAGAATTGAACATAAATGGACTTTCCACCTAGCACTACTCTTAACAACCAGTCACATTTCATTCACAACAACTTATGTAAATGCCCTCTTTCCTCCTTAAAAACCCTCAGCTTTGTCTCTCCAGAGCACACTTTTGATTTCAGTTGACTCTGTCTCCCAGATTGCAAATCCCAAGACCCCCAACAAACGTACAAATTTTATTTTGCAGATTGCAGTTCTGCCTTTCAATATTACATGGTGTCAGGAGTGACGTCCAAAGTGACCAGTCGCCATCTCCAGCACCGCCATGGATTTGAGTGAGGTACCTACAAGAGTCTATTTCATGCATCTCCTCAGTGGCTTTGGGTCATGGTGGTTAAGTCCTCTTGGTCCTGAACCTCGAGGTTTAGGCCTTTAGTTGGGTGTTCTGTCTTGCTGGCTTCCATCCTCACTCATATTGGAGAGGATTCTGTCTTCACGTTTCCTAGTGGAAGATTCCTGTTTAGTAGTCTTCTGAGTACTCATGGGAAATCCTGCTTCTAAGAAGGGCTTATATGACCAACCCTCTTCTGGGACTCCTGCAGGTTTTATGTTTAAAGAATATGGTCCTTCCTGCTGTAAATTTTTGCCCTGTTGGACTCCTATTACCTGGGATGATTTAAAACTCCACTGGCTATGATGGGGCAAAAATTAGTTCACTTGCATGCACAATTGGAAAAAGGCTATAAAGCCAAACAAAGCCAGTGAAAGCTTCTTTTAATTGGTATCTAGAGGCCTTAAAAAGAAAAACTGAGAAGTTTGCTTCCCTTCAGGCAGTTAGCTTCCAATTCGGATCTTTCCAAGAGGCTTCCAAAATTAGAAAAACAGGCCAAATCCTGACAAACTTCCCCTTCCTTCACACTCACCCACCACTCCATCTCCTTTTACTCTATATCCATCCTCAGCTCAACATCCCTTATACGCTGGAGACCCTCACCCCTCTCCAGATCCTATGGGACCTAAAGCTCCCCTTTACCCCCATCTTATTGCTGCCCCATCTAAGGTTAAGCCTGGGGAAGCAGGAGTTGCCTAGACTTCCTTCCCTCCTGGTCAAAAGCTGAATTACGGACCACAGCTGAAGAATTCCCCAAAGCCACTGAAGATCTTTATAAATTTGCTGAGGAATTTGCCATTGTGATCCAAACATATGAACTTTTTTTTTTCTGATTTAAATCAACTAATCATAATCCTAGTTGATGGAGGACAGGCTAGGAACTGCATGCATCTAGTTGAGGTAACACTAGATGATTTCTCCAAATGGAGAGCCACTGACAAAACAGAAGCCCTTTAAGTGAGAAGGAGACTCTGAAACTATTTCTAAGGCTTTCCCAAAATCCACAGATAGGGGAAAAAAATTCAACAGTGTATTCAAAAACCTGAAGAATCTGTTCTCAATCATTTTAACCAACTAGAGACGATCTTTCCCAAAAACTCTGGCCTTTCTGCTATCGATCAAACTACTTATACCATTTTTAATTCCATCTTTGTTGATGGCTTAGTTGAAGAACTGTCGTTCCTCATAAAGAGAGTTTATTTAAATTGGCGGACTATGCAAACTCCTGATCTTGTTAATCTGCCAATCCACTAGCTTGACCTTATTCAGAGACTAATAAAAAGAAAGCCACCTAGATTATGAACCTTTAGTTCCAACAGTTAAGAACTAACCAAAGTAAACGCCCATTCAGGGTTGTGGCACTATTCCAAAAGGTACCTGTCATTACTATAAAAAGCTGGGACATTTAAAAACAGATTGCCTAAAACTGAGAAGATTGACCCAAGGCAAGGTTAGTCAACCTTCCCTGTCTCCATTTCAAGTACCCCAGGGAAAGGATCCTTTCACCAATCTCAACAGTAGAGCTGCTCTGAGGACTTATGGAGGCAACTTTATCCCTGTATCCCCCATAGTTAGATCAGTTTCTCCCAAAGTATTGGTTTGGAGGAGAGGGAAAAATCCCCTCTCTCTATTAGGGCTTTACCTACCAGTTTTAGACCCAACCAGCGTCTTCTGTCCCCTTCCTCAAACTATAATTGTTTGGGGTTTCTAATCACTCTATGACTGTTTTAAATCTTTTCCCATCCCATTCCAGCTGGGACCTATTCAGAAACATCCATTTCTCCTGACTCCTTTGGCTCCCATTCACTCACTAGGTCGAGATTATCTTGAAGCCCATCAGGCACACATCTCCTTTTCACAAAAGGCTGAAATATTTTTAAATACGGAACCCTGAAATCCAAATCTTCAGGAAAATCCCAAAACCTTAAATCCCTGTCCTTTCTCTAAAACCCCTCCCCAGAACCTCTCCTAGCTCTGTCCCTGAGACACAACCAGTATCAGGTACGTCCATTGCACTGCCCTTCAAAATGTAAATTGATAAAAAGTACGTACTAAGGCCATCCAAGGAATTAAACCTACCATTGAGGACTGTTTACAGAAACCTGTAACACCCTCATCCTCCTTGTCTGTAAACCACACGGAAGAGGATTGAAGTTTGTACAGGACCCCAGGGCAATCAATAATATTGTTACTCCTCAGCACTTTGTAATACCCAGTCCTCACACCTTGCTCATAGCCATTCCTCCTAACAGCAAAACCTTTACCACTGTAGACCCTTGCAGTGCCTTTAGCATACCTGTTGACCCTGAAAGCCCATTGTTATTTGCCTTCATCTGGGAAGGGCAGTATGCATAAACTTTTATGCCACAGGGCTACACTGAAAGCCCCACTTATTTTTCTAAATGCTGAAAGCAGACTTTTTTTTTTTTTTTTTTAAAGATTTCTATTTATTTGACAGAGTACGTGCACAAGCAGGGGAGCTTCAGAGGGAGAGAAAGAAGCCAAGCTGGGAGCCCGACATGGGGCTCAATCCAAGGACCCCGGGATCATGACCTGAGCCAAAGGCAGACACCCCACCAACTGAGCCACCCAGGTGCCCCGAAAGCAGACATTTTAGACATAGAATTCTCTGAAGGCTCTTCCCTGTTACAGTATGTGGATGACCGGTTTCTTTGTTCTCCTTCTCAAGAGGCTTGTACTGAAGATAGCCCTGGCTAAAAAGGGAAGTAAGGTGTCTAGGGAAAAACTGCGATTTTATTTGCCCCAGATTAAATACTTGGGACACCATAGTTCAAATCAGGGATTACTCCTTGATCCAAATAGTGTCCAGGGACTGTTGTCTTGCCTACCTCCAGACACCAGCTACGCAGATTTGGGGGTTTAGCTAGATCCTGTAGAAATCTGATAGCTCAATTTCCAGTCTTGGCCCGACTGCTTTTCTCTCTTTTCAACTCTGACAAACCTGACCCCC